>NC_056731.1:1713658182-1713980682 GCF_019279795.1 Protopterus annectens | reverse complement strand
TTGCGAGGTCCAGGTAGGCTGTGTTTACCACTTCCCCTTGTCAATGGCCTTGGCGACTGTTTCAAAGAAATCGACCAGTTTTAAGAGGCAGGATCTGCCCTTAACAAAGCCAAACTGGGTAGGATCCAGTGTCTGTAGGTCCCCAATATCTTTATTTATGAGGTCCATGATGATCCTTTCCATAGCTTTGCAGACCAAGCTAGTCAGGCTTATGGGGCGATAGTTTCCAGGATCCGTTGAGGCACCACCTTTGTGGAGAGGGACCACTGTTGCTGTACGCCACTCTTTGGGTACATATCCTGTAGTAAGGCTGAGATTGAACAGTAGTTTTATGTTTGGGTTTAGCTCTTCTTCGAGTTCATGTAGGATGCAGCCCAGGACACCTTCTGGTCCCATTGATGCTGTGTTTTTTGCTTTGGAGAGGGCGGCGCTTACCTGAGCATCTGAGATGTCAGGGGGGCAGCACTCTGCTGGGATAGATATTTGCCCTTTTGGTGGGGAGGGGGAGAGAAGTTTGCGCTGAACCTGTCAGCTAGGATGTTGGCAATGTCTGTGGGTTCGGTGTATTTTTTGTCATTTTGGTCTAATTCTGAGCATATCTGAGAATTCCCACCTAGGTTCCTAACATAACTAAAGAAAGCCTTGTGATTATCCTTAGTGTCCTGTGCAGTTTTTCTCTCGAAGCTGGCCTTAGACGATTTTATGAGTGCCCGTAGTTTTTTGCTAATACTGATCAGAGATGCCTTCCCTTTTTGGGATTTTGCTCTATCATGTAGTAGCTTCCTCCTTCTATTGTATAGTTTGTTTATGGCTGGGGTCTACCAGACAGGACGTCTGCCTTTGAAGGATTGGGTCTTGGTTTTATTTGGGATTGCATGATCCATGCATTCCTGAAGGTGTTCATAGAATGTGTTTATAAAGGATTCTGCGGTCTGGGCCGTATTTTCCACAGGCCCGGGGGCTTTGAAGGCTTCCACCTTGGTTTTGAGGAGTGTGAAATTTGCTTTAGAGAAGTTTTTCACTGTGGTTTTCTGGGCAGGGGGTGGGGTTGGGATGTGAATATCCAGTGAGATTAGTTTATGGTCTGATCTTACCAGTGAGGGATACACTTCTGGTCTGGAGCATAGAGTCCCCATGTTGGTGATGATCAGGTCCAGTATGTTTTCGCCTCTTGTGGGAGTGGTAACAAGTTGTTCCATAACATTTGAGTTTATAAATTCTAGGAACCTTTGGGCTAGGGTGTTGGAGCTAGAGTAATGCTCCCATTCTATGTTTGGGTAGTTGAAGTCGCCCAATATAATGGTGTTTGGAGAGACCTTCATATTTTCCAGTGTTCTCAGGAAGGCCGAGTGGGGTTCCTGGGTTTGGGAGGGTGGTCTGTAGCAGGCTATAAACTGGAAGGCAGTTTTACCCACTGTTAGTTGCACATGGATAGTCTCTGATGCTTCGTGCTGTGCCACCAACCTGGAGGTGTGGGTATCTTTGACGAATATTGATACTCCCCCTCCTTTTGTGGTTCGGTCCAAGTTTTGGGGCCGAAAAGCATGGTATGAGGTATAACCTGGCAGTGCTGGGGTGCTCTCGGGAGCCTTGAACCAGGTTTCTGTTACTGCACAGATATCGATGTTCTCCATGTTAAGGAGAGTTTTGAGTGCGTGCACCTTGAGGTTTAGACTTCTGGCTTTGAGTGGCATTACTCTTAGTTTCTTATCCCTTGTGATACCTATGGAGGTGGGTTTGTCTTTTGAGCCTTGCCTAAAAAAGGCACGATGGGGGTAGCAAGAGCCTTTGCCAATATCCGAAAGCCCAGGGGTGACAGGTGCAAGCTGTCCCTAGCAAAGCATCGTGGCTTGTCGAGCATGTCATCCCAGGCTGACAGGCATTGGATCCCATTTGAATGAAACCAATACTTAAGCCAAATGTTGAAATTGATCATCTTGTCTTCATATTGTGGCATCATTCTTGGTGAGGGTAAGATGCTACTCAAGGTCAGGGTCATACCGGCCTGGGCTACGTGCTCAGAGAGCTCCTCTATGTCTCTTTTCATGTAGTCCAGGGAGGTACGTCTCAGGTCATTCACACCAGCATGGACAATGACTGAGTCATATTTGTACTTGCCTTGGAGTGACCTGAGTGCTTGTGTTATGTGGCGGATCCTAGCGCCCGACAGGCAGCTCACCGTGACCTTCTCCTTGTTCAGCCTGGTGAGCGGGACGTCAGTGTGCCTGACGATAGTCACCTATTACAAGTGTATCAGGTGTGTTGTTTAGACTTAAGGGCTGTGACTGTTCGGCACACTGGCTTTGTGAGCTATGTGTTGCACGTGTTTTGTTTTTGGGTAGTGGTTGCTTGGGTGTCTGCTTTAGATGTCTCTGCTGCTTAGGCAGATTTTTATTTAGAGCCTCCGAGTATGTTTTTGTGTGTTTATGTGTTTGGTTTGCTGCCATGGTAGGTCTATGTGAGACTGGAATTGTAGTGAGTGTGGTTTCCTTCTCCTCCTGACTGGTTACAGTACTGAGTTGAGAGAGCTTAGCCTCCAGTTTGGCTATATGGTTGCATCTCTCACATGTGTTGGAATTTGTTGGGAGGAGGAGAGGGTTGTCTGTGTACATGAGGCAGTTGTAACATTGCCTCAAGATTCCCAGATTCACCAGCTGGACCGGAGAGGAGATTGACAACTGACCTTTGGACATGCTAGAATAGTATTGGGAATTCCTTTATAATTGAAAAAAGGGCCAATGGGGAACAAGGTACTCAAAGGGAGTTTGTGAGGGTGTAGTGCTTTTAATTTTTTAGTGCTGACTTATATAATTGCTTTAGTGAGCAAGTGCCAGGTAACTTAAATGCAATGTGTTACAGGTAACTTAAATGCAAAAATGACAAACAGTAACTTTCTTTCAAGTGAAACAAGGAAATAAGTACAGTAATCAATGCAAATATCACTAGGGATCCACAGAAGCGCTGAAAAGCCGCGTTTTAGGTGGAATTAGCGTTTCAGGGAAATAACAAGCAAACAAACAACAAGCATACAAACAAAGCTAGATTCAGCAGGCCTGGATCTAGTCTATGCTACAGCAAACAAGGCATACCAATTTCAGTAAGAAACAGTTCAAATATGCAGGCACTATAAGCCTTTAACCAGAAATTCCCAGCTCAGAAGGGCAGAGTCCAGCCTCTCCTCCCACAAGAGTGCAGACCACGAACCTTCTTAATGTAAAATAACCACACTCACTACAATTCCAGTCTCACATAGACCTACCACGACAGCAAACCAAACAAATAACTGCGTATGTTTATAAAGCTGCCTTCAGGACTCTAGTATCTCTTTCAGCAGTCCCTAAAAAGGCTCGGAGAAAATATAGAGTCTCCTTTGGTATGGCAGGTCTCCCCTTCTTATTTGACTTCTGACCCAGCTGCTGTGTCCCCAGCTACCTTCTCAAAGAAAAAAATCCTTGGCTTCATGTAATCCAAAGTCCCCCTTATAGAGAGAGAAAATGGTTAAAGCTCTACGACAAAAGGATGACCCTTTCTAGTAATCTAGCCTTTAGAATGCTACATTATCAACACTGTATGTGTAATTGTATTTTAACGTATCTGTATAGTTTGGATGACTTTGCTGCATCCTTACCTGCAGAGCAAAAGTCTTATCTTTCTTGCCCTTCCCTCTCTTCTTCCTTTTCCAAGCTCTATCTCAGCCCTGCAGCCTAGATGCAAATAGTCTCAGACAAATGGGTTCTGAAAATAATTTGGAAAGGATACACTTGGCAGTAGAAAGAAAATCCTCCATTTTTTAAGGGAATTCTCTACACCCAACAGACTAGGCAGAGCTATTTCTTCCAGTGCTCCAATACTTGGTAGAAGTAGGGTTCATAGAAACAGTGCTTGTGATTAACAAATGCAGAGGATTTTATTTCAATATTTATTTGTTTATGTATTTATTTATTTGCAATTTGTTAACCAGGAAAGTCCACTGGGCCAGTCAGAGTCCATTTTCAGTGGAGGCCCAGGGAGAAAAGAATCTTTTTGGTACGAAAACAGGAGCACTCCTGGAGACCCATTCTTGTCCTTTCTAAACACCTTTGAGAAAGTTCCAAAATTCAATATGCTGTCCTTACAGTCAGTCCTAGTGTTGCTTCCAGAGCACTGTTTCATACTGACTGTAGATTTTAAGGACACTTATCATATTCGTATTGCTCCCAACTTCAAGAAATTTTTGAGATTTGCTGTGTCTGCCTTACATTATTAGTTTTCTGGATTTCCCTTTGGGCTATCTGCTGGACCTTGAGTGTTTACTAAGTGTCTGGCCCCTGTGATGGCTTATTGGAGAACTCTAGGCATCCACATTTTTCCTTATTTAGGTGATTTACTGATTTGTGCAGATTCTGCATCCAGTTGGTTTGAGTCCTTAGACAAGGTCACATTCCTCCTTTCCTGCATGGGCTTCAAATTGAACCTTCAAAAGTCCTTTCTCACACCCTCTCAATGAATTGTTTCCCTGGGGTGTTGGATAGCCACAGTAAAAAAGGATGGCCTTACTGTTAAAAGACAAACTTCTGACTTATCAGGCCTTATCTTGGATTTCTGTCTTCTGGATGTGGTATCAGCAAGAGAGCTCCTCATAATCCTAGGCCTCATGACATCAGTGAGCCTAATGATACCACTACCATACTATACATGAGAAAAATTCAGTGACACTTCAGGAATTATCGGACCTAGCTTAATCATCCTTTGGATTTCCAGGTACTGGTTTGTGAAACAGGAACTGCAATAATGGAGTAATCAACTGTCTATGAATCTAGGACTCCCTTTCTCTCTTCAGACTCTAGTCCAGTTCATCCAGACAGATTCTTCAGATTTTGCTTGGGGCATAGTGTTCATGTAAGTTCAAGTGCAAGGCTTGTGGGGTCCTCAGTGTACGCCAAAGTGCATAAACATAAAAGAGATGTTGGCAGTGATTCATGCCTTAAAATTTCTTCCCCATTTATGGACTCCAGGCTGTCTTCTACTCGTCACAGACAACACTGTGGTGCTTGAACAAGAAAGGGGGAGTACAAGGTCATAACCTCTTTGCGGGTTGGCAGTCATAGTCTGGCAGATGACTATGCATTATTCCCTGACTCTTCACGCCTTGTACATTCTGTCAGCACAAAGCAGACAGACTAAGCAGATCCTGGACAGATCCTCAGTAGTGGAAGCTCCATTTAGAGTTCTTCTAGGATTTGATCTAGATGTGGGAAACACCTAAAGTAGCTCTGTTTGTCTTCTTTCAAAACAGACAACTGAAACTTCTGTTCAAGACATCACTGCAGCCATGCTTGTAAGACAGATGTTGTATTATGTATGTATGTATGTATGTATGTATGGTTAGGAGTGTTCCTGTATGCATTTCCACCCTTTCCATTGGAATTGGCCAACAGCAATTACAGTAAGGTTCCTCATAGACTGGATCTCCTCACACAGCATCTGCGAAGAATGGTACACTCCAGGTTAGAGCAATTGCAACTGACAGCCTGGTGATTCTATTTGGATACCTTTGAGGCACTTGTTCCATAAGGATGTGCAGCAAGTACTTAAGGAGGCAAGAAAATCTGCAACTAGAAAATCTTTACGGTTTGCAAGTGGAAGGTGTTTTTTAGGTCATTGTTAGCCAGCAATAGAGGTCCCAAAAGGGATTTGACCCTTCTGGTTTTGAAATATTTGAGTTTTTTTAGGTCATTGCTAGCTAGTAACAGAGGTCTCAAAAGGGATTTGACCCCTCTGGTTTTGAAATATTTGTGTGAGCTACTTGGAGATGGTTTGTCATATGCTTCTATCAAAGTGTATCTTGTGGCCATCTCATCTTGTTTGGACATGGGTCCCCCTGTCTTGTCTCTTTTTTTTATTTTGAATGATGTATTGCACATAAGCCCCCCAAAAAGAAAATTCCTACAACTTGGGATCCCAACTTTGCTCTTGAAAAGTTGAACTTACCTCCTTTTGAATCTGCTTTCCAGGCTGATTTATGATTCATTAATTGGAAGACTGTTTTACTCAATGAACTGAGAACTGCAAGGTAAGTCTTTGAACTGCAAGCTGTTGTGGTGGGCCAACCCTGTCTGATTTTTCACATGGACAGGGTTGTGTTATTTACTAATCCATCATTCATGCCTAATGTTTCTGAATTTAACTTAAATCAAGCCACCAGTCTCCCAGTGATTATTCTGATCCAAAAAACAAAAAGAGAAAAGGAGAAAAGATTTTACATACCTTGGATGCAGCTTAGGTACTACACTTATAGAACAGAGCCCTTTAGGAGTGCTGCACATCTGTTTGTCTCATGTACAGGGTGGAGCTAAGAAAGGTCAGCCTGTCTCTAAGCAAACTGTTGAGATTGTTGTCCTCTGGTGTTGTTTTTGCCATGGAAAATCTCTTCCAGGTAAGGTTAAGGCTCACTCAACTAGGGCCTTATCCTAGAAAGGGGTGGGCTCTAGAAGCATTCTAGAGCCAACAGCCTTGTCCTCTGTTCATGCCTTCACAAAACACTGCAAAATGGATTTCTTTTTAAGTTTGACAGCAGGCTTTGCTAGGAACATTCTCCAGGGACTCCTGGATCCTTATAATTCTCCCTCCCAGGTAGGGTAAGGTAGGGTAAGCTTTGGGAATCTACCCAAAATGCCACTGAGGCAGTGAGAATGATGAAGATAGTATAGTTGTGTAAGTTCTCCTTATCTGTTACAGTAGATGTTCAAATTTCTCATTGGCTCAGTGGCACTACCCATTTGCCATCCCCCATATTATTCATTGTTGAGGTGGTTTTCATCCTCCTTGATTCGGTTGTTTTCGGATTTTGATTTTATATGGTATTGTGACTGGCTGTGAAATTATTCTTGCTAGATGATTCTGGTTTCAGGTACATTCCTTCTTTGTGGAAGCAAAAAAGTTTTAGCAATCACTTCCTGTGACACCTGAAGACTTCTCTTTCAGGCTATGCTCAGCCAATTAGCTGTTACAGAAAGGGGGGGGGCTGACCTTTTGAAAGCTGCCCAGTACTGGGTTACTTTGGCAGATAACCCAAAATGCTGCTGCTAAGGCAGTGAGAAAGTTGAACATCTGATGTTACAGGTGAGCATGACTGAAGCAACTGTATTTTCTCCTGTGTTCCTTTTTTAAAAAGTTCATGTTATCTTCCGTTTTCCTAATTTTCACCCTGTCCATCTCCAGAATCTGGTTTAAATCCACATTTTTTCTCATTTTATTGGGCAGTTCCTAGGTGTTTTCTTTGCATTTCATAAATTTTATTTTTTGAAACAGTGGAAATGGTTTCACTACCGCAGTCTCCCCTGACACTGCTTGCTGGCAGAAGGCTAAGAAGTTGAATCTCCCTTTTTTTCTGTTGACCAAATTCTTTTTATCTCCTCTACCGAATGCTTTGCTTCCATGTATGTCTTTAAGTCATCTAAAAAAAAAAAAAACACCCTAAGAACCACTGCATGTAAAAAGTTGAATCTCAGTCCATCCTCTTGTCATCCTCTGATTGCTAAGGTGAATTTACTGTTTTGTTTCCTGGTGTATGAGTAGCCATTTTCTACCAAAAATTTGGAGTCTCTACCTATGCTACATTTGGCTTTAGAGCATCTCCTTCTGCTAGTGTATTTCATCTCCACCAAAGTAGGTCTGTGTTGTTTCCAAGTGGCAAAACTTCAGGTATATGCAGTTAATAGTTCTTGCAGTGGAATATCAGTCCACTTAATTATGTCGTCTACAAATTATGCACTCTACTCCTTCCAGGTTCTGTGGGTTGGCATAGAACCTCAGGCACTCTTTTCATACTCTACCTTTAAGTTGTACTGTGTTTTTAATGGGTCTTCCTGGGAAGCCTCATTTTTTTCACAGTTACAATATACATCACATATCTTCTTTTATACAATTATCATCAATCCAGGATTATGTATATTGCTCACTTCCTGCTTTCTCTTAAACCTCATTTCTCCTCCAAAACATTGTTCTGTATGTATTGTATTTATTTTCTGTGTAATGTGCACCTACCATTTTCAAAAGATCATAGTTTCATTTCTTTTATTTGTGTTACAATAGTCACTACATTAAATACAGTTTATTTTAACTTTGATTTCTATTTTCTGGTTATTGCTTTTTAGGCAGACACCAACATTAAACTTAACAAGACAATGTCTAGGCAATTCAGATCCTGTATCACAGCTAAAAAAAATAATTTCCTTAGTTACACCCATTTGCTCATGCAGTATTTCTGAGAGTACTCTGTAACGTCTGCCAACTAATTATATTCCCAAAACATGTGTTC
This sequence comes from Protopterus annectens, assembly GCF_019279795.1. Classification (NCBI taxonomy): domain Eukaryota; kingdom Metazoa; phylum Chordata; order Ceratodontiformes; family Protopteridae; genus Protopterus; species Protopterus annectens. Next base: position 1,713,972,383 of record NC_056731.1, on the reverse strand, counting down.
CCAGTTACTTTTCCATATCCAACATTTGCCATGTACCTGAGGAAAAAATCTTTGGAGTATGCTTGGGGTATAAAAATACCAATGCAAACACTTCCAGGCAAAAATCCTAAACACTCTAGAGTTTGTTGCATATACAGGAGCCGTACATATGTCCTCCCATTGTTTTCTTTTGAATTGCTTATCCAATCTCTCTTCCCAATCTTTTCTAACCTCTTCTGAATGAATCCTATCATTATTGTGCAATATTTTCTATTCCCTACTAATGATGAACTAAAAACTCCACCAGGTCTTTCATTTAGGATTTTCAATCCCTTTCTCTTTGCTTATATTCTGATATTAATCCCTGATAAGAAAGGCAATCTCTAGCCAACAGTCCAAATGTCCTCTTGGCCTCTTCCCATTCTACTACCTTTTCCTGTCTAGTTATTTGCTCCTAATACAGTGGTTCCTTTGCCAGTTTTCTCCAGTAAAGTCCAGCCCTATCATGCGCATTCTTTTTACCCCTTATTGCAGTCATCAGTATCGGCTGAATCTCCTTTGTCCATACTCATGTTGGCTTAGTTCTTATACTTTCTGCTACTTTATGAATATAATATTCTGCATGACTGTTGTTATTCTTCTTAAGGATCTGCATTCAAAATCTCACTCTTACCTTATTTCTCGAATGTTCATCTGCTTCATCATCATCCCTTTCCACTTTGAGTTATAGCTTCCTTATGTTATGTATGTGAACCTTAACTGTGCAGCTCTAAACTATCCCCTCACATTAGGTAATCCTTAACCACTTTGCTGTATTGGAAGGAGCATCTTATGCCACATGGCCATTGCCCTGCCACCTCCCTGATAAAATCCTTTAACTCTTTCTTAATTACTATCCATAACTTCTCCTCTGTTTGATAAAAATATGCCTGACCTGTATATAAAACTAAAGGGTCTAAAAACATTTTCACTGCTTATATCTTGCTATCCATATCCATAAACAGGGGCTTCATGTTTCTCAGTTTTTACATTATTGTTTATTCAGTCTTTTTCCACATATCCTTAGCTGCCATAACAGAATCCTTTTCAACCCATACTGCTAAATACTTCATTTTATTGTGTCCCCATAAATATGGCTATTGCTGAATCAATTCATGTGTGGTACATAGTTTACAGCTATAGCCTTTGTTTTGTCTTCATTAATTCTATATCCCCAAAAGACGTAAAACTGTCTGAGAATGTTACACGACATTGAAATGTCCTTTGGTTTTATGAGGTATAAGATAATATTATTTGCAAATAAAGCCAACTTTTCTTAATTACCATACCAATTATATCCTTGAATTTCTGAACCCCTTGTTTTCTTTGCCAATTGCTGTAAACATAATGCATATAACAAAGGAATAAGAGGACACCCCTTCCTGGTTCCTCTGTTCAAACACAGCTTATCAGAAGGGAACCCACCCACTTTAATTTTTCCCTCAGATCACTCTTATATCATCTTAATTAACCTTATTATTGTATCAGGGAATGCAAATGCTTCCATTGCTCTACTCATAAAATCCCAACTTACTCTGCAAAATGCTTTCTTTGTGTCAAGACCCACCACCAGCAACAATGGCATATTTTCATATTCTGCTTCCCTCTGGATCATCATTGTTCTATTAATGTTGTCAAATGTTTGCCTGTCCTGCACAAAACCACATTGATGCATCTCTATGAATTTGGGAACACCTTTGCCATTATTTGTCTGTCCTTAATGCAGTTACTAGAACAATGTATAATTTAGTTTTATTTAAAGTATTTATTTACTAGAAAAGTTGCTCTCTTTTTTTCACTTCCAATATTTTCAAGCTTTATTTTTTTACTAAATTTCTTGCCCTTGCACCTTTTAATTTTATACTTCTGTCAGTAAACAATATTCAGACCTCTATTGCTTTCACCTTTAGTCGCCTTGTTTCCATGGAAACATAATAACAGAATGTACAGCTGCCCTCTGCTACAGACTTTTTAACATACGCTGAACATGTATTTAATAAAGGAAAGGCATATACTACGTTGTGGTCTCTCATTTTTAAACCCTTCTTGCTTATACAATTCATCTATGAAAAAGTAAAAGAAAGCATTGCAACTCTGCATATATTATAATCAGTGAGCTTTTATATCCCATCCCTCACCCCAACAACCCAAGATTGCAGCCTATTAATTTATATTCTTTAAAACTACAGAGAAAATACTTGTTTGCTTTAGTAACTTTATCACATACAACAATCTCTGAAAATGTTTTACTATATAACATGCAATTTATATCATGAAATGTTTTATACAAATACTGTGAAGAACAAATTGTTTTACATACAGTTAATTTTTCTTTTTTTTTTGCATTTCTTTTTTTTTTTTAGTGTTCGTCCAAATAATGATGACATGAAGTGGAGTATATGCCCATGCATCCCCTAAAAAGTTTAACAAAGTCAACAACAATCCCAATCTTTCTCAGCAACTTTTTCTTGTAAAGCCATATTTCACAAATGTGACTGATGTTTTATACTCTCACATGTATTCACTGATTTCAGTGTTGCTGGTCTTCTTCCTGTTCATCTCAATGCCAGACTCTGGTTCAAGTCAAATGTATTTCTGATTCTATTTTTTTAAACAAGAAACACCTTTATTAAATTTTCATTTATGACATCGGCAATCATACATTTATATAAAGGAAAACAAACCATATTGATATATTTTCGGTTTCAAACATTATACATCACTTATAATCTATTCAGTCATTGTCATTCAAACATTAAAAAGCTAATTCACTGCCTTCCCTTAAACATCAGTCCCTCTCCAAAATATTATTCTGCATTTATTGTTCTCTGAAATTAGCATCTACCCTTTTCTAAAGATCCCACTTCCAGCTGATTAATATATTCCCTCCTTCTAGTACAGTTGGTTTAGGTTTTGATTTCAGTTTTCTAGTAATTGCTTCTTGACAGCCACCAGAATTAAACTCAGCATCTTCTATTCTTGATTCTACTAGGCAAGTACGGTTCTGTATCATAGGTCCACGGGTTCATAGGTGTGTACTAGGCTAATGGCCCTGGAGCCATTAGAAGCCTAGCCCGTAAAAGTGCCCTGGCATCGTGCCACCCGACATTAGTTCCCAGTGCCTCTAGCAAGAAGAGCCACTGGAGTGATCCCCAAGGTGAACTTTGTATTACCCATCCACTCATCATGATTTCTCTTGAAGAGGGTCAACGAGGTGCTCTGCTTGACATGTATGAGAAGTCTATTCCAAAGCATGGGCAGTCTCTGGGTGAGGAACCTGTCTCTTCGGCATGTTCTGTCAATTGTGGTAATGAGGTTGAGATCTCTGGAGCATGTGGTGCAGAGGGATTGGGATTTCGTTAGATGTACAGTGGATATAAAAAGTGTACAGACCCCTGTTAAAATGACATTTTTTTGTGATATAAAAAAATGAGACCACAATAAATCATTTCAAAACTTTTGAAAAACAAACAAATCTGTTTGGGGAATAAATATAAAAAATAAAAAAACTTACAATAAGTTAGTTGCATAAATGTGCACACCCTTAAACTAATACTTTAATTACAGCATTCAGTCTTCTTGGGTACACACCTGCCATCAATTAAAGAGACTCTGATTAACCCCAAATAAAGTTCAGCTGTCCTAGTAGGATTTTCCAGACATTTACTCAGTTGCTTGCTACAGCAAAAGCCATGGTTCACAGAGAGCTTACAAAGCATCAAAGGGATCTCATTATTGAAAAGTATTAGTCGGGAGAAGAGTACAAAAAATTTCCACAGCATTGGATATACCATGGAACACTATGAAGACAGTCATCAAAAAGTGGAGAAAATATGGGACAACAGTGACATTGCAAAGAACTGGACATCCCTCCAAACTTGATGAAAGGACAAGACGAAAACTGGTCATGGAGGCTGCCAAGAAACCTACAGCAACACTGAAGGAGCTGCAGGAATTTCTGGCAAGTACTGGTTGTGTACTACATGTGACAACAATCTCCTATATTCTCCATATGTCTGAGCTATGGGGTAGGGTTGCAAGACAGAAGCCTTTTCTTACACAGAAAAACATCCAGGCCCAGCTAAAATTTGCAAAACAATACATCAAGTCTCCCAAAATCATGTGGGAAAATGTGATGTAATGCGATCCTATCTCGCCTACATTCATAACTAATGGGCTCAGAGCCGAGAATCGGCTCCGACTCGGCTGATACACTAGCACAAAGTCTCTCATTGGCTTGGCCAACCCCCTTATCCCAGGATGCACCACGCCCAAACACCTAGATCTTGGTTGCCGCTCCTAGAGTAACGATGTGGCCTCGACTTGGCTGTGGCTAAGTACCCTTCTATTTTGGTCTTTTGGTCACTTTTTTGGCAGTTAGCTTTAGAATTTATGCTCAAACAGCTATTTTAATAGCTATCTTGTTGTTAGTTCCATTGTGATTGACTGTGTTTGTCTTTTTGGATTGTTGTGGTAATTCCTTCTGTTTGGTGGGCTAGGCCCGTTTGTGTTAGAGGGCCTTTGCCCTATCTCTTGTCGAGCGTTTAAGTTAGAGCTCTCCCCCCCTTCCCCCCTTGTGTGTTGAGTGTGTTACAGTTAGGATGTCTGACAAAGAAAAGGAACATAAGCCATCGGGCTTTAAAAAATGTTCAAAATGCAATTACAAGATGTCGACAGATGGCCACGCCATCTGTGTTTATTGTCTAGGGGCTAAACGCTTGCAAGAATCTTGCAGTGTTTGCCATACCTTCTCCTCTCATGTCCTACATGACAAAAAATATAAGCTTATCCTGAAGGGTTTGATCAAGCCAGCCTTCGAGGAAGCTTTGGCTTCTTCTCCCTCCTCAAAATCAAAGCAAAAGAAGTCTTCGGTTCCGACAAGTCCGTCGGAGCCGCCTGCAAAAAGAGCAAAATCTGTGTCCCCTTCCTCGGCTCCACTGGCCTCGGAGCCGCAGGATAGAGGATCTAAATCTGGGTCTCCTTCCTCGACTCCACTGGTTTTGGAGTCTCGGGATGAGAGATCAGGTACTCTGTCCCCTTCCTCGGCTCCACTGATTTCGGAGCCGCAGGATAGAGGATCTAAATCTGGGTCTCCTTCTTCGGCTCCATTGGTCTCGGAACCGCAGGAGAGTGTTTCTGCTCTGGGGTCGGTTTCGTCGGCTCCTGAACTGTCGGCGCCGAAAGGGGTCTCGGTTCTGGTTGAGTCTGCTTCGGCTCCTATCCTTTTGGAGCTGATTCGGAGCCAGCCTCCTAGCTTTGTCTCGGAGCCGATAGAAAAAGTTTCTCGGCCCCCTTCTGTTTCCTCCAGGTCCTCCAGGCTTTCAGATTCGGATGTAGATAGGGTGGTCCAGAGGCTCCTCCAGTCACCTGTTTTATCCAAATTATTTTCGGCTCCGGCCCAGTCGGCCCCGGAGCCAGCCCTTTCGATACTGTTTCTTCCTCCTCCGACAACCTTGGTGTCGTCGGAGTCTGAGTTCGTAGAGTCGGGTGAAGTCCTTGAGTCGGTTCCGAGACCCACTGCTAGTCTGTCGGCACCGACTTCAGCTCCAACCCTTTCTGTGCCTTCCAGAGGTTTCGGTTCTCGGGCGTCCTCAGCCGGGCCTGAGGGGGATTCGTCGGGGCTTCTGATTTCGGCACCGAGTCTCCCTCTTGGCGCCTCGGCTAGGGGAACCCCGACACCGGTCATGGTCTCGGAGACGGGCCTCTCCTCGGATTCTGGTGGGCCCGCCTTCGAGGCTATGAGGAGCGTGCTGGCCAAGTCTCTAGTGACTTCACCTGAATCTGCGACTCCTTCCCTAGACATGGCGACTAGAGCTTCTGGTGCCCCCCTGTCTTCGGACAGCGCGGCTCCTAGGCCTGAGGATTCCTCCTTGTGTGGTCCCCTGTTTTCCGAGGAGCCTTCAGAGTTCGTGTCTGAAGAGCCCCCCAGGAAATAATTGTGCAAGAGGAAGCACATAGACTCCCCAGATGAGTCTGTCACCTCGGACACCGACCTTGATGATGCGGAAGGGTCCCCTAAGTCGTCCTCTGACGATGTCTCATTCTCCGATATCCTGGAGATCTTGAGACAGAGGGGCGACTGGCCATCCAAAACCCCTTCCGTGGAGGAGTTGGTCTTCCTCAAGGCGTTCAGAGCCCAACCCTCCACCTCCTGGGTGTCTCCACCCTTCGATGAGTTACTGGACCTTATTTGTCGAAGGGTGTGGGAACACCCTGATTCTGTGGAGCCAGTTCCTTCTCTCCCCAACAAGTTTTTATCCGCACCCCCTGGCAAGGAGTTTCTAACCAAGGGAGTCCCGGTTGATGCTATGGTGGTGGCGTCTGCCACCCAGCAGGATGTGGCAGAGGCATCTACTTCTATCCATCCTCCTAACAAGGAGTCCAGGAGCATGGATAGGTACGGGAAGCGTACCCTGACTTCAGCGACCTTTACTCTGCGGTCGCTGAATTATGTCACTTTACGAGGCTCCAAAGGGATCTCATAAAGGAGTTGGGAGATACCCTGTCGGGTAACGTGCCTGAGGCGTTGTCGCAGTCTGTCAGTGTCCAGCTGTCTACCCTTTCGTCGATTGTTAACTCGTCCATGAGGCTCATATCGTCTGCAGCCGAAGGGGCGGGTAGGGCAGCGAGTTCGGGTGTAGCCCTTAGGAGGCAAGCCTGGATGCGCTTGTGTCACTTTGCGGAGGCGTTCAAGTCTTCCTTCATTGACGCTCCATTCGATGGGTTCTCTTTCTTTGGACCCAAGGTGAAAGACACACTTACTAGATGTGAGCAGGAGGGTAAGACTTTGTCTGCCAGTGGGGCCCGTTTTTCGCTTCCCTCTAGACCTTATCCCAAGGCTCAGAGGGGAGGAAAGATGTGGTTCAGAAAGTCCCAAAAGTCACTCCCTGCCCATCAGAGTGACCCCCCTTCCAGAGGCGGGGGGGGGATTATTCTGGAAGACGTCGCCCTAGAGGCGGCGGAGGCCCCCGCAACTCAGGAGACCGCGAATTCTTTCGTGGTTCCTCCTTCCAGCATCCCTGAGGGACTGCCCGACTGTGCGTCTCCAGAGCCAGTTGGGGGTCAATTCTCAGCGCATCCAAGGGCCTGGGGTTCCATCACTCAGGATCAGTGGGTGCTTCGTATCATCGCCGGAGGTTACACCATCCCCTTTATCCGTCCCTCTCCACCGTCAAGGAAAATCCCGGACGTGCCACCCAGTCAACGGGATCAAACAGCCATAGAGGTCGCAAAGCTGCTCGGAAAGGGAGTCATCCAGCCAGTCCCCGCAGACCAGACCAGATTAGGAACTTACTCAAGGTTATTTTTGGTCCCGGAAAGAACAGGGGACTTGAGACCCATTCTGGATCTCAGCCACCTAAACCGCTTCGTAAAGAAGTCCAAGTTCCGGATGGTCACGTTGCAGTCCATTTTCCCATTGCTGGAAAAAGGAGTATGGATGTGCTCCATCGATCTCAAGGACGCCTATTATCATATCAAGATAAACAGGGCGTCCAGGATACATTTACGCTTCCGCCTAGGAGCCAGTCACTTCCAGTTCCGGGCCCTGCCCTTTGGTCTCACCACAGCCCCCAGGGTGTTTACCAAATGTCTGGCAGTGGTGACGGCTCACCTGAGACATCTGGGATTCCAGGTGTTTCCGTATCTAGACAACTGGCTCCTCTCCGCCCCCACCAGGCATCTTCTTACTCAAGCCGTGAGTGCTACCATCGAGTTGGGACATCTATTAGGAATTACATTCAACTGGGAAAAGTCTGTATTGCTGCCATCACAGCGTGTTGCCTTTATAGGCGCAGAGCTAGACTCTGTAGAGATGCGAGCATTCCTTCCAACAGAGAGGATAAAGATACTACAGGACCAAGTCCTAGCCTTACTACCCCGAAGGAAAGCCCCAGCCAGGATGGTCCTTCAGCTTTTGGGGTCGATGGCGGCCGCCATTCTTCTGGTCTCTCTGGCAAGATTGCACATGCGAATTCTTCAATGGCTCCTATCGACCCAGTGGTCATACCAAGATCTGCCATTGTCCTACCCGATTCTCATCACGGAAACGTGCCGGCGAGATCCTCGTTGGTGGCTCCTCTCCTCCAACCTGAACCAGGGGAGACTCTTCTGCCCCCCTCCCCCATTGCCACAGTGACCACGGACGCCTCCCAGATAGGGTGGGGGGGCATTATCTGGGCAGGACGGTTCAAGGCACGTGGCAGGATCACAAAACCCACTTACATATCAATGTATTGGAAATGAGGGCAGTGCTTCTAGCGTTGCAGGCACTTCACAGCTCTCTTCCCAAGGGTACCATCGCAATCTTCTCAGACAATATGGTGGTAGTATGGTATCTGAACAAGCAGGGAGGAACCAGGTCTTATCCTCTTTGCAGAGAAGCCATGAGAGTGTGGAACTGGGTGATCGCTTCCCAGAGATTTCTAGTGGCAATGCACATTCCGGGGAAGTCCAATGTGATAGCAGACAGGCTGAGCAGAGTTATTCTGATGCCTCATGAGTGGTCCCTGAACGACCAAGTAGCGGCTCGGATCTTCTCCTAGTGGGGGTTCCCCTGCTGCGACCTTTTCGCCAGCCCCTGGAATGTGAAGTGCAACAATTTCTTCTCCCTGATCCCCCCCCCAGGGGGAGTCACCCAGGGACGCTCTAGTCTACAATTGGCCCTCCGGTCTGCTCTATGCCTTCCCTCCAGTCCCTCTACTGCCAAAGGTGATTCAGAAGGTGATCTGCTTGGGAAGCAGCATGATTTTGATCGCACCACACTGGCCCCGCCAAGTTTGGTTTCCCTTCCTTCGGAAGTATGCAGTGAAGGATCCTTGGATTCTGGACCCAGTTCCAGACCTCCTGACTCTTCAGTCGGGTCAGGCCCATCCATCACTGCGAACTCTCAAGCTAATGGCTTGGCTGCTCCACTTCCGACCTTAGTCAGACAGCATATCCTTTCACCTGAGGTGGTCCGGATTTTGTCTTCTTCTCACAGAGCTTCCATTAAGGAGATATATTCTAATAAATGGAAAAGGTTTGCCATTTGGGCCCAGCGGCACAACCTTGACCCTCTGACAGCCCCAGTTTCGGCAGTATTAGATTTTTTGGCAACTCTTTTTAGACAGGGTTCCGCTGTCTCCACGCTTAAAGTCCAATTGGCAGCGATTTCTAATTATCATGTTGCCTTTGAGCCTTCACTCATGAGTCATAAGTTCTGTAAGGCCTTTCTTAAGGGAGCTTGGTTGCTTCGCCCCCCGGTGTCGCAACCTGTTTTGCCATGGGATTTGAATGTAGTTTTAGGAGCCTTGACGTCTCATCCCTTCGAGCCGGCGGCCACTTGTGAGCAAAAGTTCTTATCTTGGAAGACTGCCCTTTTGGTAGCTATTACTTCAGCCAGAAGGGTTTCGGAGCTTCAAGCCCTTTCTGTCAAGCCTCCTTATCTGATCTTTCACAAGGATAGAGTATCTCTAAGACTAAACCCGTCATTTCTTCCGAAGGTTTCTTCTGCTTTTTGTCTGCAACAATCTATAGAGCTACCAGTTTTCTTTCCGAAATTTTCCAACAAGGCAGAATACAGACTTCATCAGTTGGATGTGCATAGACAACTGAGGTTTTACTTGGATAGGACACAGCAGCAGAGTAAATCAGACCAGTTGTTTGTGGCCTTTGCGGATAACAGGATTGGCAAAGCAGTAACTAAGACCACTGTTGCTAGGTGGATTAGGGATTGTGTTTCATTTATTTATGCATCAACAGGAAGGGACCTTCCATTTCCAGTTAGAGCGCATTCTACTAGGGCTATGGCAACTTCAGTGGCCTTCCACGCCAGACTGTCTGTGGATGAGATATGTGCAGCGGCCACTTGGGCTTCTCCACATACATTTATTTCTCATTACAAACTGGACGTGGCCTCTAAAGGTCGGGCGTCCTTTGGTTCCACAGTGCTCAGGAGTGTTTTCCAGTGAGCCTCCCAGGATCTAGGTGCTAGGGATGCTGTCCCATCAGTTATGAATGTAGGTGAGATAGGATCGCATTACATCTTTTAGTTATGTACTTACCATAACGATAGATGTATGTGATCCATCTCGCCTACATTCTTACGTACCCGCCCTCCTTCCCCCTACCTGTTGGATCTGGAGGAAACACTGTTGTGCAGTCGGATTGGCACATGTGGGTGAGCTGTTGTGGGGCATACAAGATCTGGGGGTTTGGGCGTGGCGCATCCTGGGATAAGGGGGTTGGCCCAGCCAATGAGAGACTTTATGCTAGTGTATCGGCCGAGTCGGAGCCGATTCTCGGCTCCGAGCCCATCAGTTATGAATGTAGGCGAGATGGATCACATACATCTATCGTTATGGTAAGTACATAACTAAAAGTTATGGTCTGATGAGACCAAGGTTGAACTTTTTGACCACAATTCCAAAAGGCACTTTTGATGCAAAAACAACACTTCCCGTCACCAAAAGAACACCATCCCTTTGCTTTTCTTCAGCTGGAACTGGGGCTTTAGTCAAGGTGGAAGGAATTATGAACAGTTCCAAATACCAATCACTTTTGGCCCAAAACCTTCAGGCGTCTGCTAGAAAACTGAAGATGAAGAGGAATTTCACCTTTTAACATGACAATGACCCCAGGCATACATCCAAATCAAAAGAATGACTTCACCAGAAGAAATTTAAAGTTTTGGAATGTCCCAGCCAGAGCCCAGACCTAAATCCAATAGAAATTATGTGGGATGACCTAAAGAGGACTGTGCACAGGAGGTGCTCTTGCAATCTGACAAATTTGGAGCACTTTTGCAAGAAAGAGTGGGCAAATATTGCCAAGTCAAGATGTGCCATGCTGATAGACTCCTACCCAAGAAGACTGAATGCTGTAATTAAGTCAAAAGGTGCTTCAACAAAGTATTAGTTTAAGGATGTGCACACTTATGCAACCAGCTTATTGTGCATATTTTATTTTTTATATTTTTTTCCCCTGACAGATTTGTTTGTTTTTCAATTGAATTGCACAGGTTATAGGTCACATTAAAGGTAGGAAAAGTTTTGAAATGATTTCTTATGGTCTCATTTTTTTATATCACAAAAACCTGGCATTTTAACAGGGGTGTGTACACGTTTTATATCCACTGTAGCATTTCTAACAGAGCTGGGTCAGACATAGCTTTGTAAGTCAAGCAGAGATTGGCTGTAAGTAGGCAATATGAAACAGAGAATAACTGGATTCTTTTGAGTCTGTCCTTGTAGGACATGTGTTTAATGCCTAAGAAACACTTTGTGAAGTACTTCAGTGGCCTCTCTAGCTGTTGCAGGTGTCTAGTGAGGTGCATGCCAAATGGGGCATTATACTCTACTCGATGATTGGTCTGATGAGGGAAGAGCAGAGAGAGTTGATGACCTCTTTCTTCCTGGATGCAAAACCCTTGGTAATGAGATGTGCCACATAGAAGGAGAGGTTGCTGTCAACCTGCATCCCCAGATCTGTTATAACACCTTCAGTGTTCAGTGGGCTTCCATCGATGTAATAATTAATGAGAACTGAGTTTTTACCAAAGGGGATGACAACGCATTTTTTGGCGTAAGCATAAAGCCATGGTTTTGACACCAGTCATTGGTCTCAGTAAGGCCTTTCTGTAGGATGTCTGCACTTGGGGAGTTAATAGTGGCTCCCACCTTGCAGTTGTTTGTGAACTTGGTCAGCCTGAGTCCCTTTGAGTTGGCCTGACGTCTGAGAAGTAGATGCTGAACAGGAGAGGACCCAGGACTGACCCCTGTGGGACTTCACTTGTGACTGGTTGGCAGTCTGACTTGGAGTCAGCTGCTTTCACACTGTATGTTCTATCTGTGAGCCAATTTGCAACCCAACTAATGATATAGGGGTTGATGTTTGGTGAGTTTATCAATAATTCCCGAGTGAGAAATGGTATCAAAGGCCTTGGCCGGATCGAGGTAGGCTGTATGCACTGCCTTACCTTCATCTACAGCCCTGGTGACTGACTCAAAGAAGTCAACCAGATTGAGCAGGCATGATCCCCCTTTCGCAAAACCAAATTGTGTGGGGTCTAGAGTTTGGAGATTTCCTATAGCTTTGTTAATCAGGTCCATGATGATGCACTCCATAGCTTTACATATCACTCATCAGGCTAATGGGGCGATAATTCCCAGGGTCTGTAGTCACTCCCCCTTTATGGAGAGGGGTGACTGTAGCAGTGTGCCATTCAGTAGGGACAAAGTCTGAGGTGAGGTTGTGACTGAACAGGGCACACAGATGTCATGCCAGTTTGCTTTGTAGTTCATGTAGAACATAACGAGGGATATTATCAGGTCCCATGGAAGCTGTATTCTTGGCCTTGGACAATGAAGCTTTAACCTGTGCTGCAGTAATGCTGGGTGCCTGGCATTCTTCCGGCATTGTGATTGGCCCTTTGGGGGGGTGGGGTAAAGCTGGCATTGAATCTGCCGGCCAGAATGTGGGCAATATCTGTTGGCTGAGTATAAGAGATACCATTGTGCAGTATCTCAGAGCAAATCTAGGTATTGCCGTGGAGGTTCTTGATATAGCTATAGAAGGCTTTGTGATTGTGTTTAATGTCTGCTGCAATTCTGTCTTCATAGCTGGCTTTAGAGGATTTGATGAGGGCTTTCAACTTTTTGTTGAGGCTAATAAGGGAGATTTTTCCAGTCTTGGGACTTCGCCTTTTTCTGCAACAGTTTCTTACTTCTGTTGTAGAGTTTCTTAATGGCAGGGGACCACCAGATTGGCTTCTTTTTTTGGAGGAGAGTGTTTTGGTCCTGTTGGGTCTGGCTAGTTCCATGCATTTGTGTACATGTTCGTACAGTGCATTGGTGTATGATTCAGCTATTAAGCAACTATTTTCCATTGGCATGGGTGCCATGAAGTTAACCACCTCTGTTTTTAGGAGTTCAAAGTCAGCTTTGGAGAAGTTTTTCAAGGTGGTTACTTTTGTAGGGGGTGTGGGTAAGATGTGTATTAAGTTTTTCAAGTTGGTTACTTTTGTAGGGGGTGTGGGTAAGATGTGTATTTCCATGGTGATTAGTTTATGGTCGGATCTGACCAGGGAGGGACTGACTATTCTTGTAGAGCAACGGTCACCTATGTTAGTAATAACCAGTTCTAAGATGTTGCTTCCTCTAGTGGGGGTCAGAATGAGCTGATCCTTGGCATTGGAATTGATGAATTCCAGGAAGCGTTAGGCCAGTGTATTGGTGCTTGAGTAGTTTTCCCAGTTGATGGAGGGGTAGTTGAAGTCTCCTTGTAAGAGAGTGTTGGGTTGGACCTTGATAGATTCCAGGGTGCTTAGGAACATGGAGTGAGAGTCTAGGGACATGGTTGGGGACCTATAGCAGGCTATGACCTAGATCGCCATCTTACCCAATGTTAGTTGTACCTGAAGTATCTCAGATTCTTTATGCTGGGCTACTAGTCTGGAGGTCTGCATGTCCTTTATGAATATGGAGACACCACTGCCTTTGGAGCTTCGGTCCATGTTTCGGGGCCAAAAGGTGTAGAATGAGTTATAGCCTGGTAGTGCAGGGGTGCTTTCTGCTACTTTAAAACAGGTCTCCATTACAGCGCAAATGTCAATGTTCTCCATTTTGAGGAGTGCTTCGAGCGAGTGCATCTTGAGATTTAGACATCTAGCACTGAGCAACATGACCCTCAGATTGCATTTATTTATAGGTATTACGGTGGTAATTTGGTCTTTGGAATACCGCCTAAAAAGGCACTATAGGGGTGGCAAGAGCCTTAGCCAGTATCGGAAACCCAGGGGTGACAGATGCAGGCCATCTATGGCAAAGCATCGAGGTGTGTCAGTCATGTCATCCCAAGCAGACAGATGCTGGATCCCCTTAGAATGACACCAGAAACTTAGCCAATTGTTAAAGTCAATATTTTTTGGTTTGTACTATGGTATCATTCTGGGTGACGGTAGGATACTGCTCAGGACTAGTGTCATAGCTCAAAAAATTATTTCCTTAGGTATGCCAATTTGCTCACGCAGTATTTCTGTCAGAGTAGTCTTCAGGGAATTTTTAAAGTCTGCCTATTCATTACAGTCCCAGACAATGTGTTGCCAACTACATCCTTCTGCCCTATCACGCCGCCAGTGTTTGCAATCTACCTGAGGAAATTTTCTTTGGAGTTTGTTTTGGGTATAAAAATACCTAGGTAAATACTTCCAAGCAAAGATCTTAAACCTTCTAGACTTTGTTGCATATATGGAAGCCATACATATATCCCCACTGTTTCTTAGTAAATTACTTTTACAGTCTCTCTTCCCAATCCTTTTTAAAATCCTCTGATGGATTTCTATAATTATCATGCAATATTTTATATGCCATACCATTTATCCCTTTTTTAACAGCAGCTTCTGCTCTAGATTCTACTAAAAACACTACCAGTGATGGCCTTTTGCTTAGGATCCCTCTTTTTTTTCTCTTTCCCTATATTCTGATATCAGTCCTTGATAGGGAAGGCAATTTCTAGCCAGCAGTCCAAATGAAATTTTGGCCTCTTCCCATTCTATTACCTCTCCCTCCCTAATTATTTATTCCCAATACCTTGGTTCCTTTGCCAGTTTTCTCAGGCAAATTCAAGCCTCCTCCCTATTCTCTGTACCCTAATAGCAGTCATACCTATCGTCAGAATCTCCTTTCTCCATTTCCATGTTGGCTTAGTTCTTAGAATACTTTCTGCTGTTATATGAATATAATATTCTGTATGGTTATTGTTATTCTCCTTAAGGATTTGCATCCAAAATCCCAGTATCTCTTTGCTTATTAAGCATCACCCCCATTTCATCCTCATCCCTTTCCACTTTGAATTATAGCTTTCTGCTTGTGCTACGTATAAGAACCTTGACTGTGTAGCTCTGAAATACTCCTTCAAGTCAGGTAATCCCAAACCAGCTTGTTCTGTTTGAAGGATCGTCTTATCCCACTTGATGCCTCCCATCTTTCCCTTCCAGATAAAATCCTTCAACTCTTTATTAATTATGATCCACAATTTCTCCTCTGATTGATAAGTATATGCTTGACCTGTGTATAAAACTAAAGGGACTATAAACATGTTTACTGCTCGTATCTTGATATCTGTAGCCATAAAACAGAGTTTCCAGTTTCTTAATTTTTGTATTATATTTTGTTTAGTCTCTTCCCAAATATCCTTAGCTGCCATAACAGAATACTTTTTAATCCATACTTCTAAGTACGTCGTTTTTTCATGTCCCCCTAAACAATAGGTATTGCTGAACTAATTCATGTGTGGGTACATAGTTTGCAGCTATTGCCTTTATTTTATCTTCATTAATTTTGTATTTGGAAACGACTTAAAACTGTCCCAGAATGTCCCACACACTGAAATGTCTTTTTCTGATCTTGACTACCGTACTAATTATATCCTTGAATTTCTGAGTGCCTTATTTTCTTTGCCAGTGGTTCTAAATATAATACAATTAACAAAGGGGAAAAAGGACACCACTGCTTCATTCCTCTAATCAGAACGTATCAGAGAAACTCCCACACACACACACACACACACACACACTTTATTTTTTACCTCCAATCCCTCATATATCCTCCTAATCATCCTTTTAATTTTATCAGGAGATGAAATGCTTCCATTGCCTTTCTCATAAAATCCCAACCCACTCTGTAGAATGCTTTCTCTGTATCAAAACTCACCAACAACAGTGGTATTTTCTTACATTCTGCTTCCCTCTGGTCATGATTGTTCTGTTAATTTTGCCAAATGTTTGCTTCCCTTCCACAAATCCATGTTGATCCAGATCTATCAATTTTGGCATTACCTTTGCCATTCTTTTAGGCATTGTAGACCTAAGCATTATAACGTATTCCTAATTCTTCTAGTGAACTTCTGTGTTTTTGCTCTCAACCATTTTCCTTTGGAATACTGGAAAAGATTTCATTAGCTAAGTCTCTCTATGAGCTTTCTTATTAGAAGAATGAGAAGTAGGGTCTCCTTCTGTTTGATGTCTTACTTTTTGTTGGACAAACATTTGTGTTTTCTACTTAGCCTGTTCTGCATCAAAAATTACTTTGATCCTCCAGGAAAAATATTCTGTATACAACACATTTGACTTATTTAAAATTACTGGAAGCCACCTGTTGTACCAAAGCTGGAGCTCAAAATTCTTTTTGCTGAACAGCTGTAGGAATCTTCCTAATCAGTGTTTTCTGTACACCTTTTAGTTGATTTTCTTTTAAGCTCTCTAAGCTTCTTCTTTGCTGGCATCCAGGCAGTGTACTCACTAGCTACTAACTGAATTTTCCTAAAACAGGCAGAATTACTGGTCTTTATCAGTTTCTTTTTTTAACTTTTTTTTCACATTGGAAGAGCTGAAATTAAGCTGTTATCAATGTGCAGCCATCTTGGAAAGTCAAGTCTGATTTTCTTCCCATTCTTTCCTTTATAGTTTTCTCAGACCTCTGCAAGTCATATGTTCATCTGAATGTTTACTTGACATTTCATCTGTTGTCTTAAACCTTTTATTGTTTGATTTTATATATTTTTCTTATGTTCTACTTGATTTAAAGACTGCTGAATGCATATGATTTATTGTTTTTCTTCTAGCTGCAGGAAGACATCTTCTGCACTGATGGTACAAATTGGTCTGCTTCTTGATGATCAACTATGCAGTTATTCTCTACCAAAACCTTTTCTTCTACACCTTTTCACTGACTTTTCCCTTTGATTTTCCATTTTTATTCTTTTTATTTTTTTGATATCCATGCATTCTGCTCACTGGCCAGAAATCAAATTAATCCAAAACCAATAACTTTTAATATCTTTTTGCTGAAATTTTTATTACACAAGAAGCATCATTATTAAATTATCACTTATGACACAGACAATCATATATTTATATAAATGAAAACAAACCATATTGATATAATTTTAGTTGCAAACATTATAAGTCACTTATAATCTATCCAGTCGCTGTTAATCAAACATTACATAGCTCATTCAAATCCTGCCTTCTTTTAAACCTTATTCCTCGTCTGCATGTATTGTTCCCAAAATTTCCAAATTTTTCTATGTAATTTTCTCCTACCCTTTTCTAAAGATCTCATTTCCAGTTGTTTTATCTCTGTTACTATATTCACTGCTTCTAGTACAGTTGGTTTAGGCTTTGATTTCCATTACCTAGTAATTGCTTTTTGGCAGCCACCATAATTAGACTCAGCAAGGCCTTACTATGTCTAGGCAATTCTGATTATGTATCATAGCTCAAAAAATAATTTCCTTGGTCATACCGATTTGCTTACCCAATATTTCTGATAGAGTAGGCTGCAGGGAAATTTTGAAGTCTGCCAACTCATTACACTCCCAGAATATATGTTTCCAATTACCTCTTTCTTCCCCATCACACCTCCAACTTTTGCTATCAGTCCTGAGGAAAAATTATTTGGGGTCTACTTGGGGTATAAAAATACCTATACAAATACCTTCCAAGTAAAGATCCTAAATCATTTAGATTGTGCTGCATATTTGGGAGACATACATATATCCCCCAACTGTTTCTCTGTGAATTGCTTATGCAATCTCTCTCTTCCCAACCCTTTCTAACCTCCTCTGATTGATTCTTATAGTTGTCATGCAATATTTTATATGCTCACTAATTATTCCTTTTAAGCAGCAGCTTCTGTTCTAGATTCTACTAAAAATGTTACCAGTGCTGGTCTTTTGCTTAGGATCCCCTATTTCTTTTCTGTTTGCCTATACTTTGATATCAGTCCTTGATAGGGAAGGCAATCTCTAGCCTGCAATCCAAATAGATTCTTGGCCTCTTCCCATTCTATTACCTTTCCCTCTCTAATTATGTGCTCCCAGCACCTTGGTTCTTTTGCCAGTTTTCTCCAATAAATTCCAGCCCCCTCTAGCCTATTGTCTGTATCCCTAATTGCAGTCATCCCTAGCAGCAGAATTTCGTTTCTCCATTCCCATGCTGGCTTAGTTCTTAGAATACTTTCTGCTAATTTATAAAGATACGATTTTTTGCTAAATTATTTGTTTAAATATTGGGAGAGCTCTACTTAAATGTGTTGCTGAGTCAGCTGCCATCTCAAGATTCCCTTGATATTCTTTAGTTCTACCATGAGAGTATGTGATGGTAACAGTAACATCTTTGCATAGGTATTTGGGGAAGAACAGAATTGTGATTTCTCCTTGTTTTCCTTCCACCTGTTCACCTGGGAGCATTTCTGTAGGAGTTCATTGGTCTCCACATTAAGCTAGTACATGTCTTTCCAGTGGCTTATCTTGGTGATTTCAGTGTGTGGATCATTGACATGGCCAGTGAGCTGTCTATGGAACTCCTGAATCTTTTAGAAAATCTCAGCTTTAGTGCTGTAGTTACCACTACTACCCATGAATATGGACACTCATTTGACTTGGTATTCCTACTTGATGTGGTAACCAGGGACCTGTGACTTGGTGTTGGAAACAATCTCTTGGACTGGACATTACATGGTTCATTTCAGGCTAGGGCTTCCACTAGTTACACTACTTGATACAGAGCCAGACAGTCATACAGACTTATAGAATATCAATAATGTTTTTCTGATGCTCATACTCAACCAGCTCCTGAATGTGAGCAATTGTAAAGACCCTGATTTGGTTGTGACAACCTGTAATTTGGGTGGGATTGACACCCTAACCTACTGTATGCCACGAACTATGGTTTCAATATGAGCTTTAGGTAAAGCAGAGCCTGGGAAAGTGTAAAGACTATGCAGCCCAGTTTGTCTTACTGTTAATACAGTTTTTTCCTCCTCCTAATGTGAATGAGTGAGAATCCTTTTTGCAGATAAGGTTAAGATCAATCAGTTCTTTCCCTCTAGTGTACCCATTTCTACTGCAATGTGTCTTGTGTTTATTCTCCAGCCCTTTTATGGGCTGTTTGGCTATGATGATTATGCTGAAGTTGTGAATGTTATTTCATCATAATTATCACTGGTTGGCTTCTGGTCCAGCTGGGCTTGTTAAATTATGCTTAGATTCCTTGGAACGATTTATTTTCTTGATTGCTTGGCCTTCCTTGACAGTGAGGACTTTTCCTTTAATATTTGAAGAGGCTCTGATTACTGTCATTCTCTGGAAGTCTACTTTGCAACCTAACATTCTTAAAAATGACCATGTTGTCTATAACCTTTGTTTTATAAGTAAGGTTACTGAGAAGATGGTATGTGTGCAGAGCTATTCCTATTTAATATCTCTTGTTCTCCTTGACATATGCCAGTGTGCTTACAGATGTAAGCACAGCACCAAGACAACCCTTACTTGTGGCCAAGATCAAAGATTGTAATCAGTATTCATGCTTCTTAATTTCTTGGTAGCTTTTGGAATTATGGATCATTACATTTTTTAGTAAGCATTTGAAAACATATTGTGATTTTCAGTTGCATGATGCTTGCTTGAATTACCTCTTCTGGTCAGACTTCTTTCTCCATCATTTAGAAAGTGGGATACAAGGCTTGGTCCTGTTGCCGTTAACATTCATTGTGTTTCTGCTGTCCTTTAGGATGACATTTAAGGGAGAGGTAATTCTTAGTAGTTGTTAGCTGATGATCATATTCAGCACTGTCTCTCCTTCACATGAGTCTGTGCCTCACTTTACCACAACTGAAGGCTGCTCAGAGTAGGTCATTCAATGCGTGACTGAGAGCTGACTGATACTGAGCCCGGCTAAGACTGAGCTGATACTGATGCAGTGCCACTGCTCATCCATCTCACTTTATTCTTCTCTACCCACTTATTTCATATATATATATATATATATATATATATATATATATATATATATATGGGAGAGGTTAACTAGAATTAGTTTCTCATGTCTGTGATGTGAGAGGGAATCTTGACAACATATACACAGTGAAGGGCTATGTGTCAACTGCTGTCAAAAAATGACAATGTCATCTAAAATACATTGCCTGCATCCAGAACATTACTTTTCAGTACATCCTGTAACAGTGGCATGTCTTAACCACTAGCTTGGACATTTGCTTTGCCCTCTATCTTAGGCTTTTGGATGGAGACCTGGTGCAGCTTCAGAAGATGCAGAATTCCACATCAGGATTGCTGACTGACAGTTTCTGGTCTATCACATTATTCTATTAATGCAGGGACTACAGTGGCTGCTGTTACAGCTAGGTTTGTATTTAAGATCCTTCTTGTCTTCTGAGCCTTAACTTTTGTCTTGCTTATTTGAAAGAGTTTTTTGGCTTGTGGGAGAGGGGGCCAGTGCTGTCCAAATGATTCATTTAGAGTAACCTGATGAACTTTCTCTTGCTTGTTAGTCTTTACCCTTCAAAATCAGCTATATTCCCTGATCTGGGCATATAAGTCGGGGGGCAGCTTTAAAAAAGTTCTGGAAATACCATCTTTTTAGGAGAGTTTTTTTTTTTTTTTTTTGTTAATCTCTTACAGTGAGTTATTTTTATTCTTGCATTACCATTATTTATTTATTTATTTATTTTAATTTGCCTTTATAGAGTAATGTAGTTCTTTTTTATTTTTACAAATCTTAGTTTAATTAAGTAACTTAATACAATAAATATATGAATAAGTAATATTTTACTTTTCAGAATCATTCCTAGCACAATGTCAAGCAAAGAAATGGAGTTTAGACTACACTTTCCTAATGTACTTCCTGTTGTGAATGACCATATATGCAGTAAGGAATACAGTAGATTTCACAGTAGGTGTACACCTAAATAAATAAAATGCATGTACATGTGCACACATACACAAGCTTTGAAATCACTTACATAGGTTCATAGTTTCATAGGATGTTACTAGGCTATTGACCCAAGGGTCATTACAAGCCTAGCAATGAAATCCCAGTATAATATTAGATGAGAGATATCACCTAAGCCCAAGATTTGTCTAGCAATGATGACCCATGTTCAGGAGAGAAGCCGGGGCAATCCCTAGCAGAAATTTATGGTTTCCCATCCAGTCCGTCCAGGTTGCACTTAAACTCGGTCATGGAGGTGCTCTGCTTGACATGGATTGGAAGCCTATTCCAGAGGAGTAGCAACCTCTGAGAGATGTATCTGTCTCTCCAGCAGGTCCTATTTATGTTGCAGGCAGATTAAGGTCTCTGGAATGGGTGACTCTAGTCCCATTTGACTTACGGATTTGCAGCATTTTCATTAGATTTGGGTCAGAGATAGCCCTATAAGCCAAACACAGGTCACCTGTAAGTAGTCTATATGCTACTGAGTACAGTGACAGTGACTTCAGTCTATCCGCATAAGACATGTGCTGGAGACCCTGAATTTTGTTAGTCAGAAATCCCTGAGGTCTCTCAAGCTGCTGCAGGTGTCTGGTATGGTAAATACCAAA
Source organism: Protopterus annectens (assembly GCF_019279795.1). Classification (NCBI taxonomy): domain Eukaryota; kingdom Metazoa; phylum Chordata; order Ceratodontiformes; family Protopteridae; genus Protopterus; species Protopterus annectens. Next base: position 1,713,950,987 of record NC_056731.1, on the reverse strand, counting down.
GGGAGCATTATATTCAATAATAGGCCCAATGAGGGACGAGTACAGGGAGATATAACCTCTTTTCCTCTTGAGGCAATGCCTTCACTAATTAGGTGAGCGATGTAAAATGCCTTCCTCACCACAATAGACACATGGTGGTTGAAGTTGAGGCCACAGTCAACTTGTGTTCCCCGGTCTCTCACTACAGAATTGGTACTTAGAGTCATCATCATCTTCTTTCGGCTGTTCCTGTTAGGGGTTGCCACAGTGGATCATCTGTTTCCATTTCTTCCTGTCCTCTGCATCTTGCTCTGTCACACCAGCCACCTGCAGGTCCTCTCTCACGCATCCATAAACCTTATCTTAGGCCTTCCTGTTTTCCTGTTACCTGGTAGCTTCATCCTTAGCATCTTTTTCCCAATATACTCAGCATTCCTCCTCAACACATGTCCAAACCAACATAATCTTGCCTCTCTGGCTTTGTCTCCAAACCTTCCAACCTGCGCTGACCTTCTAATATACTTATTCCTAATCTTGTCCACCCTCGTCACACCCAGTACAAATCTTAACATCTTTAACTCTGCCGCATCCAGCTCTAACTCCTGCCTTTTTGTCAGTGCCACTGTCTCCAACCTATATAACATAGCTTGTCTCACTACCATCTTGTAGACCTTTCCTTTCACTCTTACTAGTACTCGTCTGTCACAAATCACTCCTGACACTCTTCTCCACCCACTCCATCCTGCCTGTACTCTCTTCTTCACCTCTCTTCCACACTCACCATTACTCTGAACTATTGATCCCAAGTATTTAAACTCATCCACCTTCACCACCTCTACTCCTTGCATCCTCACCATTCCTCTATCCTCCCTCTCATTCACACACATATATTATGTCTTAGTCCTGCTGACCTTCATTCCTCTTCTCTCTAGAGCATATCTCCACCTCTCCAGGGTCTCCTCCACCTGTTCCCTACTCTCACTACAGATCATAATGTCATCTGCAAACATCATAGTCCACGGGGACTCCTGTCTGATCTCGTCTTTCAACCTGTCCATCACCATTGCAAATAAGAAAAGGCTCAGAGCTGATCCTTGATGTAATCCCACCTCCACCTTAAACGCATCCGTCACTCCCACCGCAGACCTCACCGCTGTCACACTACCCTTGTACATATCCTGTACCACTCTTACATACTTCTCTGACACTCCCAACTTCCTCATAGAATACCACAACTCCTCTCTAGGCACTCTGTCATATGCTTTCTCTAAGTCTACAAAAACACAATGCAACTCCTTCTGACCTTCTCTGTACTTCTCCATCAACAATCTCAGAGCAAACATCGCATCTGTAGTGCTCTTTCCCGGCATGAAACCATACTGCTGATCACTAATCATCACATCCCTTCTTAACCTAGCTTCCACTATTCTTTCCCATAACTTCATCCTGTGACTGATCAATTTAATCCCTCTGTAGTTACTACAGCTCTGCACATCACCCTTATATCAGTACCAAAACACTTTTTCTCCATTCCTCAGGCATCCTCTCACTTTCCAAGATTTCATTAAACTTCTTCTTCTTCTTCTTTTGGCTTTTCCCAGTTAGGGGTCACCACAGTGGATCACTTGTCTGCTCATGATTGGCAGTGGAGTTTTTTATGGTGTCAAGCTGCCAGCCCGGTGCCCAACCATCCGCAGAAGGCACACACATGCACACACTCACACCTAGGGTCAATTTAGAGTGTCCAATCCACCTACAGCATATCTTTGGGATGTGGGAGGAAACCAGAGCACCTGGAGGAAATCCACGCGGCCACAGGGAGGACATGCAGACTCCACACAGAAGGCATCCCAGAGGATCGAACCGGAGAACCTCTTGCTGTGAGGCAGCAATGCTAACTGCTGCACCATCTGGTTAAAAACTCCACTGACATTTCACCTAAACACCTCCATGCTTCCACAGGTATGTCATCTGGACCAACAGCCTTTCCATTCTTCATCCTCTTCATAGCCATCCTTACTTCTTCCTTGCTAATCCATTGCACTTCATGATTCACTATCCCCACATCATCCAACCTTCTCTCCCTCACATTCTCTTCATTCATCAACCCTCAAAGTACTCTTTCCATCTGCTCAACACACTCTCCTCGCTTGTGAGTATGTTTCCCTCATTATCCTTTATCACCTTTACCTGCTGCATATCTTTTCTAGCTCTGTCTAGCCAATCGGTACAGGTCCTTTTCTCCCTCCTTAGTGTCCAACCTTTCATACAACTCATCATATGCCTTATCCTTAGCCTTCACCACCTCTCTCTTTGCCATGCACCTCATCTCCTTATACTCATGTCTACTTTCTTCATCTCTCTGACAATCCCACTTCTTCTTTGCCATCCTCTTTCTCTGTATACTCTCCTGTACTTCCTCATTCCACCACCATGTCTCCTTGTTGTTCTTCCTCTGTCCAGATGTCATACCAAGCACCTTTCTAGCCGTCTTCCTTACTAGCTCTGCTGTAGTTACCCAGCTATTTGGTAACTCTTCACTGCCACCCATTGCCCGCCTTAACTCTTCCCTGAACTCCACCTCACAATTACCCTTTTTCAATTTCCACTATTTGATCCTTGGTGCTGCCCTCACACTCCTTCTCCTCTTCTTGATCACCAACGTTGTCATACAAACCACCATCCTATGCTGCCTAACTACACTTTCCCCGGTCAACACTTTACAGTCTCCAATCTCCTTGTAGTATTGTTTATTTTATAATCATCGGGGGCATTGTTTTACCAAAGGGAATGATGATGCATTTTTTAGCATTTAGTTTAAGATCATGGCTTTGGCATCAATCATTAGTTTGTGTAAGCCCCTTTTGAAGAACACTGAAATCAGTGATACTACTTAATTTGCAGTCATCCGCAAACTTGGTTAGCCACAACCCCTCTGTTTTAGCCTGGACTTCAGAGAAGTATATGCCTAGCAGGAGAGGGCCCAGCACTGACCCTTGTGTGACCACATTGGTGACAGGTCTGCTAGTAGAGGTGAAGTCTCCCACTTTGACTGAGTGTTGTCGATCTGTGAGCCAGTTTGCAACCCACCTCACAACATAGGAGGTGATATTCAGCTGGATTAGTTTGTCAATGATGCCCGAATGTGGGATTGTGTCAAAGGCCTTGGCCAAGTCAAGAGAGGCTGTGTGCACATCTTTGCCTTCATCTATGGCTCTGGTCACATTCTTGAAGAAGTCTACCAGGTTTAGCAGGCACAACCTACCCTTGACAAAACTGAACTGGGATGGATCTAAAGTTTGGAGGTCATCTATATCCTTATTTATGATATCCATAATGATTTGTTACATTGCCTTACAGATAAGGCTGGTTAAACTTATGGGTCTATAGTTACCTGGGTCTGTTGCTGAGCCACCCTTGTGGAGGGGAATAACAGTCACTGTTTTCCATTCAGTGGCGACAAAGCCAGTACTCAGGCTGTGGTTGAATAGGGTGCATAATGGAGTAGCTAGCTCTTGTTTAAGAACATTAAGAATGCAGCTCGGAATGCCATCTGGTCCCATGGAGGCTGCATTCTTAGTCTTGGAGAGAGCATTGATGACTTGCTCTTTGTAGATGCAGGGAGGAGATGATATTGAAGACATGGTTTGTGGTGTGCTTGGGGGGATAGGGGGGTGAAATTTTCACCAAACCTGTCTGCTAGCAGGTTTGCAATTTCCACAGGGTCAGTGTGTGTGATACCATCCACAGTTCAGCACACATCTGAGTCCTACCTTTCAGGTAGTGGACATAGCTGAAGAAGGCCTTATGGTTATCCTTGCCTATGGTTGCTAAATTTTTCTCACAGTTATTCTGTGAGGATTTTACGAATTGTCTTATTTGCTTGTTTAGGATGAGGAGGGTGATTTTCCAGTTCTGTGTTCTCACTTTTATATGTTTAGACAACAGCATCTTTTGCTTATTGTGCTAGATGTCCCCCAGGATGGTTTGCTTTTTTCTTGAGTATCTTACTTTAATCCTATTGGGCACGGTTGTTTCTATATATTTGTGTAGATGTTTATACAGGGCATCAGTGTATACCTTAGTATAGCCATCAATGTCATCTGTCGAAACTGGAGCTTGGAAGTCTATTATACCATTCCTTAGGAGTGTATAGTTAGTTTTGGTGAAGCTTTTTTAGCCTGACTTCTCCTTTGGGGAGTTCTGGTGCTATTGCTAGTTCAGAAATGACTGATTTATGGTCGGATTTACCCAGTGTGGGCCCTACACTTGAAGCATTGCATCTGTCTCTCATATTGGTGAAGACCAAGTCTAGAATATTAGAGCCCCTTGTGGGGTGGTGCACTATTTGTTCCAGGATGTTTAAGTTAACAAAGTCCAGGAACTTTTGTGCGAGTGAATTTGGGCTTGTATAAGATTCCCAGTTAATGGAGGGATAGTTGAAATCACCCATGACTAGGGTGTTGGGTTGCACTTTGATTGTCCCAAGTAGGTCTACATAAGTTGTGTGGGGTCTTAATTCTTGGAAGGGGACCTGTAACTGACGGCATGAATGGGGGTCTCACCCATGTTAATTTGGACTTGGAGTAACTCCATAGAGTTAACTTGTCTAAATAATCTAGAAGCATAATTATTTTTAATGAAGATAGATTCTCCACCTCCTTTGGTTCTCACACCTTCATTTTACAGTCTGAAAGTGTGGAAGGCATTGTAGCCTTGCAAGGCTAGGGTACTTTCTATGACCTTGAACCAGGTTTCTGTGACTATACAGATGTCAACATCTTCCAGGGAGAGGACTGCTTCCGGAGAGTACAGTTTCTGATTTAAGCTCCTAGTGTTTAGCAGCATGACCCTTAGTTTCTTTGTGTTTGATATTTTCACATCAGAAATTTCATTTTTGTGACCTTGCCTAAAAAAGGCATTATGGGGCAGGTAAGTGCCTTAGCCAACAATCGAAAGCCTAGAAGTGCCAGGTGAAGTCCATCTCTGGCAAAGCAGCTTGTTCTCTCCACCAAGTCATCTCAGGATGACAGGAACTGGATCTCCTTAGAATGACACCAGAAACTATGCCAATTATTGAAATGTCATTTTTTTTCTTTATATTTTGGTATCATCCTAGGTGACGGTGAAATGCTGCTCAAAGCTAGGGACATACCTGCCTAGGACACATATTCAGATAGCTCAATCATGTCTCTCTTCGTATAGTCCAGAGAGGTACATCTCAGGTCATTCACACCAACATGAACTATGATGTAGTCATAACGGTACTTGTTGTTGAGAGACTTGAGTACATGTGTGATCTGACAAATCCTTGCACCAGATAGACAGCTGACCGTAACCTTCTCCTTGTTTAACTTGGTGAGTGGGGCATCTGTATGTCTCACTATAGAGTCACCTGTAACAAAAATATTTGGAGTAGATGTGCTTTGCCTTAATGGCTTATTTGGTGAGATACTGTACCTAGTGTTTTTATGTTTATTTGGTGCTTTAGTTGTAGTGTTAGCTGTAGCATGTTTGTGTTTTGGAGGTCTCTGGTGTTTAGGTAGGTTTCTGGAGAGTACCTCCGCATATGAAGGTTTATGCATTAGGTGCATATTATGAGTGGGAGTCGTGGTGTGTGAGCTGACACCTTGTTTAGTGTCAGAAACATTACATTAAATGATTGACATGACTATTTTCATATCTCAGAAACATATGTTACATAATCACAAACAAGAAACAAACTGTTTTCAGACTTGTGTTTATGCATCAGTTGATAAAGATGCACACATAAACAAAGACAAATGCAGTCCAAAGATGTAACTCTCTTTATGAGATAAACATGTTCACATATGATTGATTAAAAAATTTAAGTTTAGTGTATACATTATTGTTTTCAAATGTAGTTATCTACTCTGATATTCCAGACAGTACATTAACCAAACTATGAAATGATCACACCCCTTGCTAGTTGAAAGACCTGCAGACGTGCAATTCTCAAATTGTACTGCAGTGACTGTGCCACAGCATGAATTATTCTTGCCTCCATGTCTATGTGAAATGTGTATTAACTTGTGGTGAATGTTGTGCTGCATTTAAGCTCTGGCATTAGGAAAAAGACGAGCTTGTAAAACATCTTTCTGACATTAGAAGCAGAAATTAACAGGGGACAGTGTCAGTCAGCTTTTAAAAGCTGTTATAACGTCACTGGGCCAGACTTGCAGACATAAAGCAGAATTAATTGTGCAAAAGATTGTAAAGCTCTTCATTTTTCACACTTGCACATTGTTTCTGCCTGCTATCTGTTTGACAGTGCTAACATTTTTTATTGGCTTTCAAAGCCTTTGAAAGCTGGCAAAACATTTTGTTCTTCTATACTTTTTTCAAATCTGTTAGTACACAGAAGAGATAAAGTTCTATCCACTGTAAACAGTTATGGTTGGGTCTCAACAATGATAACTCTTTATTATGTGTTCTTGACAGGGACACCAAGATTCATCTTTTGAGCATCACCCACAAAGTTAATTTCTTGGCACTGATGTCTGAAAAATACAGTATGTTGGTTATGATCAGAGACCCAGATTATCATCTCCTTTATTTCTTGAAAGTAAACATGCAGAAGGCAGTAATCAAAAGTGTGGTTGGTCAAATGTAGGCCATTAGAGAGAAAAATGCAGTTTTCAAACACATACCTAGAGTTTAAAATAAGTATATAAATGTAAGATTTTCCTGGACCTGCAACCTCCAGTACTCTGATTTAGACTTTCTCCAGTATAGGTTGACAAAATGGTGGTACACCTGTAGATTACTCCTGTAGCTACCTTTCTGACACCCAAATTCTACACTAATGTCTTTCCAAGCATCAAAGAGATGAAATAGGCCCTTTTGGTGGCCAAAAAGGTGGGTCTTATACCACTTCATGTGGAACGGTATAACAGCATTTCTCCTTCACTCTACAGGGATACATGACATACATCCAAGAGCCCTGAAACAGCACATACCTATGAAATCATTGCCTTCAAAATAATGTAAATATAAAATGATGCTGTCACAACAAATGCTATGTCAGAGTATAAACAAGCATGTGAAATACATGACCGCATCACTGTTAAATCAGTGTAAGATCAGCCCAGCACTCTGCTGTCATGTTTGTTTATAGATCTTACAGATTTTCTTAGTTTTGCAGAGCTCTGTTGCTGTGCATGTAAAGTACAGTAGTGTAAGTTAACTTACCATAACAGTACATGTTCAGATGGTAAGTGGCACTAACCTTAGCTCTGTGGGTTATATCCTACCAAGAATATAACAGTTGGCTAGCTTCCAAATCTTCAGGACACCTTTCACACACCAAAACTATCTGGCAGCTCGGGCTGAGATGACTAAAAGACAAGTTTGGGTGCCATGTCCTTCAGAGCTTTCCAGCCAACAGACAGAGGGAGGCTGAGCCCTGAAAAGACAATGCTAGGAAGAACAAAAAATAAATACCCACACCCCAGAATAAACAAGACACCAAAAAACAAGAGGGATGGCAGGAGGGAGCAACTACTGCAGGAGTGGTCACTCAAACATCTACTGTTATGGTGAGTTTACTTATAAAACTGCACTGTGTTCATCATATTGATCACTGCTGCATTAGCCTTAGTTATACTGGTAGATTACCCTAGGTTACTACATTTAGGAGGTGGAAGGTGAATGACTGCTGCAGTAGCCAGAGACAGATGGCTTATATTCTGCCAAGGATAGAGCAGCTGGCCAGCTTCCAAAGCTTCTGGGCACCTTCAACACACACAAACCATTAGGCAGCATGAGAAAAGCTGTCTAAAAAGACAGGTTTGGGCACCAAGTCCTTCAGATCTTTCATTCCAACTTGGAGAGGGAGGCTGAGCCCTGAGAAGACATAGGTAGAAATAAAATAACATAAATGTCCAAATCCTGGCAAAACAACGTACCAAAAAACTGAAAAAAACTAAGGAGGATGGAGGGAGGGAGTGGCTACTGCAGCAGAGATCATTCCAACATCTACTGTTACGGTATGTTTACTTACATAACTGTACTAAATTCATAATATTGATCACTGCTGCAGCAGTCTAAGCTATATAAGTAGATTACCCTAGTTTACAACATTTTGGAGTTAGATGGGGAAGGGTCCAGAAGCCTCTGGAGCATGGCCCTTACAAAGCTTGATATAGACCTAGAGAAGAATCAAGCCTACAGTGCTTTATAAAAGTATGTACAGAGAACCAAGTTGCCTCTTCTAGAATACTTCTAGAATCCAACCCTTTACAAAAAGCCATAGATAGATAGCCCTATTAGAGTGAGCCTTGACTCTGCCTGGAATAGTTTTGTTGTGGTGAGTATAAAAAAAGGTAATAGCCTTAGACAACCATTTGTAAATAGTCTGTTTTGACACAGGTTTTCCTTTATTTTTACTGTCACAAACGGTGAATAATTGATCTGAAAATCAGAAGAATTTAGTTCTGTCAAGATATTACCCAAGTTGTCACTGGACATCAAAGTGATGGATTCAGGAAAGAAAATGGGGAGATGGATAGTTTGGCATAAAGTAAACTTGGATATCACTTTAAGCATAAAAGAAGGATTTGTTTTCAAAGAAACCCTGTCCACGTGGAAAATGAGAGGGTTGACTCAGATACCCTTCTTGCAGAGATCAGACCCATCAGTAAAACTGTTTTCTGTGTTAAGAACCTAATTCCAGCCAGGTTAGCTGGTTCAGATTTTGCAAGTGTTAGTTTATCTAACACAAAATTAAAATCCCAAGGAGGGACACCTGTTTTCTTGGAGGCCTCTTATGCAAAGCCCCTTTCAAAAATATTTTAACGAGAGAGTGCATTAAAAGAGGAGGATCCATTGGCAGACATGCTGAAATGACCAATAAAGGAACCTGATAGAGGAATAGGAAAGGTCATAGGATAATAACGCACACAAATAGTGTAAAACCAGAGAACAACTAGCCCTGAGTGGGTGCTGGATATATTGTTGGTACAAACTAGAAGAACGTTTCCATTTACTAATGTATGATTTTCTAGTAGCAGGCTTTCTTGCTTCCACTAGTACCTGCGGCACATTTTCAGTAAACAGGTGCCTAAAGGGAATTAAGACACTATTATCCAGGCAGTATATTGAAGTTGATTAGTGTTGAGGTGTATCAAACACCCCTGCTCTTGTGTGAGTAGATCTAGTCTGCAAGGAAGCTTGGGGTAATTGCTCCTAGCCATTTTCAAAAGAAAGGAGAACCATTGTTGCCTGGGCTAGAAGGGAGTCACCTCAGTGGTCTTGGGGGATTCCTTCTGAATCTTCAAAAGTACTCTTGATATTAATGGTAAGGGTGGAAAAGCATACTGGAACATTCCTCTGTCCAAGGAAATGAAAAGGCATCTGTCTCCCATGCCTTCTTGCATGGAATCCTGGAACAGAAACTTGCTAACTGATTATTCAGAGAGGAGAAAAAGAGGACCACTTGAGGAACTCCCCACAGATGGATAAAATCTTGAAAGACCCCCTGATCTAATTTCCATTTGTGAGGGTTTGCTCTTGACCTTTTCAGGATGTCTGCCACACAGTTTTGCTCTGATGGAATGTAGGATGTCTATAGAGTGAGATTGTGTTGTGAAGCTGCATCCCAGGATAACACGGCTAGTCTGCAGAGTGGGGTATGACCTGATCCCCTCTTGCTTATTGATGTACCACATGGCTACAGTGTTGTCTGTAACAACTTGAAGAGGTCTTGGGTACCAAAGATGATTCAGAGAGTTGAGTGTCTTGATTAGGACAAGCATCTCTTTTATATTTATATGCTTGCATCTGTCCTTGGTGTCCCACGCACCTTGCACTTATATCCCTCTTGAAAATTCTCCTTAAGCAAAGTCTGAGGTGTCTGTGGTGGCTAACTACTTTGGAATAGGGAGTGAGAAGAGAAGAACTGGATTTAGGGATATCTGTTGTCTCCACCAAACCATTTCCCTTCTGACAAACCCCAGCACTGGCATCTGAAAAGACAAGCACTGTTGATGTTGGAACCAAATAGACTTCAGATATCACTGTATCTTTCTCATGTGGAGTCTTGCCAGGGCTATCATGGGAATCATAGAAACCATGATACCCAAAATGTTGATGTATTCCCTCGCAGATACCAATGTTTGAGTGGAAAACCCTAGAAATAGATCTAGATATAGATCTGTTTTTTTTTTCCTGTGGAAGAAATGCTCTTTGAACTGTGGTGTCTAGTTGACATCCCCACAACACAATCTTGTGAGAAGGCATCAAGAAAGACTTTTAAATGTTCTCTTGGAATTCCAGCTTGTATAAGAAATATCTCACCCAAGAAAGAGATCCGTGACACTTTCAGAAAGAACTGCAAAGATATGGAAATCATCTAAATATGGAAAAATGTGGATATCCTGTAGCCTGCAATAAACTACAACTTGAGATAGACACTGTGTGAACACTCTTGGTGCAGTGAATAGTCCAAAAGATAAGGCAGAGAACTGATAATCTGATCCAGACACACACAACTTTAAGAAATGCCTGAAGTCTGGATGAACAGGAATGTGATGATAAACACACATCCTAGCTGCTACTGAAACCTGACTAAAAGCAAACATCCATGATGCTGAATTCCTTCCTACTAATTTCAATGTACTTAGGGCTGACAGACAACATAAAAAAGGAGGTGGTGTCACTTTAATTTACCCTAATTCCTTTTACTTTAGCCATCTTTCCAAATTGTATCCCACAGTTCCAAAATGCCAAGATTTTACCTTCCATCCTTGACATTAACAAGTCCAAAAACCTCTGCATTATAGTCATCTATATTCCTTCAGGAAATAACATCCCTGTTCTAGAAGACATTCTTTCTTGGATATCCCATACAATAAAAAATTAAACTATTATATTAGGTGACATGAACATTGACTGGGCTACTACCTCATCTATCCAATCCCCTAATAGCATAAATCTTTTCCATTTTACACAATTAGTCACTCAACTACCAGAAATAGCTTCAAAACAACAAAGGTGCAATTCTAGACTGGATCTTAGTCTCAGACCCCTCTAAATATACAATTGCCGGCACCCTTCCAAATTCCTTTAGTGATGATCTCCCAGCCTACACCATACACAATTGCAAATCTCTCTCAAAAGTCCATAACAGTAGGGTTACACAAAGTTTATCAAAATTCTGTCCGCATAAATTTAATACTATCCTTTGCAGCTTCAACTGGAACTGTCTTACAACTTTACCTCTAGATGATGCCCTTCTTTATTTCAACAACTCCCTTATTAACACTCTCCATAGCGTAGCACCTACTAGATCCATTACAGTTAAATCCAGTCTTGCCCCTTGACTTTCTAATTCTAATTCTACTAAAGAAATTTTGAGAAACAGGGACAAAGCCTGGAAGCAATGGCTGAATTCTGAGAATCCTGCCAACCTTATCCAGTATAAACAACTACATAACCTTTCAAAAAAACGTATTCGTAAATACAAACAGCAATACTTTTGGCACCTACAATCAAATAGGAAAAAACAACCTCGAACTCTTCTGGTCTTCCATCAATAATCTCTTGAACCCTGGTACTAAAACCAACCCCTATCCCTTCCCCAATATGTCACCTGACCATATAGCCTCCAAATTTAACTCCTATTTCATTGACACAATAGCTAATCTTATAGCTTCCTTTTCCATCCCTCCACCTAGTAATCATCACATCAATTCCTCCTCTTTTTCTCCACCTCCACCTGATAAGCATAACCTCAGTCCTTCCTCTTCTGCTCATCTAACTCCAAATACCATACCACTAAACTTATCCAAGCAAAACTCCCTCCCAAACTGAATTTAACTTCTCCCCTATTCCTAGTTCATGTATAAAAAAACTCTTGCTCAAGCTAAAACCCTGTTCTGACTCGGCTGATGATATTCCTGCCAAATTCCTTAAGATAGATGCTGATGCAGTAGTCTATCCTATTAGCATGCTAATCAACAGATCAATCCAAGAAGCCTATGTTCCCTCTCTTTGGAAAAAAGCCATCATCCTTCCTCTTCATAAAGGTGATCCTTCCTCTGATATCTCAAATTTCTGACCCATAGCTCTTCTATCCTCTATATCTAAAATTCTCGAAAAAGGTATCCAAAAACAGCTAGTCCAGTACCTTCAAAATAATGTCATCCTTTCCCCAACTCAACATGGATTTCAGCCCGGGCATAGTGCCTCTACTGCACTAATTTCCTTCTTAGATATCATAAACAAAATCCATGACTCTGGCCATATAGCATACACTCTCTTTTTAGATCTATCTAAAACATTTGATGTAATATCCCATTCTATCCTTCTCTCTCAACTTTCATCCATTGGCCTGTCCTCTCAGTCTCTCAAATGGTTCAAAAGCTATCTCCCTAATAGGCAGCATGCTGTTAAATGGCAACACCCCAACTCTCCTTTCCTTCACAACCCTACTGGCATCCTACAAGGTTCAATTCTTGAACCCCTTCTATTTAACATATTCATAAACAACCTTCTCCAAGCCAATATGCAGACAACTCAACAATAGTATGCTATGCACCCAACGCTACTATCCTTCAACAAAAGACCCAAACAGCCTTCTCTGCAGTTGAATCATGGCTCCATAAAAATAATCTTTCCTTAAATGCCAAACAAAACAAACATATGCTGTTCACCCCCAAAAAAACTCTCTCTATCAAATTACAAGACATTAACATTCTGTCAGTACCAAACTGTTAGGAGCCATAATTGACGACAATCTCCAATTTGATTTACATATCCAATCTAATATCTCAAAAACCCACAAAAAACTTGGACTTCTTTACAGGCATAATAATTTCCTCTCCCCATCAACAAAACAAGCAGTAGCCCTCTCCTATTTACTTCCTTCTGTAACCTATGGTGCTCCACTACTAACTAATCTTCAGTCTTCCCTCTAGCTAAAATTAGAGTCATGTTAACATAAGATCACCAAATTTGCCTAGGTCTTTACGATCAGAAAATCAAAACCTACAAGTTCACATACCTAATCTCCCTGCAGGTAAACTCTTATACTCCTGGACTAAATTTAAAACTGCCCTACATAAGCACCTTCTCTACAATTGGATATGCAAGTGCTCTACTTTGTCTAATGCTATCACCTAACTCCCCTTTCCCTAGACTCTACAAAATCTGTAGCTGCTCTACACTCGAATCAATGTATTTTGCTCAATCTAACTGGATTCTCCAGCTACTTTCATTACTATTTGAATCTGTATATTTTCACATTGTTTGAATTTGCTTATTTTTGTCTTATTTTATCACCTCACTGCCATTTTGGTCATTGAGATGACTCCTATAAATATTGTAACCATTTTGTTGAAAATATTGATGTTCTTCGTGTTTCACTGTTGCAGTCATTACATTTGGGTAATCTGCTGACAGGTTGCTCTCAGTCAGCCTGAATAACAAAGTCTTGGGTCCTTCGTCGGTTGCTGTTTCTTCTTCTATGACGTCAGGTCGTCAGGGGTATAAAACATGCAGCCGACGCCATTTTATTCAGTCTTTCTTGCCGTGCGGTGCCCGAAGCAGAAGCAGTTCATAAGTGCCGGTCGGCCGACTCCTGAAATTTTCGTATTCGAGTTTCAGAACCGAAGTCTTCAAACTAAAGCCAAGTACCCCGTTGGGGAAACCTTTTCTTGCTCCTTACCGATGTCAGTAAAAGTTAATAATTGCATTACTTGTGGGAAGCAAATACCTCATAAGGATTTTCATTTGTACTGTAGTCCTTGCCTAGGCCCAGATCACAACGTGCCTTGCTGTTGGTTTTGTGCTAGATTTAACCAACGCACTATTAAGCATCGGTATATTTTTGCTTCTAAATATTTTGATACAAGATTTAATTATCCCGAAATGTCGTCGGTTAGCAATCCGACTACCGGATTTCTCAAAAAATGCAACAAAAAAGACAGAGACAGACTGTCGAAGTCCAAAATCGACGATGAAGCTTCTCCTAAGCCAGACGGCGGTTTGCCAGTACTCAGTGAGGTGCTTTCGCAGCCCCTGATACCTGCTACTTTTGAGTCACAGGCCTCTACCAAGACCCATTCAGAGTCCAGTATGCCGCGAGATTCTCAGAGTTGAACCCACGGATGTCTCTCCCTTGGATGGGTCCGGAGCCACTGAGCAGGCACCGGCTTCTGAGGGTGTTTTCAGGCCTCAACATTTTTATATTAAACTGACGCCAGCCTCAAAAGCAAGGTCAAAAACAACTTCTATGTCTAAAAAACAGACGCATGAGCCACATGCTCAGGCCCCTATGCCTAAAAAAACAGATGATTAAAATGGCAGAGGATTTAATTATCTTGATCAGGGGTTCCCAACCCACCCCCCTGCTAAGAGGCCTAGGCAAGGCACTGATTATGAATCTTCAGATCAGGTTTCCATTTCTTCTAATTCCTCTTCTGATCAGGAATTTTCTATTCCACCCTATGAGGATTCTGATGCAGAGGACTCCATCCCATCTGCATCTCCTCATGAGGATTACTCTTTTGGAGAGACTTTGCATACTTTAAGGGAACATTTTCTTAGGGAGAGTCAGGACTTCTATGAATCAAAAAAAAGGCTTAAGGATTTCCTCCTTCCTCAGCATAGGCCTTTGGCAATACCTCATGTATTAGACATTGTTGATGTGTTTTCGGAATCAAGCATGGCTTCCGATTCCTTGCCTCCGGCTCCTAGTAAGCCAAATAGATATTACAGGGTTCCTGACTCCCACAAATTTCTATCCAAAAATCCTGCTGCTGATCCTGAGACTATTTCTCAGGGTCCCAAGGGTGTAAAGGCCTCTACAGCCAAAAATCCTACCCCCTCTGACAGAGATTTCAGGGCGCTGGATAGATGGGGAAAGAAGGTTTATACATCTGCAACCTTGGCAATCAGGGCCTTAAACTGCCAATTTCATGTGGTTAAATATCAACAGCATGTTATGGGCTTACTCAAACAGAAAATGATGTTGATCTCTGATTGTGTGAAAAATAAAGAGTTACAGGAATTATTGCATTCAGCAGAACAGGTTGGAAAGTATGCTTTGCAATGTGGTTTTGATTCCTTGGAGGCCTCTTGTAGGGCCGCTGTTACTGGATCTGTGATTAGAAGGCATGCCTGGCTCAAGGAGCAAAATTTGCCTGATCATGTTAAAGCTAAATTGTTGGATGCCCCTTTGCAGCATGATACTCTGTTCGGTAATAAGGCAGAAGAGGTTTTAAAGAAAATGGAAGACAAAGCTAAATCTATGCAAACTGTAAAAGATTTCTTGCAAGTGCAGCCACCCAGGTTCAGTAGACACTGGCCTACTAAAACTTGGTCCTTTCCTGTGTCCAACAGAGCCACTCAAGGCAAACCCAGGCGCTCAAAAGGCTCCAGATACTAATCACAGGGTTCTTACAGGTCAAAGCAATGGGGTGCCTCCACCTCCAAATCTGGAGGAAACAAAGCACAACCCTATAGTAAGCAGTCTCAATGACTTTCCTCTACCATCACCAAGCACTTATCTTTTGGCAGCCCCCTTGTGGGGAAAACTAGCACTTCATGCTCAAAATTGGCAGTTAATTACCCAGGACATAGTATCCCAGGGGTACAGATTTAATTTCCATACTTTGCCATTTCCAAACAGATGGCCAGATCTGCCTCAGTACCAGTGGGCAGAGGCCCAGAAACAAGTCATATCCCTCATGGATATGGGGGCTATTCAACCGGTACCAGAAAAGGAAAAAGGGCAAGGTTTTTATTCAAGACTTTTCCTGGTACCCAGAAAAGACAATTCATGGCGCCCAGTTCTGGACTTGATTTTGAACATGTTCCTGGACATTCCAAAATTCAAAATGCTGAATTTACAACAGCTACTGCCTATGCTAGGCAGGAATGCTTGGTTAGTAACTCTAGACTTAAAAGAGGCATACCTGCATATCCCAATAAGGGAATCATGCAGAAGATACCACCGCTTCAAAGCAGTTTTTTTGCATTACCAATTCTCTGCACTGCCCTTTGGCTTATCTACTGCACCCAGGGTCTTTACAAAGTGCCTGGCACCAGTAATTGCATTCTGCAGACAAAGAAGCATTCAAATTTATCCTCATCTGGATGACGGTGTCATTCAAGCAGAGGACAAGATCACTCTTCTTCAACATCTGGCGTTTGTAAAAAGGCTTCTACCATGCCTAGGGTACACCATAAACGAAAAGAAATCACAACTGGTACCCTCTCAAATAATTACATTCCTGGGTGCAAGCTTTAATACAACTGCCCAGATGGCTTACCTCATGCCAGACAAACAAAGGCAACTGACATCATACTTCAACCAAATGGCAACAAAAACCCAGTTATCTGCAAGACAAATTCTGCAGGCTTTGGGGTTCATGGCATCCTGCATTCTACTAATTCCATATGCGAGACTGCATATGAGGAAACTTCAATGGTACCTAAAAAGTTTATGGAGTCAGTATTGTCACAGTCTGGAAACAATGATTCCTGTCATTCCCTGCCTACAACAGGAGTTTCTTTGGTGGGCAGAGACATGTCACCAAAACAAGGGACTGTCATTCACTCTACCCCCTGCCACCCAAACCCTAACTGCAGACGCATCAGACTATGCTTGGGGGGCCCACTTGGCGGGGAGATGCATTCAGGGCAAATGGAGCCCAAAACAAATGCATCTGCATATCAACCAGAAAGAGATGCTAGCTGTTCAGAATGCTCTGACAGCCTTCAAGGACTTACTTCATCCAGGTCAACTACTAATAAAGATGGACAACACCACAGTTATGTGGTACAAAAACAAGCAGGGGGGTACACATTCCTACCCCCTTTGCAGACTAGCCATGGCCTTGTGGAACACAGCCTTGACTTACCAAATACATCTTCAAGCTCAATTCCTGCCAGGAAAACCAAATACTCTGGCAGATGACCTAAGCAGAAATCTTATGGACCCGCACGAATGGAAACTGGATCCACAAATCTTCAGCATGTTAACACAGAAATGGGGGAGCCCAGACATAGATCTATTTGCCTCATCCCAAAATTATCAGTTGGACAAATTCTGCACAAGAACTCATCACAAAAAAGCATGGAAAGTGGATGCCCTATCCTTTCTCCCTCTGCCTCTACTCCCCAAGGTCTTACTAATAGTCAGACAGGAAAAAACAAAAATGATCCTAGTTGCTCCGGACTGGCTTTGCCAACACTGGTGCCCACTTCTAAGGAATATGTCCCAACTTCCTCCATGGTACTTGCCTCAAATACCTCATCTACTGTCACAGCAGAATAATCAAATTCTGCACACTCAACTCCAAACTCTGAATCTTGCAGCATGGCTGGTCAATTAATTATTCAAACAACACCTCTCAGTAAATCTGTGATGGATGTCATTTTGGAAGCCAGAAGGCCTAGTACTAGAAAATCTTATGCTGATAAATGGAAGAGATTCTGTGCTTGGAACCAAGCACAAGGAACAGACACAGCAAAGCCCAATATTCCTCATATTTTACAATATTTGACCGAGATGTTTGACAAGGGCCTATCTTTTTCTTCAATAAAAATTCATGCCTCTGCCATCTCGGCTCATTACAACACAGAGCCCTCCCCTCTTTTCTCATCCTCTGATTAAGCAGTATCTTAGAGGGGCCAAAAATTTAAGGCCTCACAGAAGATCACCAACTCCTGCATGGGACCTCAGTTTTGTGCTGGAAAAACTCACCCTACCTCCTTTTGAACCAGCAGCTACTGTGGATATAAAATGTTTATCTTGGAAAACAGCTTTTCTCTTGGCGGTCACTTCAGCAAGAAGGGTTTCAGAACTACAGGCTCTCATGGCAGTGGAACGTTTTATTATTTTCTACCCGGACAGGGTGTCCCTCAGGACCAATCCTTCTTGTATGCCTAAGGTGGTATCCAGTGTGGCTCTTAACCAGACCATTCACCTGCCAACAGTTTACCCAAATCCGCAGAACAAGGGGGAGCGGATTCTGCATTCATTGGATGTACACAGATAACTAAGATTCTACTTAAACAGGACCAAATCTCTAAGAAAGTCTGAGCAACTACTGGTAGCATTTGCTGCAGGGTCAGAGGGGAAGGCTATTTCAAAGCAGACTATTTCTAAGTGGATAAGCCACTGCATTCGTTTCTGCTACTTGCACCATGGTAAACCTGTGCCCAAGGGGATCAGATCACATTCCACCAGGGCTGCCTCTACTTCAGCAGCTTTTCTCAGAGGGGTTCCAACCAAAGACATTCTAGAAGCTGCTACTTGGAGCTCTGTTCATACCTTCACAAAGCATTATCATTTGCCTCTCTTTTCCAATTCCAGGGCAGACTTTGCCACTGCAGTTCTGCAGGGCCTTATAGCCGCTCCTAATGTTGTTTAGTTCCATCCTCCCATCCATAACTTTGGGATTCTACCCAAATGTAATGACTGCAACAGTGAAACACAAAGAACATAGTACAGTTGTGTACACTTACCATAAATGTAGATGTTCGAGTGTATTCACTGTTGCAGTCCGGGTTTATCCACCCACCATCCCTCTTTTCTATACCTGTTCTTTTTTTCACTATACACAAAAGCCTTTGAGGTGTATTTGCTTTTAGATGAAGGTAAAGTTTATGTTTCTAAAAGTGCATTTATATATATTTACTGTTTATATATATATATATATATATATATATATATATATATATATATATATATATATATATATATTTTTTTTTTGCTCCCCATTTGGGGGGCACCTGACATCTGGGGCAAGAAAAACTGAATAAAATGGAGTCAGCTGCATGTTTTATACCCCTGATGACCTGACATCATAGAAGAAGAGACAGCAACCGACGCAGGACCCAAGACTTTGTTATTCAGGCCGACTGAGGGCAACCTGCCAGCAGATTACCCAAATGTAATGACTGCAACAGTGAATACACTCGAACATCTACATTTATGGTAAGTGTACACACCTGTACTTTTTGTAACTTTGTATTGCAACTACCATGTTGCAGTGTGCATTGGAGCTTTTCTACCCGGGCCTACACTGAAAATGGGCTGTCGTCAGCCCACTGGACCTTCCCGGTAAACAAATGTCAACAAATAAATAAATTAATGTTTTTTTTTTATCTAATGTTACACGGAAACTTCAGTGAGGAAGAAGAGATAACATGTTGTGAAGTGACATCATTTTGGAATTTAGGCACTATAACAGGTTTAGGAAAGAAATATTCAGAACTGGTCTCCAAGTATTTTCCTTTTTTGGCAGTAAAAACATCCCTTAATAAAACCCATTTCCAGCCTGGGAAGGGGGAACTGGTTCTGTCACTCCTTGGGATAGCATGTGGTGAAGGACAGGTGGAAACAAAAGAGTCTGTTCTCGAGGATAAGGAATTACCCCCTGAAAAGGATGAATTTCCTCCCACTGCCATCTGTAAATTTGTTGAAGCATATTCAGAACCCATTTGTCTAAAACTATCTTTTGCCAAAGAAAAAAAATTATCAAAAAAGAAGAAAACTGGTAGGCAGAGAGATGCAAAACAAAGTCTGTTTAATAAAACACAGATAATAAACACAAAATAAAACTTTAAAAAACAAGGATGAGCGCTTTCATACCTTCTAGGTATGATGGGAAGGGGTTAAATGATGTTATTCCAGTTAAGCCAGTATTGAGGTGACGTGACCTAAGACACTGAATTATAAATGCTGTTTGTTCTATGTGTTTTTGTTGGATCTGATGAAGTACCTAAAAGGTACGAAAGTGCTCATCCTTGTTTTTTAAAGTTTTATTCTGTGTTTATTATCTGTGTTTTATTAAACGGACTTTGTTTTACGTCTCCCTGCCTACCAGTTTTCTTCTTTTTGATACATTTTGGCTTTTTTACTGGTTGCTCTTTTTGTTTTTCAAAGAAAAAATGTGGAGATTCAGACTTTCTGAAAAAAAGGGGTTGTGAGGGATAGAGGGTAGAACAAAGTCTCTTAAATAGTCATTCTAACTTATTTTACTGTCCGTGGTTTTGAGAATTTCCAGAATTCATAGGTTGATAGGAGGGTACTATGCTAATGACCTTAGAGCCTTTACAAGCCTAGCCATTTTAATGCCAAGTATCCCCATTTGTTCTTTTTGGGTAGTTCACTGAATGAATTTATGAACAAAGTGAGTCTGTGATCAACACTGGCCACCCTTATCCATGAGGGGCATGGGTGCCACCTCAGAGGCATATTTGTGGTCTCCCATCCAATTGTCTAGGTTGTGTTTGAATAGAGTTGGTGAGGACCTCTGTTTTACTTGAATAGGAAGTCCATTCCAGAGAAGTGGAAGTCTCTGGGAGACATATTTGCCCCTCCAGCATGTTCTGTTAATGTTACAGGCTAAGTTGAGATCCCTAGAGCGAGTGACTCTTGTGCCATTTGACTTGCAGATGTGCAGCATTTCCATTAGGGCAGGGTTGGAGATTGCCCTATAGGCCAGGCACAAGTCGCCACTCAGCAGCCTATAAAATACGAGTAAACCCACATAGATCATGGTTTGGAGTCCCTGTATTTTCTTAGCAAGAAACCTCTGAGGTCTGCCCAGCTGTTGCAGGTGTCTGGTGAGGTACATGCAAAAGGGTGCATTATACTCTCTTAATAGTCTGATGAGGGTTAAGTACAGAGGAGTTATAACATCCCTTGACCTGTATGCTATGCCCTTGCTTATGAGGTGTGCTACATAGAAGGCTTTTCTTACCACTGTGGAAAGTTGTTGGTCGAAGTTCAGATTGCTGTCAACCTGTGTTCACAAGTGTCGCACCACTGGGTTGAAACTCAGGGGGGTGCTATCAATATTGTAATTTTTAGGAAATTCCGTTTTGCCAAAGGGAATAAAAATGCATTTTTTGCATTTAGTTTTAGACCATGGCTTTGGTACCAATCATCCATTTGTGCTAGTCCTTCTTGTAATACGTTGACATTGTTGGGGGACTCATTCATTGCTCGCAGTTTGCAATCATCAGCAAACATGGTGAGCCAGAGGCAATCTGCTTTGGCCTGGACTTCTGAGAAGTAAATGCCAACATTAAGAGGCCCAGCACAGACCTCTGTGGTACTCCACTGGTGATGGGTCTACTAGTGGAGGTGGAGTCATCACTTTTAACAGAGTGTGTTCTGCCTGTGAGCCAACTGGCTACCCATCTAATTATGCAAGGGTTAATCCCTGGTTGGGAGAGTTTTTCAACTATGCCAGAGTTGGGGATTGTGTTGAAAGCCTTTGCAAGGTCAAGATAGCCTGTGTGCACTGTCTTACCTTCGTCCATGGCTTTGGTGACATTCTCAAAGAAGTCTACCAGGTTTAATAAGCATGCTCTACCCTTAATGAAGCCAACCTGGGTTGGTTCCAGCATTTGGAGGTCACCTATGTCCTTGATGATAAAGTCCCTGATACATCTTTCCATGGCTTTGCAGATCAGGCTGGTTAGACCTATAAATTCATAATTCCAAGGGTCATTTGATAGCAGCCCAACTTTGTGCAGAAGAATTACTGTTGTTATTCTTCATTCAGCAGGAACATAGCCAGTTCTCAAGTTATATTTAAAGAGAATGCCAAGTGGGTTCTCTAGGTCTTGTTTCAGATTGTTTAGTAAACAACCTGGGATATTATCTGGTCCCATTGAGACTGTGGTTTTGGCCTTGGAGAGTGCAGAGATGGCTTGTTCTCTAAGAGATACTAGGCAAAGGACTAGTGTCAGGTATGCTTTGGGATATGGTAGGTGGGGATGGGGGGTGAAGTTCCCACTGAATCTGTCAGATGGCAGGTTGGCAATATCTTCTGGTGTAGTATGAGTGATCCCATCTAAAACCAGCTCGGCACATAGCTGGGTTTCCCTTTCAGACTTTAGATGCAGTTAAACAATGTCTTATGATTATCCTTGGCTAGGGATGTGATTTTAGTTTCATAATTTGCTTTAGAAGGCTTTAAAGGATTTCTGATTTTCTTGTTTAGGCTTAGGAGGGAACTCTTTCTCTACAGAGTGATATTTCACTTGCTTTTAGACAACAGTTTCTTCCTGTTGTTATATAATCTTTTTATACTTGACATCCACCACCACAGTGGCTTGTTTTTACAGGAAGACCTGATTTTAATCCGGTCAGGTACAGCAGAGTTCATCCAGTCACTTAAGTGTTTGTACAGCACTTTTGCATACACTTCCGCATAGTGATCATTGATGTCTGTAAAGGTGGTATGAAGCTTTTCATACCATCCCTTAGTAGGCTGTAGATAGCTTTGGTAAAGTTTTTTTTATCATTTTTGTTTCTGTGAGGGTGTCAATTCCAGTAGTTACTTCAAACAAGACTGATTTGTGGTCTGATCTAACCAGGGAAGGTATTATGCATGGGGAAGTACAGTTACCCCCCCCCCCATGTTGGTGAGTACTATGTCCAGAATATTAGAGCCCCTAGTGGGGATGCAGACTCTCTGTTATGGAGCATTTGTGTTAACAAAGTCCAGGAACCCCTGGGTCGAGATATTTTTGCTCATGTATGTCCCCCAGTCTCTGGAAGGATAATTGAAATCTCCCATGACTAAGGTGTTGGGCTGTATGGCGAGGGATTCCAGTAAGTAGAGGTAGGTGGTGTGCTTATCCTGGTTCGTGGTGGGGGATCTATAGCTAGCAATTATGTGGTACTGTTCTTTTCCCAATAGATATTTGGACATGGATTAGTTTGAGAGAGTCATGCTGTTTGACCAGTCTCAAAGTGTTTTGGTTTTAATGAAGATGGATACACCTCCACCTTTGGTTCCTTCACGCTTATTTTGAGGTCTGAACATGTGAAAGGCATTGTAGCCTTGTGCAGCCAGGGTTCTGTCAGTGGCCTTGAACCATATCTCAGTAACTGCACAGACATCAGCATCCTCCAAGGTGAGGAGTGCTTCCCAGGAGTGCAGTTTCATGTTTAAACTCCTAGCATTAAGCAGCACGACCCTGAATTTGTCTCTATTAGATTTTGTTAGGTTGGAACATTTTTTGTGTTGACATTACCTAAAAAAGGCACTATGGGGCAGGCAAAGTACTTTTCCCGTATCCGAAAGTCTAGAGGGACATGTGCAGACCATCTCTAACAAAGCTGTGAGGTCTGTCTTCATTATCCTCCCAGACTGACAGATACTGGATCCCCCTAGACTGACACCACAAGCTAATTGTTGAAGTCAATAATTTTTTTGTTTATATTGTGGCATCATCGTGGGTGAAGGAAGGATACTGATTAGGACTAGGGACATACCTGTCTGAGGCGCATAATCATAGAGTTCCGTCATGTCTCACTTCATACAGTCCAGAGAAGTATGTGCTTCTCAAGTCATTTACTCCAATGTGGACTGTGACAGAGTCATAACACTACTTGTTGGTGAGTGACTTGATTGCATGCATGATTTGTCGGATCCTGGCACCTGATCGACAGCTGACCGTGACCTTCCCCTTGTCCAGTCTGGTGAGAGGGACATCTGTTTGTCTCACTATGGAGTCACCTATGATTAAGGCATTTGATGTGTTTTGCCTTAGGGATTATTTTTTAAGAGACGTGTGTGTGTGTGTGTGTGTGTGTGTGTGTGTGTGTGTGTGTGTGCGTTGATATGTGTAGTGTCTTCTTTTTGCTTAGTGGTGAATATGGGTGGTATGTGTTTGGGAGATCTCTGTTCTTTTGGTAGGCTTTTAGTGAGTACCTCCACATATATGGGTTTATGTGTCATGACCTTTTGTGTGAGAGGTGAGGTTTGCATGAGAGGTGAAGCATGTGTGCTGACAACCTGTTTGATGTCTCCTTTGTTTTTACATGTGAGAATTGACTCCAGTTCCCCAATGTATTTGCATCTCTAACATAGGGTGTTAGTTTGCTTTAGAAGTAAATGGTTGTCAGTATACTTGAAACAATTGCTACATTGCTTCAATATGCCCATATCATTCAAGCTGGCAGAAGAAACGATTCCATTACTTTTTAAATGTATGATTACCTATATTTTGATGAGACTGTTTATTTTTTTCTTACCAAAACTGGAAGAGGAGTTGGAGAATCCCTTGGAAAACTTGGAAAAATCCTAAAGATTCCCTGTTAATAGCTCACCACTTTTGTCACTTTTTTATCACCTCTGTAGCATAAGGGCCAAAAGCTTAATCGCTATGACAAGGAGAATTTACAATTACATTTTTTTACCATTATCTGGAAGGTTGAAGTATCAACAGAGTCATACACACACACTGTAAACAATGAGTAGTGACTTGAACAACAGAAGGAATGAAATTATTTAAAGCAGAGTTTTCCTCACAAGAGGAAAATGCAGATAAAACATTCCTCACACTTTAAAAATTAGTCAGCACAAACCTTAACATGTGAGCCTGACAGTTCAGTATTGTCAAAATCAAAGTTGCAGAAGCATGCATTTTCTCCTGCACCAATCAATAATCGTTCTATCCTTATCAGAAAGAGAAGGACTGGAATTAACTAGGTGTTTAGCAGCAGAAAGGTTAACTAAAGCTATATCTGCTGGATCAGGTTTAGGAAGAGTATAAAACTTAAAAGTCTGAAGAACTTTTAATTCATCTGACGTTTTAGGGGCAGCTATTGAGAAATGTCCATGTTTTCCCACTAAAAACGTTGTCACATCTAGAAATAGTCTCAGAGAAAGAGAAACCCCCACAGGGAAAGTCAGAATCAGAAACTGAGCTCTCCTCTGAGTCTGAATCAGAAATCTGAGGAGAAAACCATGCATCTGTCCTTCATCCTCCTGTCTAGCTCTAGAATCCTGAATCTCTTCAGGAAAGGAGGTATTTTTTTCTTTTACCTGAAACTACTTAATAAGAAGGGCCAATAACCTGAATTAAACCTGAGCCAGACACACTAAACTACTGTCTAAGGAAATTTGAGGAGAAGTAGATACATGCTTAGTTTTCTTTATCTTTTTGACAGGAAAAGTGGGACCATCAGTGTTATTAATGGCAGCAGCAGCTTCCCAAGGTATGGGCACAACATTCTGACAAAACACAAATGCCTTCTTTTTCCCTGTCCCAGTACTGACAAGAGTAGATCTCTCTTGCCCACTGAGGGAACCCCAACAGCTGCAGAAGACATGGTAACCCTCAATTCATAGTGTCTGTAAGTGCTACTCCAGTGGGATCCAGTGTAGAAGATGAGTTGCCTGATATACAATTAACAGCTGCAGCAGACTCACCCATCTGTTGCTGAGGCAAATTGCTAAACTGCTGTAATGGGAAAGGCTGTTTGCTTAACTTTTTTTCTTTTTGTGGCTGAAAGAATAAAACTAAAGGTCTGTAAAAGTCACTTTTTCACAAACACAGTAAAGGGCACTTCAAAACACTTTGCCAGCCAAGCAAAATAAAATAAATACAATATTTCCAGACTTCCAAGACGCTGCACATTGAGTAACAGCTTGACTGTAGCGTTCCCAGTGTGAAAGCAGAAACTCAACAGAGAAGGCCAGTAAACTCTTGTGTTCATGGGTAAATTTCAGTAACTGGCTAGTAAAAGTACTGCCTGGATGCCAGGACAAAAGAAATACAGAGCACCTGGAAAACATTAGCTACAAAAAGTAAGAAAGAAACAATGACTGCAGAAAGTCCTGCAGCTGCTCAACAAAAAGCAATGCAACCTCCAGACTTGACTTCCAGTAATCTACAGGAAGATGTAAGACAACTGCACACAGGCATGGTTAAAATAAATGAAACACTGATGGAGTATATCAACACAAACAACAAAAGAAAAAAAAATGGAAGAAGCTTTAAACAGATATTCAAATGAGATGATAAAGCTGCAAAATCAGAAGATAAAATTAAAAAAAAGGCTGGCTGAATATGATAATGCTTGGGAAAAGATGTTTCAAAAAATAATAGAATTAGAGGACAGAGCACATAAGGAAATAGGATCATAGGAAGGTACGTGGCTATTGGCCGTGAGGCCCTTACAAGCCTAGCCAAGAATTTAGCCCATTTTCTGACAAGTCAGCACCCGATGCCCCTGTCCAGCAGGGACACAGATGGAATCCCAGGGGTGTATTTTCTGTTCTCCATCCAGTTATCCAGGTTGCACTTAAAAAGGGATAATTAGGTACTCTGCTTGATGTGGAGAGAGAGTCTGTTCCACAGAAGGAGTCGCCTCTGGGATACAAATCTGCCCCACCAACAAGTCCTATTGATGTCACAGACCAGGTTGATGCTGCATGTGTGGGTTACTCGAGTGGAGCTAGACTTGCAGCTATGCAGCAGTCCCATCTAGGCAGGGTCTGAGATTGCTTTGTATGCCAGACATAGGTCACCTCTGAGGAGTCTGTTTGAAACTGAGTAGAGGGGGAGGGCTTTTAGCCAATCTGTGTAGGATAGATATTTGAGGCCCTGGATTCTCCTGATGAGGAACCTCTGTGTATCTCCAGCTACTGCATGTGCTTTGTGAGATACATTCTGAAAGGGACATTGTACTCAATAATTGGTCTTATAAGGGAAGAATACAGGGATGTTATGACCTTCTTGTCCCTTGATGAAATACCCTTAATAATGAGGTGGGTTATGTAGAAAGCTTTCCCTACAATGGCAGCAATATGGTGGTCAAAAGTCAGTTTGCTATCAACCTGGGTCCCCAACTCCCTCATGAATGATTGCATGCTTAAGACCTTTTTACTAATGTGATTAATTTGTGGGATGTCACTCTCACCAAAGGGGATGGTGATGCATTTTCTGGCATTCAGTTTGAGGCTATGTTTGTGGCACCAGTCATTTGTTTGGGTGAGGCCCTCTTGCAGGATGTCCACATCACTAGGGGAATTGATGACAGCAACCAGCTTGCAGTCATCTGCAGACTTGGTCAGCCATAGCCCACTGGTTTTGGCCTGCACCTCAGAAAAGTATATCCCAAACAACAGAGGCCCCAAGACCGATCCCTGGGGTACACTGCTCATTATGAGTCTACTCCTTGAGGTGGCTTCCCCGATTTTGACTAGGTGGGTTCTATCAGTGAGCCAGTTTGCTACCCATCTGGTAATATATGGATTGATGCCTAGTTGACAGAGTTCATCTATTGTACCTGAGTGGGGAATAGTATCGAAGGCTTTGGCCAGGTCAGGGTAGGTGGTGTGCACCGTCTTCCTCTCGTCCATGGCTTTGGTGACTGTCTCAAAGAAGTCGACCAAATTTAACAGGCATGACCTCCGCTTGACAAAACCAAACTGTGTAGGATTGAGTGGTTGGAGATTTCCAATGTCCTTGTTAATGAGGTCCATGATAATCCATTCCATGGTCTTGCAGATCAGACTAGTTAGGCTGATGGTCTATAATTTCCTGGATCGGTAGATGCTCCAGCTTTGTGCAAAGGGACAACAGTGACTGTCCTCCATTTGGCTGGGATGAAGCCGATATTCAGGTTTGGTTGAATAGGTGCCTAATCGTGTTGCACGTTCCTGCCTGAGTTCATGTAGGATGCAGCCTGGGATGTTATCGGGTCCCATGGAGGCTGCATTTTTTGCCTTTGAGAGGGCAGTCATGACTTGATCCCTAGAGATAAGGGGATGGGGCAGGTGCTGGGGATGTCCTGATTTACTGATAGGGGGCAGAGGGGTGAAGTTTTCACTGAACCTGTCTGCCAGCAGGTTGGCTATATATACAGCATTTGTGTATGTGGTGTCCTTGACCACCAGTTATGAGGAGATCTGAGTGCTTCCATTGAGATTGTGGTGAAAGCCGGGGTACATTTTTTGGCTAGGCTTGTATGGGCCCTAGGGCCGATAGCCTAGTACCTACCTATATATGTGAAGAAGGCCTTATGACTGTCTTTAGTAGATGTGGTCAGTTTGGACTCAAAGTGTGCTTTGGAGGATTTCATTAGTGCTCTTATTTGCTTGTTCAGGCTAAGGAGAGATTACTTCCAATTAGGCACCTGCTCCTTCTTGGTCCTGGACAGCATTTTTTTTCCCTTTTATTATAGAGTTTATTTATTGCAGATGTCCATCAGACATGTTTACTCTTCCTTGAGAAGGAGGAGGATTTTGCCCTGTCTGGCATTCCCGACTCCATGCAGCTATATAAATGCTCATTTAGTACTTTGGTGTAGGTTTGGACATATGTGTCAGTTCATGTGGAGGGGGATTGGGCTTTGAAGCTGTTTATGTCTTCCCTCAGGAGGTTGTAATCAGCTTTGGAGAAGTTTTTTTGTTTGACACTAGCTGGGGGGTGGTTGGGGAGATGACTTCAAAACTGACCGCTTTGTGCTCGGATCTTACTAGGGAGGATGACACTGTTGGGATGCTGCAGTTGTTACTCATGTTGGTTAATACCAAGTCCAAGATATTATCACCTCTTATGGGGGTGTTAACCAGCTGGTCCAAAGCATTTTCATTAACATAATCAAGGAATCTCTGAGCATTTTTGTTCTGGCATGAGTAATTCTTCCAGTCTATGGTTAGATAATTAAAGTCACCCAGGATCATGGTAAAGGGTTGAATCTTGATAGATTCGAAGAAGTCCAGATAGGTGGAGTGGGCATCTTGAGTCAAAGTTGTCAGCCTGTAGCTAGCTATGATTTGAATAGGGGTCTTGTCAATGGTTAACTGCACCTGGAGTGTCTTCTGTATGTCATACTTGTTTGACCAGCCTGGAGGTGTGTATGCCTTTAATATATATTGCAATTCCACCTCCTTTTGCTTTGCTGCTAACAGTTTGGGGTATGAGTGTATGATAGGCGGAGTAAAATGGTATGGCAGAGGTGCTGTCCACAGCTTTGAGCCATGTTTCTGTGACTGCACAAATATCAGCATCTTCCAGGGCTAAAAATGCTTGCAATAAGTGCAGTTTCATGTTTAGATTCCTAACGTTTAGCAGCATGACTTTTAATTTGCATTTTGATGAAACTTTCATGTTAGTAGTTTTGACCTCATGGCGTTGCCTAAAAAAGACAGTATGGGGGAGGCAAGAGCGTTTGCCAGAAGCCTAAAGCCCAAGGGAGACAGATGCTGGCCATGTCTGGCAAAGCATCGTGGTCTGTCGGTCATATCTTGCAAGGTGGTCGGGTACTGGATCCCCTTGGAATTACACCAGAAACTAAGTCAGTTGTTAAAGTCAATCATTTTCTGTTTGTATTGAGGCATCATTCTGGGTGATGGTAAAATGCTGCTTAAGGCTAGAAACATAACTGTCTGGGACACATATTCAGTGAGCTCGCTCATGGCTCTCTTCATATAGTCCAGGGAGGTACGTCTCAAGTCATTCACAGAATCACAACTGTACCTGTTGTAGAGAGACTTGAGTGCATGGGTGATCATTCCTGTCCATTTTCAAGCACTAGGTAAGGCCAGTCTATAACCAAATGGGATGGGTTATTTTGAACACAAAAATGGAAATTGGCTAGGCTTAAAATGGCTTGCAAGGGCGCCTAGCCTAATACATAGCTAAGAATATTTGTATAAAACAAGCATTCACTGTACACAAGGCAAAAGGGAAGCAAATTTAACCTGCAGTCAGGGAATGTCAAGAGGCAGGTCTGAGGTTCAACCTGCTGTTTCCAGATGTCTTCAGAATATTTTTTTCCTGGAGGATCAAAGTCATTTTTTGATGCAGAATAGACTAAGTAGGAAAAACAAAAGTTTGCCCTGCAAGAAGTGAGTCATCAAATAGAAGGGGGCTTTGATTCATATTCTTTTGATAATAAAGCTTAAGGAAAGACTCTGCCAGTGAAACCTTTTCCAATGTTACAGAGAAAAATGTTTGAGAGACAGAAAAAAGAGCACAGGACTTGACTAGAAAAATTGGGAGTACCTTGAACTTGAACCGGAGTCTGATGTTAGGAGATGGAGATAATCAAGAAGACCAGCAGTACTGATTGTAAAGCAACATCAGTTACATTTGTGAAAATTGGCTTTATGAGAAAAAGTGGAAAGATTGGACTTTTGTTGACTGTGTTAAACTCATGGGGAACTGAAAAGCGTGTATCCCACTTCATGTCATTAATGTTT
The DNA here is from genome assembly GCF_019279795.1 of Protopterus annectens. Classification (NCBI taxonomy): domain Eukaryota; kingdom Metazoa; phylum Chordata; order Ceratodontiformes; family Protopteridae; genus Protopterus; species Protopterus annectens. Next base: position 1,713,921,015 of record NC_056731.1, on the reverse strand, counting down.
GGAAGGACACTAAAAGGAAAAGGAAAAACACAGCTGGCTATAAAACATTTTTTCTTAACCATGTTTGTATAAAACATTTCAGTGATATAATCTGTGTTATATAGTGGAATATTTTAAATTATGTTGTATGTGATAAAGATATTAAAGTAAACAAGTGCCTTTTTTTCTTTTTTAGCTTTCAGAAATGCACATTACAGTGTAGAAAGAGAAGAAAGGCTGGACAAATTTAAGTTCATATGCTGTAATCTTGGGTTCTTGGGGTGTAGGATGGGGTGTAAAAGTGCACATATATTATAATACATGCAGAGTTGGTTTTCTCTTACATTTGCTTAGGTGAATGTCTGGATCAAGGCCCTTGGCTCAAATACTTTGTATGGAAGCAAGTAAAAAAGAGAACACTGAATCTAATGAAATATTTTCCTTTAACTGATAAATGTCCAGTGTGAGTTAAGAAATCTGCAGCTGAGGGCATCTGTACATTTTGTGTTTCCATGGCGACAAGCTGACTTCAAGGACAGATGAACCACACGAAATAAGAACAAAATAACCAAAAAAGTGTAAAAACGAACGAAGCAGCTACAGCACGGACTGTTTAATGTTAGCGCTTTCAGTTAAGGATATTCCTCCACCTTCTTCAGACAAATACAATACAAAAAACCACAGCACCACTTTTTATACACAATGAGCAAACTAATTAAAAACAATTAGATAATTAATTGTTATAAATACCTCATTACCTACAACACAATTATTTAAAGAGCTAATACCTTTAACCACATTAACCACCACTGAATATTTTAAAACTGTGTATATAGTGATATCATTGACTAAACATTGTTCTCTTATGGTATTAACAAATATTAAAATTAATGAAATATAACAAACTAAAAAACAGTAATAAAGAGAAATAAAATTAATTCAATTCAAATTCTACTACTATCAACCCTCCATAATGCATGTAAATATGTTGTTGTTATGTAATTGTGTTGTAGGTAATGAGGTATTTATAACAATTAATTATCTAATTGTTTTTAATTAGTTTGCTTATTGTGTATAAAAAGTGGTGATGTGGTTTTTTGTATTGTATTTGTCTGAAGAAGGTTTGTGATGTCTAGTGGAAACGAAGCTGCAGGGCAGAGTAACGAGCATTATAGGACTGGATCACAGCCACTATTTACTCAAGATGAACAACGCGAATCTAGTGTTCATCACAACGTGAGTGTCCCTCATAATGCAGAGGGTAACAATAACTCTTCAGTTGATTTAACCATTTTGGTCAACATGCTGTTGACCAAAGTTGATAATCTTACACAAAAAGTCCAAGATTGCGTGGGGAGGAACTCCTCTACTCAGCAGATGGATTCCACTGGGCGCCCTATGACTGCAACATCGAATAATGCATCCAGGGGACATGTACAGCCGGTACACCAAACAACGAAATGCAGGAAACAGCTAGGCAACCTGAAGGGAGTCCTAATGGAGGCAGAGAGATTGCTGGAGCTAACGCTAATGCTTTTCGTTATGGGGAAGGAGAAATGGTGACAATTCCAACCATGGCCAGTTTCCTATCAAAGAGGGATTTTTTTGCTGCTGTTCCTATTAGGAATATCAATGGTGCTTCCGATAATCAAGACACTTCGGTGAGTTCATTTTTAGATAAACTTAATGACTTTGACAGTAAATTGTTTTGTTGCAGAAAGCTGCAATTGGAAGTCTCTTACCTTCAAGAATGTACTGGTTTGAAAATTATTCCAAAGGGGTTGCGCCAGTGGCGTTACCCTGCAGGATTAGTTAATAATTCAGTTTTCCACCAGGAATTATTGGCTTTGTTTGAGAAACAAGGCATGGAATTTTTAGCATCACTTATTAATTTTTATAATGTGGAAATAAATAAATTACAAGAGGAACTTACACAACTTGAATCATTTCTACAAAAACATTCTGATTTTATCAGATACAAATATGACTATTTAAGGATTTTGTCAAGTATTGAAGCATCTATCACTAAGTTGTTGGCAAACAAGAAACGTAAAATTGATAGAGATATCAAGGAATACAGTAACAAAACGGCTTACCCCCCTCCCCCTCCAGGGTAAACTAATTTTTGGGGGGCTAATGATAATTCTACCAACAATTCTTTCTGCCAGATGGCTCAGCAAGACTCTTTTAATCCAGACATGGCACCTGTCAGGAGGAGTGAGTGTATTAAGAATCAGGGTAATAACACAAATGGTGGTTATGGACGTCACAATAATCAAAATCAAATAGATCCGAGTTTCAATGAAGATGAAAACAACCAGGGTTTTTCCAGGGTGAGGGATGGTTCAATCCCTGGGTCGAACAACAACAGTACCACGTCCAACAACAGGGGGTGGCCACAGAGGAGGAGGAGGGGGAACCAACGAAGGAGATGATTAACTCTGAAGAAAAAGGACCCAATGTTCTCACCAGCCAACAAGGTGACTTCAAGATCTATAACTACACTGTACTAACAGTGGAACAAGAGTTGATTGACTTTTTTTCTAAAGGACTCTCATTTGTTCCTGATAAAAAATGCAATGTGGTTAGTACCATTATAGACTTGAAGTTATATGTCCGTAAATTAAATCTAGCCTTTAGTTTAGGTAACACGCCCTCACTTCTAAATACTTATAAAGTATCAAGTATTTTTAACCCCCCATTACATGGTACTTTAAATACTTTCGAGAAGCTGTGTGAAATTGATTTAAGGTCAACGTTAAACTTTCATGCTTCTTCTAAAATAATGAAAGCAAACATTTCCAAGCATGAGTTGGCTTTCATATCCCTTCTTAATGAATGCAACATAAGAGTTATGATGCCAGATAAGGGAGGGGGTCTTATTTTTATGGATGAATATCTATATGATAGAAAGATACTTGAACATTTACAATCTGACACATATTTGAAGTCTAGCCTTAATGAGGTACATTTGGCTTACAAGAAGATCAGGGGTGTATTGGAAGACCTGTTTCTTGAAGGTAGCATAGATTGTGATACTTTACATTATCTAACCATGCCAGCCCCTAGAATTCCTACCTTGTTTGGCACACCCAAAATCCACAAATACTTGGTTAACCCCCCCTTTAGACCAATTGTAGATGGAAGGGGTTCTATCATGTATGCCTGTGCCAAACTAGTTGATGGCATTCTTAAACCCTTATTAAAAAATGAGCCACAAATTTGTAAAGATTCTTGGGGCTTCTTACAACATATAGATAAAATTGAATTTAATGAAGACCTTATTTTCCTTGTGGTAGATATTAAAGACTTGTATACGGTTATCCCTCATCAGTTGGGTATTGAGTGGACGAGAAACTTCATGCTGCGTAAAAAGGCTTCTAATGACCAAATGTACCTAGTGGAAACACTATTAGACCTAGTGTTGTTAAACAACTTTTTGGTGTTTAAAGATCAGTTCTTTCTCCAAAAGATGGGTATTGCCATGGGGTCTCCCTGTGGATGCAGTTTTGCAAACAGTGTACTCGCACATTGGGAACACCAGTTTCTATTTCAAAATGACATGTATCAACAAAATGTCACTTGGTACATTAGGTACCAAGACGACATGTGTTTCTTATGGAAAGGGTCATTGGATTTGATTCCTGATTTTATTAACAGCATTTCAAAAATGACCGACTTCCTACAATTCACCTATTCTATTGGGGTGGAGGAGATCTGTTTCTTAGATGTCAAACTGAGTAAGGACATCCCCAATAGTAAATTTAAATCAGTGATCCACAGAAAGCCAACTCATTCAAATTCCTACATCCACGTCTCTAGTAGCCATCCCTTTCATCAAAAGAGAAGTGTGGTGAAAGGACAATTTGTGAGGGCGGCAAGAATGGTGTCTGATAAACAAGATTTTGTTTGCGAATGTGAAAATCTAAGCCTAAAGTTTGCCATGAGAGGCTATCCAAATTCTCTAATTAAAGAGGTGATGGATGAAGTTCAGATCAAAAGAGATGCAGGCCACTTCAGGCCTTTGCTGGGAGGGGGAACCATGCAGGTAGTACCAAAGATTAAAACAGGAGAACTACCATCTATCAATTTTCTTTTTACGTATTGCATTGATTTCAATTTAATTAGGGGCATTATCTCCAAAAATTGGAACATTATTTTGGAGGACCAGTCTCTAGTCAAAGTGATAGGACCTCATCCAACATTCACATATAGGAGAGGGGTCAATTTAAAGAACCTTGTTGAAAAGTCACTTGTAAAAATCACAAGGTCTAGTATGGGAATGTCAAAATGTGGGATGTGCCCACAGTGTAAATACATCTTATCAGGCAACAAGGTGAATATTAATGGCAAAAATTATTCCATCAATGACAAATATAACTGTGAAAGTAAAAGTGTAGTGTACGTTGCGTTGTGCAGGAGATGTCCCTCATTTTACATTGGTAAAACGGAGAGGTCATTAAAGAAAAGAGTTTATGAACATCTTTATGCTATAGGGAGAAAGGACATGACCAATGCTCTTGCCAGGCACATCTGTGAACATTCTGATCACTCTTTTCTATTTTCTGTCATACAACAGGTAAAAACATGCCTTAGGGGAGGTCCATGGCAACTATGGCTTGAAGAACAGGAAGTTCTATGGCAAATTAGAACACTTGCCCATTTACCCCCAGGGTTGAATGAGTATGCATCTATTAAATGCATCCTCAAATTAAAAGCATTGAAGAGATGAGGTTGTTATCACGTTTATCATGCATTTATTGTGACAATTTTTTCATGATTTTTGAATTGATTGAGAATTAGACAGATTAACTCAATAAACATTTTGTTCCTCTTAACTATAACTATGCTATTAATAATAATAATAACAGCCACTATTTGTGGTCTATATTTATGAGTTTTTATGATGCATCTTTTCTTTAATTTCATTCTTATGTTTATTATTATATTTATTGTTATTGTTGGTTTCATTATTATAATTAACATTTATGGATGAACTTATAAAGTCATCGAGCTTCCCACATATAAAATATAAAATGTAGGATTAATCAATTGTATTGAATGGTCACATAACAACAACATATTTACATGCATTATGGAGGGTTGATAGTAGTAGAATTTGAATTGAATTAATTTTATTTCTCTTTATTACTGTTTTTAGTTTGTTATATTTCATTAATTTTAATATTTGTTAATACCATAAGAGAACACTGTTTAGTCAATGATATCACTATATACACAGTTTTAAAATATTCAGTGTGTGGTTAAAGGTATTAGCTCTTTAAATAATTGTGTTGTAGGTAATGAGGTATTTATAACAATTAATTATCTAATTGTTTTTAATTAGTTTGCTCATTGTGTATAAAAAGTGGTGTTGTGGTTTTTTGTATTGTATTTGTCTGAAGAAGGTGGAAGAATATCCTTAACCGAAAGCGCTAACATTAAACAGTCCGTGCCTTAGCTGCTTGGTTCGTTTTTTCACTTTTTTGGTGACTTCAAGGACAGGCAATAAAAGTCAGAGCACTTTTTTAGGCCAAAAGTTAAGGTTTTCTGAAAGCATACAAGCTATGTTTCACATCTGGGAGGGCAATAAAGATAAGACAAGAACAGACAGCAACTATTGTAAGTAGGAGCACAGTCTGTAACATGAGTCTTGGCATGGATAACATGGATTTTAGGTTAGGTAAAGCCTGTGGATGCAGCTGTTACTTTGGGACAATTGTTTCTATCATGAGGGTGAAACTTCATTCTTTGAAGATGTGCATAGTTTTGTGGTTGTTTTAAGTTAATAGGTTCTGGGATGTGTTTTTTAGGGTTTTCATTAAAACAAAAAGCCTTGTAAAATGTGACATAGGTTCAAATAGAAATGCCAAGAAGCAACTGGATGAAAGATCAACCTGACAGACATTAGTGGGCAAATGCATCACAAAAGCATGAAATAATTTAATCAGAGTTGCTGGCTACTGAGACTTGTCTGCATATATCAACTGGACACAAGCTGATTTAAGTATACATTTTTCTGCACTTATTTAAGATTTGAGTCAGTAAATATTGTGTGTCTTTGATTCAGTAAATATTGTGTCTCTGTTTCTCTACAGTTAGTTCCCACCCCCCTCCCTGTTTCCTGTTGTGGTGTTAATATTAGTGGCTTTGGAATTGCCTGTCCCTGCTGTAAATCTGTTTTTGCACACTCCTCCTGGACCCATCTCATTTGCTCACTTAGCTGAGTACAGTGAGATCACATTTTGATTTCAGATACTCCTACCAGTCCCATCTCCTCTGCGGTGTACAGAGAGAGCACTTGGGAAGGACATTCCCCTATAGTATCTTAATCTGCTCTATTTCCTCCCTCTCCAAAAAAAAAAATTGCACTTAATCTGCTTTACTGTATTTGTGTTTCTTCCTACTGTATTACCTTATTTTGCTTTTGCCACTTCTTAAAAGTACTCAATTGAATTTATTCTGCTCTCTTTATTGTTTATTGTTAGTAGCCTGATTAAATTGTAACTGCTATTCTAAGGCCCTTGGATTAAGCACTTGGGCTTCAAACCAGTTGTTTTACATTAAGAAGGTTTGTGGTCTGCACTGTTGTGGCAGGACAGGTAGCGTACATCCTTCTAAGTTGGGAACTGCTGATTGAAGGCTCAGTGTCTGTTATTCTAAAAGTGTATTAGTTCTGGGTTAAGCACTTGGGCTTCAAGCCAGTTATTTTACATTAAGAAGGTTTGTGGTCTGCACTCTTGTGGGAGGAGAGGCTAGATTCTGCCCTTCTGAGCTGGGAATTTCTGGTTAAAAGCTTATTGCACATGCTTACTTGAACTGTTTCTGTTTGAAATCGGTACTCCTTGTTTGCTGTAGCATAGACTAGATTCAGGCCGGCTGGATCTAGCTTTGTTTGTATAACTTGTGCAGTGATCCAGCCCGTCTTTTTTGGAGAAGGTTTCTCTGTATCCTAGTGGCAGGACTGTGCAGTTACAACTTGTCTGATTGAAGACTGCTGGAACAGGGCTCAGTTTTGTGCTTTTTAATTGGTTAATTGGGTAAAGTGTTGTTTTGATTGTATCTGCTCTATTTTCTGAAAAAAAAAAACATAAAAAAATACTTGTTTCCCACCTTTCTGAACTAGTATAGTCCAGTTTTCAGGTTATTGCTGAATCCAGAGCTGTGGTACAAGTTTCTGTGTTGCCCATACCTTACTTGGATAGAAGGAAGTTTCTCTGTTCACCTGTGAGAGAGGGGAGATTTGAGCAGCCTATCTGTCCCTGGAGGAGTGGTTTCAGCCCATTTCAGCCCTGAAGGTAGTAGTTTATCGGCCATTTTGGGCTAATTTCTATCTCTTTCACTTCCCTGCTATAAAACCGCATTTGCGCAGTTTTTGCGCTTGTATTCCACTCAGCAAGTGCCTTCCAGGTGTTCTGCAGAGTCTACAGCAGCAGAGAGACAAAAGAGTGACTTTGGAGTGATTAAGTATTATTTTTCTGCTTTTCTTGCTGTCTTAACTAATTCCCCCTAAAACGCCAGTTTTTTAGTGAATCTGTGATTTAAAAAGTTTGTTATTGCTACGTATTGTACTTATTTGCTGCCTGCACTTGAATTAAGTAATTTTATGTTTAAATAATGTGTTTAACTGTTGTAGGCTACACACTAAAGTGCAATAGCCTTTTCTGTGCATTTAAAGTGTTGTTTTGATTGTATCTACTCTATTTTCTGAAAAAAGAAAAACAACAGAAATATACTTGTTACCCGCCTTTCTGAACTAGTATAGTCCAGTTTTCAGGTTATTGCTGAATCCAGGGCTGAGTTACAAGTTTCTGTGTTGCCTATACCTTACTTGGATAGAAGGAAGTTTCTCTGTTCACCTGTGAGAGATGGGAGCTTTGAGCAGCCTACCTGTCCCTGGAGGAGTGGTTTCGGCCCAGAAGTTAGTATTTTATTGGCCATTTTGGGCTAATTTTGATTGTATCTGCTCTATTTTCTGAAAAAAAAAAAATACTTTTTCATGCCTTTCTGAACTAGTATAGTCCAGTTTTCAGGTTATTGCTGAATCCAGGGCTGTGTTACAAGTGTCTGTGTTGCCCATACCTTACTTGGATAGAAGGAAGTTTCTCTGTTCACCTGTGAGAGAGGGGAGCTTTGGGCAGCCTGTCTGTCCCTGGAGGAGTGGTTTCAGCCCAGAAGTTAGTTTATTGGCCATTTTGGACTAATTTCTATCTTTTTCACTTCCCTGCTATAAAAACCGCATTTGTGCGGTTTTGTGCACTGGGCAGCGCCGTTTAGCTAGAGTTAAACTATTCTTGGCTCCACGAAGTCTACTCTTCGATTTTTTCCTTGGAACTAGACAAACCTTCAACTTTAGCACTCAAACTATTCATTTCACAGTCAAGCACTTGCTTAAAACTCATAGCAAGCACTAATTAAACCTAGCACTAGACCAACCCTATACTGTCCAGAAGGACAAGGCTCTCTATTCATCCCCACCAGCCAATCAGAAAAACAACTTACTCTACCTATTCAGGCATGTCCAAAGGGCAGTTTCCGGTGTACTCTCCAGTCTAACTGGTGAATCTGGGCATTTTGAGGCAATGTTATAACTGCCTCATGTACACAGGCAACCCTCTCCTCCTACCACCAAACACTAATATATGCGAGAGATGCAATTATACAGCCAAACTGGAGGCAAAGCTCTCTCAACCCAAGACTGGAACTGACAGTCAAGAGGAGAAGGGTAATATTCGCAACACACCACTAGTCTCACATAGACCTAATAAACCAACACCGGCAAATAACACACATGAATACATGTAAAACATACTCAGAGGCTCTAAATAAAAGTCTGCAAAAGCAACAGAGACCTCCAAAGCAGACATCCAAGCAACCTCCACACCCTATCACCTACCATGAAACACATACTTCACATAATCAGTGTGCCATGCAATCACAGCCCTTAACGCAAAATAATATACCCAACACACTAGTAATAGGTGACTCTATAGTCAGGCACACTGATGTCCCACTAAATAGGCTGGACAAGGAGAAGGTTACAGTTAGCTGCCTGTCAGATGCCAGGATCTGCCACATAACACAAGCACTCAGGTCACTCCAGAACAAGTACAATACAACTCTGTCATTGTCCATGTTGGTGTGAATGACCTGCGAAGTACTTCCCTGGACTACATGAAAAGAGACATAGAAGAGCTCTCTAATCATGTAGCCCAGGCCGGTATGACCCTGACCCTGAGTAGCATCCTGCCCTCACCAAGAATGATGCCACAGTATAAAGAAAAAATGATCAATTTCAACAATTGGCTAAGTTTCTGGTGTCATTCAAAGGGGATCCAGTATCTGTCCACCTGGGATGACATGCTCGACAAGTCACGTTGCTTCGCAAGAGATGGCTTGCACCTGTCACCCTTAGGCTTTCGAATACTGGCCAAGGCTCTTGCCGCAACCATAGTGCCTTTGTTAGGCAAGGCTCAAAAGACAAACCCACCACCATAAATAGCACAAGTAACCAAAAACTGAGGGTAATGCTACTCAACGCCAGAAGTCTAAACCTCAAAATGCACACACTCGAGGCACTCCTCAGTATGGAGAATATCGACATCTGTGCAGTAACAGAAACCTGGTTTAAGGCTCCTGAGAGCACCCCAGCACTACTAGGCTATAACTCATACCATATCTTTTGGCCACAGAACCAGGACCGAAACACAAAAGGTGGGGGTGTATCCATATTCATCAAGGATACCCACACCTCCAGGTTAGTGATGCAGCACAATGCATCAGAGATCATCCATGTGCAACTAACAATGGACAAAACTGCAATCCAAATTGTAGCTTGCTACAGATCACCCACCATGGCCCTGGACCCCATTCCGCATTTCTGAAGACATTGGGAAATATGAAGGTCCTACCAAACACCCTAATACTGGGTGATTTCAATTACCCAAACATAAACTGGGAGAACTACTCAAGTACTAACTCCCTTGCCCAATGCTTCCTAGAATTTATAAACTCAAACGCCCTGGATCAACTGGTCAACACCCCCACCAGAGGGAACAACATATTGGACCTGGTTATCACCAACATGGGTGACCGGTGTTCCACAATGGAGGTCAACCCCTCACTTGTTAGGTCAGACCATAGACTAATCACTCTGGATATCCACATTCCGCCCCCACCCCCAATCAAGGAAACCACCATGAAAAACATTTCAAAAGCAAACTGTACGTTACTTAAGACCAAGGTGGAAAGGTTTACAGCCCCCATGCTAAAGGACAATGCTGTCCAAGCTGCTGAAACCTTTACAAAGGCACTCTATGAGCATCTGCAAGAATGCATGGATCATGCTATCCCAAGTAAAACCAAGACTCACTCCTCCAAGAAAAGGAAACCAGTCTGGTAAACCCCTGCCATAAACAAGCTATACAACAGAAGGAGGAAACTAGTACAGAAAAGAGTAAAATCTCAAGAAGGAAAACATCCCTCATCAGTATCAGCAAGAAACTACGATCTCTCATTAAATCATCCAAGGCTAGTTTCGAAAGAAAAATTGCAAATGACTCCAAAGATAACCACAAAGCGTTCTTTAGCTATGTCAAGAACCTAAGTGGAAACTCTCAGATCTGCTCAGAGTTAGTGCAGAATGGCACAAAATACACTGAACCGACTGATATTGCCAATATTCTGGCAGACAGGTTTAGTGCAAACTTCACCCCCCTCTCACCCCCTAAAGGGCCGATAACCATACCAGAAGAATGTAGGGCCCCATCAGTCACCGACACACAGATTAAAACAGCGCTATCCAAAGCCAAAAACACAGCTTCAATGGGACCGGACAGTGTCCCAGGCTGTGTCTTACAAGAGCTCCAAAATGAATTAACTCCTCACCTAAACACACTGTCAAACTCAGCCTCTCTGCAGGCTACATACCCACAGAGTGGAGCACAGCAACGGTTATCCCGCTCCACAAAGGTGGAGCCACAACAAACCCCTGGGACTATCGCCCTATAAGCCTGACTAGCCTGGTCTGCAAGGCTATGGAGCGCATCATCATGGAACTCATTAACAGAGACATTGGGAACCTCCAAACTTTGGACCCTACCCAGTTTGGCTTTGTTAAGGGCAGATCATGTCTCCTAAACCTGGTGGACTTCTTTGAGATGGTTACCAAGGCATTAGACGAGGGAAAGGAGGTCCACACAGCCTACCTAGACCATGCAAAGGCTTTCGACACCATTCTCCATTCAAGTATTATAGACAAGCTCACCAGCTTGAACATAAACCCCTACGTCACGACATGGGTTGCCAGCTGGCTCATGGATAGAACCCACATGGTGAGAGTTGCAGGCTCTGCGTCCGACTCTAAACCGGTTAAAAAGTGGTGTCTCCCAGGGCTCAGTCCTAGGACCCCTCCTGTTCGGTATATACTTCTCAGAGGTACAGGCAAGCATAAGAGGACTCTGGCTGACCAAGTTCGCAGACTACTGCAAACTAGGGGCCATAATTGATTCTCCGGCTGATACAGACACCCTCCAGATGGGTCTCACTGAGATGGATACCTGGTGTCAAAATCATGGCCTCAAGCTAAATGCCAAAAAGTGCATAGTCATCCCCTTTGGAAAAAACAAAGTACCCACGAACTACCACATAGGTGGTAGTCCCCTAAGTACAGAAAATGTAATAAGAGATCTGGGGACCCAAGTAGATAGTAATCTCTCCTTTGATAATCATATTGCCAAGATGGTTAGAAAATCCTTCTATGTGGCCCACCTAATCACAAAAGGGTTCACATCTAGAACAAAAGAGGTTATTGTGCCTCTCTGCTCATCACTCATTAGACCCATTATAGAATGCAACGCCCCATTTGGGATGTACCTTACAAGACACCTGCAACAGCTGGAAAGACCACAAAAGTACCTCACCAAGAGGATTACTGGCCTCAAACAGATGCCCTATGCAGCCCAACTCAGGAAACTCCAGCTGTACTCGGTTGCATACTGCTTACTCAGAGGTGATCTCTGTCTGACATACAAGGCCATGTCCAGCCCAGAATTGATGGACATGCTCCACCTAAAAAAAAAACAAATCCTGGAGAGCCACACACTCTAGAGTTATAAACCTCACCACAACACTAAATAGGACATGCTGGAGGGATAGATTCATATCCCAGAGACTCCCCATGCTTTGGAACAGGATTCCAGTATACATCAGGCAGAGCCCCTCACTAACACTCTTGAAGAGAAACCTTGACGGGTGGATGGGAAAAAGAAAATTTACCCTGAGGATCACTGCAGTGGCTCTGCTGGACAGTGGTGCAGGGAACTAATGGCTCTGCTGGACAGAGGCACAGGGAACTAATCTAAGGGGGTGGCGAAAGCCAACACATTCTGGCTAGGCTTATAAATGCCCTTGGGCAGATAGCCTAGTACTTACCTATGAACCTATGTGGCGGATTCTGGTACCTGACAAACAACTAACCGTGACCTTCTCCTTATCCAGCCTGGTGAAGGGCACATCTGTGTGTCTCACAATGGTGTCTGCTATGACTAATATGTTGGGTTTATGTTTAGGCTTTAGTGGCTGTGAGACACAGATATGTGGACTATGTGTGGTGTGGTGGGCAGTGGAGTTTGTGTTTTTGCCTCTGAGGTCTCTTTTGTTTGGGTATGTTTTTGTTGAGGACCTCCGCATATGTGGGTGTATGTTGTGTAGATATGGGTGGTGTTTGAGGTGTGGTGTTTCTGTTGACAACATTCTCAGTACTAGATATACTGGTTTGTGAGGGAGACAGCATAGACGTTAGGTTCTTAATGTAATTGTATCTCTCACTAATTGTATTCCTGGGTGGTAGTAGTAGCTGGTTGTCTGTGTACATGAGGCAGTTGCTACACTGTCTCAGGATGCCCATATCGAACCAGACTGGCAGGAGAAACCTTAGGAAATAGTCCATACATATTTGTTAGAATCTGAGGGAGACAGGCCAGAGAGCTAAGGGGGTAAAAGGTTGAAGGTCTAAGAGGAGTACTACTAGGTGATCACACAAGTGATACTAAAGGAAAATATGTAGCTGGAATACCTCACAGTAAGTTAAAAACAGTACAACTATGGTGCATAATGTGCAAACAAGCCATAACCTGAGATTTTCAGCCATGCCACTGAAGCTGGAAGGAACAGACCACATTAATTTTATGAAAGCACAACTAAGCAACTGGACTGGTATTCCACAGTAGGAATTGTTAGTTGAAAGGGCACATCATGTGTATGCTCCTAACCTGGATATGAGAAAGCAATCTAGACCTTTAATAGATGCAATCCTACCAGCGGAGAGAGTTGAGTCTGACAAAACTGTGGCAGAAGGACAAAATACTGAAAGTGGGAGACAACAGAGTGTTTGTGGAGAACAATTACTCATTGTATACCAGGCAGAAGAGGAGTAAATTTATTCCACTATTCATGGAATGTCAAGATGCAGGTGTGAGATTCACTACCCAGCTGTCTTCCAGGTATTCTTCCCTGGTGGATAAATCATTTTTTGATGAATTACATGCTAAGGAGGAAATATAAAAGTATGTCCAACAAAAAGTGAGCTGTGAAACAGAAGAAGATTCTGCTTCTTCGTCTTCTTCTTCTTCTTCTAGTAATAAAAACAACAGAGAAACTGCACCTATGAAACCTTTTCCACGGTTTCAATGGAAAATGTTGGAGAGAAGGAAGGGAACACAAGAGCTGACTAGAAGAATAGAGAGTACATTGGAAATGCAGCAGAGAGGATTTGTGAGATGGAGATGAACAGTAATAAATCCATTAACTTAATGTGGGATTACACTGCAATAATTATATTTGTAAACTATGACAGAAAAAGAAAACCTGGAAATATTGGACTTTTTCAGAATTTGTTGGATTTGTGCAAGACTCTAAAGTATATGCCCTACTTCATGTCAGTAATGTTCAGGAAAATACTTTGGGGATGGGATGAGCTGGGAGAAAGTTAGCTGTAAGTAAAGAAAACATTTTTTCTTAATAGTACTATTTTTGTGATGTATGGTTTTGCATGCTATAAAGTTTTCTCAGTTATTTTTAAGTGTAATGCGGATTGTAAATAGGGGCTGCTGTTCTTTTACTCTTTCTTTCTCCCTTCTCTCTTTCTTCTTCAGTTTTAAGAAATGTAGGCTCTGCAATCGTAAAAAAGCATGGTTAAAAGAGCATAACAAAAGAAAAATTAATGTGCTTTTTCTCATTCTTGCATGGGGAAATGACAGGATTAAGGATGTTAGATTGATTTAATAACATGTTTTAATAGAAAGTAAGTAAATGAAAATGAATATTGAATATTGTGAGGCTTTTTTCTAGCAAATGAATGTATGCTTAGTAGCAATTCTGTATCTGTCCCTCATGTCTCCATGGAAACAACCTGATAAAGAGAAAATGACTAGTTCTCATGTCTCCATGGAGACAATCTGATATTGTGAAACTGGATGTCTAGTTCTCATGTCTCCATGGAGACAATCTGATAAAGAGAAATTGGTTACAGTCTGGAGGAGAGTGATTTGCTGGGGAGAAAAAGAGAAGCTGACTAAGAGATAATGTTCTCTGAAAACATTCAGGGCTTTTCCCAGCTGGAAGAGCTATAAATATAAGACAAAAAAGTTAGCACTTGATAGAAGCACAGGTTGCACCAATCATCTTAGCATGGATAACCTTTCTTTTAGGTTAACTCAACTTTGTGAGTGTGGTTGTCAGTTTAGGACATTTGTTCCTATTAGCAGATTAAAACTTCAATACTTGAATATGTACATAGTTTTGTGTGTTAATATTAAGTTTATAGGTTTTGGGGGTATTTTTTGAGGGCTTTCAGTAAAACAAAAAGTTTTGTAAGATATGGCATAGGCTTAAATGGATATGACAAGAAACAACCATATAAAAGTTCAATCTGCCAACCAGTGTATGCATGTAAAACAAAAGCTGAAATTGGACATTTAACAAAAAAGGTGTTATATATAAAAGGTGGGAGTAATAACTTTTTAATACAATGATGTTTTCTCTAATGTCTTTAAATGTCAGCGGTCTTGCAGATAAATACAAAAAAGAAAGAATAGTGAAGTATATTAAAAAATGTAGATAGCAAATAGTTATGTTACAGGAGACACACTTGCAAAGAACTGAACATGTGAATTTGATAAAGTAAGATTTTCAGGATGGTATTCAGCAGAATGTCTGCGACAAAGGAAAAGAGGATTACTTGTATCAATTGCAAGAAGAGCTCCAATAGTGCTAGAAGAGGATAAAAAGATAATAATGGCATATTTGTAGTGCTAAGGGGCTACTGACAAGGGAGGATGATTGCACTGACGTATTTATATTCCACCTAAAACTGCTATAATAGAGCTTAAGAAAATTCTGGAAGAAATAATCAGTTTCCGGCAAGGGATAATACTTAAAGGTGGGAAATAGAATTTGATGTGCAGCAGTGGAGATGTCTCTGGGGAGACCAGAAGGGAAAGTCTAACAAAGGAGGGTAGATTTTTGAAAACATTTTTGAAAATATTTAGCATGGAAGATGTGAATTCAGCAATAGGAGTTTGGAGTGAATTTTCATATTATTCCCCAAGATATAAAAACTGAACTAGGCTACACAGAATTTACATTTCACAGGAAAATGCGGTGCATTTAATTGAAGGTCTTGATATGTACCCAATAACTATTTCGGATCATGCGTCATTATTAACTAAAATAAAAAAAAAAAAAACAGTTATAAAATAAAAATGGGATACTGGCACTTTCTCACATATCCTTTGATAAGAGAGAAATTTAAGGAATGGGTAGTGCAGATTATTCAGTAGCTGTTCGAGAGGATAGAAATTACTTCTGAAAATATAGCTAGGGAGTGTGATAAAATTAAGGTGGAGTTTAAAAATAGGGTCGAAATTAAAGAAAGGGAGCTATGGTTAAGAAGTAGCAAGAATTATTTAGAGGGACTGCGAAATGTTAAAAGTATTGCAGACTAGGAAGAATGTCACAGAACGAGAAGAGGATCGACTGCAGAATGCTAAGCAGAAAGTAAGGGATTACTTCGATAATATACACAAGTTTAGAAAGACTGCTGCTAAGCAACTGTTTTTTGATAATAACGTTAGAGCATAAAAACGTTTAGCATAACAACTCAGGCAACAGAAAGGTGAAAGGGCTGTCGCCAAGCTTAGGAAGCCTACAACAAGGAAGGTAACAAGAGATCCTGTAGAGGTATTAGAAATATTTCAGAAATTCTATGAAAGTCTGTATAAAGCAGAGAAATATGGAAATCGAAATATGGAAATCAAGAAAAGATACAAATAGAAATGTTTATGGAAGAATTAAATATGCCAAGGTTAGAGGTAGATGAGGATCAATTACTAATGGTTAGGATAGGAGGAGATGAGATAAAAATTGTGATGTATAACCAATCTAAAGAAAGTCCACAGGAATAAATGGTATTCCTGTGGAAGTTTAGAAGCTAGGAGGGAAAAAAATGATAAAGATTTGGAAGGTTTTGTTTAACAGTATTTTAAGAGGAGGAGAAGTACCAACATCCTGGAAGAAAGCAGTGGTAGCAGTAATAACTAAAGAGGGTAAAGATCCATCCGACCCAACTTCATACAAGCCCATTTCAATTCTAAACCATGATTATAAAGTGTTTATGTAAATGTTCATGTCTATAGTGGTTAAATGAATGACAAAAATAATGCCAAAATTGATATATGTGGATCAGTGTGATTTTGTGGCGGGGAGGCAAACATTTGACAACATTAACAGAACATCAGTGATCCAGAGGGAAGCAGAATGTAAGAAAATACCATTGTTGTTTGTGGGTCTTGATGCAGAGAAAGCATTTGACAGAGTAAGTTGAGACTTTATGAGCTGGGCAATGGAAGCATTTGCATTTCGTGAAAAAAAATTATAAAGTTGATTATGAGGCTATATGAGGGATCGGATGTGAAAATTAAAGTTGATGGGATCCTCTCTGATGATTTCTGCTTGAGCAGAGGAACAAGGCAGGGGGAGTTCTCTTTCCCCTTTGTTATTTGCATTATATTTAGAACCATTGGCCAAGAAAATAATGTACTCAGAAATTCAAGGATATAATTGGTATGGTAGTCAAGAAAAACTAGCTGTATTTGCAGATGATATTATTTTATACCTGACATAACCAGAAAGAGACATTACAGTGTTTTGGAACATTTTGAGACAGTTTCAAATCTTTTCAGGATACAAAATTAAGGAAGCAAAAAGAAATGCAATAGGGGTAAATGATGTACCCACATATGAATTGGTTCAGCAATATCCATATTTAAGGGGAGAAGATAAAGTTCAGTATTTAGGAGTATGGATTAAAATGATTCTGGTGTGGTAGCTAAGGATATGTGGGAAGGTATTAAACAAAAGATAACACAAAAACTGAGGAAATGGAAGCTTTGTTATATGGATACGGATAGTAAGATACAAGCAGTTAAAATGTTTTTAGTCCCATTAGTCTTTTGCACAAGTCAGGCAAATTTTATCAACCAGAGGAGAAGTTGTGGATAGCAATTTATAAAGAGCTGAAGGACTTTATCTGGGAGGGGAAGACAGTAAGAATCCAGTGGGACAAGTTGATTCTTCCTGAAGAACGGGATGGATTGGGATCATCCAATTTGAAGGGATATTTCAGAGCTACACAGTTAAGGCTCCTATAATAGCACAAGCAGAAAACTGTAATTCAAAGTGGAACGAGATGAAGATGAAACAGGGGGGAAGCTCAGGAAACAAGGAGAGTATGTAATTTTGGATGCATGCCTTTAAGAAGAATAACAATTATCATACAGAATATTATGTCTGTAAAGTAGCAGAAAGTATCCTAAGAACTAAGCCAACATAGAAATGGAGAAAGGAGATTCTGCCGACAGGGATGACTGCAATTAGGGATATAGACAACAGGCAAGAGAGGGATGTAATTTATTGGAGAAAACTGGCAAAGGAACCAAGGTATTGGGAGCAAATAACTAGACCGGGAAAGATGATAGAATGGGAAGATACCAAGAATGTATTTGGACTGCAGGTTAGAGATTGCCTTCCCTATTAAGGATTGGTATCAAAGTATAAGCAAAGAGAAAGAAATAGGGGGATCCTAAATAAAAGACCAGCATTGGTAGAGTTTTAGTAGAATCTAGAACAGAACTGCCATTAAAAAAGGAATAATTAGTAAACCATTTAAAGTATTGCATGGTAACTAGAAGAATCAATCAGAGGAGGTTAGAAAGGCTTGGGAAGAGAGACTGGATAAGCAATTCACAAAGAAAAAATGGGAGAATATATATGTATATGTATATATATATATATATATATATATATATATATATGTTGTTGTGTCTTTCGGCTTATCCCGGTTAGGGGTCGCCACAGTGGAACTCCGGTCCTCTAATGTTTGGTAGTGGATTTTTACGTGCCGAGTTACCAGCCCTGACGCACAACCTTCAACAAAGGCACACCCATTCACGCATGCCTCCACACAGAAGACGCTGTAGCTGAGAATCAAACGGGACAACGTCTTGCTGTGAGGCGACAATGCTACCGCAGCACCACTACCGCGGGTAATAGATATATATATATATATATATATATATATATATATATATATATATGTGTGTGTGTGTGTGTGTGTATGTATATGTATGTATGTATATGTCTCCCAAATATGCAACAAAATCTAGAAGATTTAGGATTTTTGCTTGGAAACATATACATAGATATTTTTATACCCCAAGGAGAGGGAAGAAAGAGGTAATTGGGAACATATTTTTTGGGTGTGCAGTAAGTTGGCAGACTTTAAGGATTCCCTGTGGGATGTCCTGACAGAGATGCTAGGGGGGCAGATTGGTGTGATGAAGGAGATGATTTTTCTGAGCTATGATACAGAAACGGAATTAAGGATAAGGCCTTG
Organism: Protopterus annectens; assembly: GCF_019279795.1. Lineage (NCBI taxonomy): Eukaryota > Metazoa > Chordata > Ceratodontiformes > Protopteridae > Protopterus > Protopterus annectens. Next base: position 1,713,902,084 of record NC_056731.1, on the reverse strand, counting down.
CTGTGTCTAATTATGGTGGAAGACAAAAAAGCAATTACTAGAAAATGGAAATCAAAATCTAAACCAACTGTACTAGAAGTAGTGAATATAGTAACAGAGCTAAAACAACTGGAACTGAGATCTTTAGAAAAGGGCAGGAGCAAGTTACATAGAAACAAATTTGAATTGTGAGAACAATACATACAGGGGAGGAATGAGTTTGAAAAGAAGGCAGGACTTAAATGAGCTATGTAATGTTTGACTGACAATGATTGAGTAGATTATATGTTATCTATAATATCTGCAACTGTGAGTGTCAGTATGGTTTGTGATATAAAATGTTTGCAACTAGAATTGTGCCTGTGTGATTTGTTTTCATTTATATAAATGTATGATTGCCTATGTTGTAAGCGATGGTTTAATAAAGAAGTTTCTTTTTTTTTTTTTTATAAAAGGCAGGAATTGAATAGTTTATGTAATGTTGCTTAGGTTATATGATATATAGCAATATATGTGAAGTATAATGTTTGCAAATGTGAACTTGTCAATGCAGTTTGATTACTTTTATATAATTGTAAATTTGCCTTTGTCATAAGTAATGATTCAGTAAAGGTGTTTAAAAAAAACAATATATACACAGAAGAAATGGTTTTCGGGAACTTTAAACAACTTTTAAACTGGCAGAAAAAAGAGCTCTCCCATTTAAAACAACAGTACAGTTTCATGGCAGTCTGTTAAAGCACAAACTCCTATCTTTAACATAACTTTCCTGAAGAGGAAAGTAATAATAATAAACAAAAAGAATTGAATAAATTTTTTTCCCCAAAGGGAACTTACTTGCTCAGCAAAGGAACAACACAAACTGACAATTGATCCTCAAAAGAGCATACCCTTAAGGCCAAACTTATCTTTCAGTCAGCTCAGGATGAGCTGCCAGACAGTTTGGGCACATGGAAGGTGCCCTGAAGCTGTGGAAGCTGGCCAAGTGTTGTATCCTTGATAGGCTATAACCCATATAGCTAAGGCTGTTGCTGCAGTGATCAATATGATGAACACTGATAATTCCATTTGTGTAATGCTACTCCAGAACACTGAATGCAGGTAACACTCATTAGTAATGTATGACATACTACAAATATTTGTGCCGTAAAGATTTGACAGACTGTTCAAATATACACAGTAAGTGGCTTTGAGTAGTTACTGCAGTTTTCCTGGACAGTGTATTATAACTTCAAGCAAGACATTTGTATGTTTCTTTCTGTGACAGCTTATGTAATGCTGTTCTGTGCAATTGCAAAGTATGTACTTCACGGCTAAATTGTTTTTGGAAAGGAAATACTTTTAATGCATGCAGACACTTGCATATATTAAAGTTGCAGTATGTATTTATTGCCCTTTTGAAAGATTTTACATGCATTGACTAGGATGTATATCTCCATTTCTTTGTGCAGGATAGGAATATGCGTATTTTGATTGCTTGGATTTTGTTGACCTGGTAGTATTTTATTTATGTTGTCCTTATCAAATGTTGCCAGGACTGTATGGATTTAACTTTTGGATTAGGATGTCTTTGTTGCTATCTTTGTTATTTATGATCAGGCTGGTTATATTTTTACTTCCTAATATCCAGCTTTGAAATGCTGAAAAACGTGTACTGCTTTGTTCTTTTTTAACACCTTTATTAAAATATCACTCAAGACATAGGCACACATACATTAATAGAAAACAAAGCAGCTTTTTTTCATTTACACACACATTATACATCTTCTATTTCTTTATAACAACTTTTAGGCCAACATTACATAAATCACTCAATTCCGGCCTTCTCTTAAACCTCACTCCTCCTCTTGAAAGTTATTTTGCATGTATTGTTCCCACAAATTCCATTTATTTCTATGTAATTTTCTCCTTCCATTTTCTAAAGATTCCTCTTCCATTTCCTTTATCTGTTTTACAGTATTCAATACTTCTATACAGTTGGTTTAGATTTATAATTACATTTTCTAGTAATTGTTTTTTTTTGACAGTCAACTGAATTAAACTTAAGGCTTTACTATGTCTAGGCACTTCAGATTTCATATCCCAGCTTAAAATAATCATTTCTTTAGTGACAGCCATTTGTTTCCCCAATAATTCTGATTTTTTTTTTTAATTTGCTAACTCATTACATTCCCAAAAAACTTGTTCCCAATTAATTCTTTCTTCCTTATCATACCTCCAACATCTGTTATCTGCCTGAGGAAACATTATTTGAAGTTTGCTTCTGATATAAAAATATTTACAAGCAAAAATCCTAAACCTATTGGATTTTGTTGCATACCTGGGAGCCTTACATACAGTGGATATAAAAATTTTACACACCCCTGTTAAAATGCCAGGTTTTTGTGATATAAAAAAAATGAGACCACAATAAATCATTTCAGAACGTTTCCCACCTTTAATGTGACCTTTAACCTGTACAATTCAATTGAAAAACAAACAAATCTGTTCGGGAAAAATATAAAAAATAAAAAACGTACAATAAGCTGGTTGCATAAGTGTGCACACCCTTAAACTAATACTTTGTTGAAGCACCTTTTGATTTAATTACAGCATTCAGTCTTCTTGGGTAGGAGTCTATCAACCATGGCACATCTTGACTTGTCAATATTTGTCCACTCTCCCTTGCAAAAGTGCTCCAAATCTGTCAGATTGCGAGGGCATCTCTTGTGCACAACCCTCTTCAGGTCCCCTCACAGATTTTCTATTTGATTTAATTCTGGGCTCTGGCTGGGCCATTCCAAAACTTTAATTTTCTTCTAGTGAAGCCATTCTTTTGTTGATTTAGATGTATGCTTGGGATCATTGTGTTGAAATGTGAAATTCCTCTTCATCTTTAGCTTTCTAGCAGACGCCTGAAGGTTTTGGGGCAAAAGTGACTGGTATTTGGAACTGTTCATAATTCCCTCCACCTTGACTAAAGCCCCAGTTCCAGATGAAGAAAAGCATCCCCAAAGCATGATACTGCCACCACCATGCTTCACCATGGGGATGGTGTTCTTTTGATGATGCGAGGCATTGTTTTTGCGCCAAACCTACCTTTTGGAATTGTGGCCAAAAAGTTCAGCCTTGGTCTCGTCAGACCATAACACATTTTCCGACATGCTTTTGGTAGACTTGATGTATTGTTTTGCAAATTTTAGCCACACCTGGATGTTTTTCTGTGTAAGAAAAGGCTTCCATCTTGCAACTCTACCCCATAGTCCAGACATATGGAGAATACGGGAGATTGTTGTCACATGTAGTACACAACCAGTACTTGCCAGAAATTCCTGCAGCTCCTTCAGTGTTGCTGTAGGTCTCTTAGCAGCCTCCCTGACCAGTTTTGCCTTGTCTTTTCATCAGATTTGGGGGGATGTCCAGTTCTTTGCAATGTCACTGTTGTCCCATCTTTTCTCCACTTTTTGATGACTGTCTTCACTGTATTCCATGTTATATCCAATGCTGTGGAAATTTTTTTGTACACTTCTCCTGACTGATACCTTTCAACAATGGGATCCCTTTGATGCTTTGTAAGCTCCTTGCGAACTTTGGCTTTTGCTGTATCAGGCAATTGAGTAAATGTCAGGAAGATCCTACTAGGACAGCTGAACTTTATTTGGAGTTAATCAGAGTCTCTTTAATTGATGGCAGGTGTGTACCCAAGAAGACTGAATGCTGTAATTAAATCAAAAGGTGCTTCAACAAAGTTTTAGTTTAAGGGTGTGCACACTTATGCAACCAGCTTATTGTACTTTTTTTATTTTTTTATATTTTTCCCCTAACAGATTTGTTTGTTTTTCAATTGAATTGTACAGGTTATAGGTCACATTAAAAGTGGGAAAAGTTTTGAAATGATTTACTGTGGTCTCTTTTTTTATATCACAAAAACCTGGCATTTTAACAGGGGTGTGTAAACTTTTTATATCCACTGTATCTCCTCCCACTGTTCCCTTGTAGATTGCTTTTCCAGTCTCACTTCACAATATTTTCTAACCTCCCCTGATTGATTCATAGAAGGCAGTCTTTAATCTGCCTTCCAAACTCCTTCTTGGCCTTATTGCACTCTTTTACCTTTCCCTCTCTGGTTGCTTTTTGCTCCCAATACCTTGATTCCTTTGCTACTTTTCTCCAGTAATTCCAGCCCCCCTCTTGCCTATTTCTTGTACCCCTAATTGCAGGCATCCCTACTGGGAAAATCTCCTTTCTTCATTCATGTATTGGCTTAGTTCTTAAAATCTTCAGATTTATTAATATAGTATTCTCTATGGTGGTTATTATTCTCCTTACAGATGTGCATCCAAAACGGCACTCTGTTTCGTGAACAACTCCCACTTCATCACCATCCCTTTTTACACTGAATTCTAACCATGTCCTTATGTTATGTGCATAAGCCTTAACTGTGTAGCTGTAAAATATCCCTTCGTATCAGGTAATCCTAAACCACCTTGTTCTTCTGGGAGGATTAATGAGTGCATTGTTTTTTTGGTAGTGATTTCCTGTCTACATGTCTTTTTTGAGGATATCAGTCCAATAGTGCCTCTACCAGGATAATATTTTCAAGTAGAGAAAGAAATATTCTGGAGGAAGTCAAAAAGCATAGACTGGCTCTTGGGAAGGGTGAAGCATAAGGACAGTATGACCCCTTGTACGCAGATAGTGTCTACAGAGTAAATGCAGTGGTGGTGGAATCAGGACTGCATTGTCCAGGCCTGCCATTGTCATATCACAGATGTTTGACAAGGCATGGCAACAGAATTCAGACATCAAGGGCAGTGGTCGTGGCACTGAGGGGCACTTTAGACAGATGAAGGCTGAATGAGTAAAACCCAGGACTACAAGAGGAAGCTTGTTAAGAGTTCACAGCCTTAATTTCCTGCATTTAACTATATTATGCATTCTGACAGCTATGCTTGAAAGTGCTGAAATGTATAATTTTCATTGTTTGTGGGTATACAGGAGATGATGGAACACTGGGCACACTGATATATAACAGTGCTGTCCAAATATATTTATTGGCTGACAACCTTGCCTCAAGCTGATTGTGCCTTGGCTTATGCACAGACTACCTGCTAAAGATACACATGGTGGTGTATGGTCATGGTACTTCCCAAACTGCTGTTTTTAACAGAACTGGAGTAGTGTGTTAGTACACAGCCTTTAGTCCACCTATTCTCTTACCAATCCATTGCACTCCATGGTGAGGCCAGTACCCAATATATAGAGATAGATAATGCACTTCAGCCGTCGGTCACATACTGTTAATCAAAATCTCGCCACTCCTATGCAATGAGCAATCGTTGGAGTGGAGGTGTTTACCCTTTGTCAGTCTAGGACATTCAAGAGGTCAGCCTAAGTATGGGACTTTCTCAATTGTATAGCGCAGTTGGGAGTGACCAAAATGTAAGTGGCCTTCCTATGTCCTGTGGCTCTCATCAGTTGTTCTTTGCTGTGTGGGTGCCTAAAGCTTTCTTGCCAGTACTGTGGCACCAATAGAGATGGCAACAGTTGTGCTGTATGCAACCAGTAAGAGATGGTAAAATTTCTCATTACTTCTGATGCTACAGGAATTCTGATTTTGTCAGAGTGCCCAGTGTGCAAAACATGATAACAGTATTCACTGTGAGGACATCATGTTAATCAGTGTAATGTATGCACTTATGACATGTCATGGCACATTTATTTTCCCTAGCATTGCTACATTGCCAGTGTATTTACATATTCCACGTGCCATTGTGCAGTTTGCTGCTGTTATGACTCCATAACTGGTTCTCCAGTGTCATGTTCATAATATTCTTGTTTAGTTGCTTGTGGCTGTGGTGGTAGTTCTCTTGACATCATGAACCGAGGAAACACAATGCTTTTACATTAGCATGCTGTTCAACTTTGCATAAAGTGTCATCACTAAAGCGCTTTCTTTGGGTCTGTACTGGAGACAGCACCCCAAAATGTATCCAAGCAGCTGAATTAGGACTTCAGAAAGTCAAACATATCCTCAGTCATATTTATGGACAACTTGTGTTTTTCACTGTATTGCTGTTCTACAGGTGGATGAAGTTAGTGGATTGGTGTCATTTTGCTTCAAGGGATAACTACTGTCACCTGAAACAATAATATGTGCATTTTAAATTACATCTCTTGGTCCTGGTTTGCTTTACTGTTAAAAATAAATCTATGAGTATTCACCCTCTAGGTGTCCATTTGGATTATGTCCATTGGAGAACCTGTGTCTCAGATCACAGGTTCTAAAAATGTGTGAATCATGAGCACTACCTGGATGTATTGCTCATAGCTGCAGTAATATATCACCTGCTTCAAACACAAGCTGGCAGATCAGTGAATGCTGTTTCTTTCATGTAACACACATGATGATCTTCCATATCACTGTTGCAGTATTCTTTACTTAAGGGATCTCCTAAAAATGGAGAACATAGATATCTATGCAGTAACTGAGACCTGGTTCAAGGCTCCAGAGAGCACCCCTGCAGTACCAGGCTACAACTCTTACCACACTTTTCGGCCACCAAACCAGGACCGAAACACTAAAGGTGGAGGAGTGTCAATATTCACCAAGGATATTGACACCACCAGGCTAGTTGCCCAACACAATGCATCTGAAATTCTCCAGGTGCAACTAACACTAGGTAAGACTGCAATCCAAATTGTAGCTTGCTACAGATCCCCTACCATACCCCAAGATTCTCACTACACCTTTCTAAACATACTGGAAAATATTAAGATAGAACCAAATACCCTAATACTGGATGATTTTAACTACCCTGCCATTAACTGGGAAAACTACTCATGTACCAACACTTTTGCCCAACGGTTCTTGAAATTCATAAATTCCAACGCCCTGGATCAACTAATCCATAGTCCCACCAGGGGCTCCAGTATCCTAGACCTGGTCATTACCAAGATGGGAAATCGATGCTCCACACCTGTGGTCACCCCCTCGTTAGTCAGGTCTGACCATAAGCTAATCACCCTTAGCATCCACATCCCACCCCCACCCCTCAGTAAGGAAACTTCCATAAAAAACTTCTCCAAAGCCAACTTCATGCTACTCAAGTCAGAAGTGCAAAACTTCATGACACCCATGCAGACCGGAACTGAAAGTTCAACTGCTGAATCCTACACTAAGGCACTGTACGAGCACATCCACTCATGCATGAATCGTGCCATCCCAAATAGAACCAAGATGCTCTCATCCAAAAAAAGGAAGCCAATCTGGTGGTCCCCTGCCATACACAAACTTTACAACAAAAGGAAGAAACTGTTGCAGAAAAGAAGAAAATCCCAGGATACAAAAAACTCCCTTACCAGCCTCAGTAAGAAACTGAGATCCCTCATAAAATCCTCCAAAGCTAGTTACGAAAATAAAATTGCCAAAGATTCCAAAGACAACCACAAGACGTTCTATAACTATGTCAAGAATCTAAATGGCAATGCTCAGATTTGCTCTGAGCTAAAACAGAATGGCATTAATTATACTGATCCCAAGGATATTGCCATTATCCTGGCAGATCGATTCAGTGCCAACTTTACCCCCCTCTCACCCCCTAAATGGCCCATCTCAATACCGGAAGATTGCCAAATTCCGGTAATAACAACCACACAGGTAAAAAACACACTCTCCAAAGCTAAGAATACAGCATCCATGGGACCAGATGACATCCCGGGCTGTGTACTACATGAACTACAATATGAACTGGAACCTCACCTAAATGTCATGTTTAATCATAGCCTCACCTCAGGTTTCATGCCCACTGAGTGGTGCAGAGCTACAGTTATCCCACTCCACAAAGGGGATCCACCTTGGATCCCGGAAACTATCGTCCTATCAGTCTGACAAGCCTTATCTGCAAGGCCATGGAGCGTATTATCATGGAACTTATAAACAAAGACATTGGCAACCTTCAAACACTGGACCCCACCCAGTTTGGGTTCGTGAAGGGCCGATCTTGTCTCCTGAACCTGATTGACTTCTTCGAATCAGTCTCCAGAGCCATGGACAAGGGTAAGGTGGTCCACACAGCCTATCTAGACCTTGCCAAGGCCTTTGACACCATCCCCCACTCTGGAATCATAGATAAACTTACTAAGCTGGGCATTAATCCCTACGTCACCCAATGGGTTGCTAACTGGCTTACTGATAGAAGCCACACTGTAAAAGTAGCTGGCTTACTGATAGAACCCACACTGTAAAAGTAGCAGACTCCAAATCCAGCTCCAGACAAGTGACAAGTGGAGTACCTCAGGATTCAGTCCTGGGACCGCTCTTGTTTGGCTTCTACTTCTCTGAAGTACAGGCCAACACTAAGGGACTCTGGCTAACAAAGTTCGCAGATGACTGCAAACTGGGAGCCATTATTGAATCCCCAAATGATGTGGATACTCTACAAAAGGGCCTTACAGAAACAGATGCTTGGTGCCAGAGCCATGGGCTCAAGCTCAATGCCAAGAAATGTATAGTTATCCCCTTTGGGAAAAAACATGTATCTGTGAATTACCATATAGGTGGCAATACACTAAACACTGAAAGTGTGATAAGAGACTTAGGGACACAGGTGGCAAGTGGTCTCACCTTCGATAACCACATCGCCACAACAGTCAGGAAATCCTTCTATGTGGCACACCTCATCACTAAGGACTTTTCATCCAGAAAAAAGGAGGTCATTGTACCACTGTACTCATCCCTCATTAGACCCATTATAGAATACAATGCCCCGTTTGGTATGTACCTCTCAAGACATTTGCAACAACTGGAAAGGCCGCAGAAATACCTCACTAAAAGAATCACAGGCCCAAAGCAGATGCCCTATGCTGACCGCCTTAAAAAACTCCAGCTATACTCTGTCGCATATCGTCTACTCAGAGGTGATCTCTGCTTAACATACAAGGCCATGTCAAACCCAGAGCTGTTGGACATGCTACACTTAAAGAAATCCCAATCCCTCTGAGCCATACGCTCCAGGGATCAAAACCTTGTCATCACAATAAACAAAACCTGCTGGAGGGATAGGTTCCTGACCCAGAGACTCCCCAGACTCTGGAATAGATTGCCCATACATGTCAAGCAGAGTGCCTCTTTGGCCCTCTTCAAAAGGAACCTTGATGATTGGATGGGAGAAAGGAAATTCACCCCGGGGATCACGTCAGTCGCCCTGCTAGACGGGTCCAGGGAAGTAAATAGTGTGGGAAGAAATAGCCAGGGAATTGTTATGGCTAGGCTTGTATAGGCCCTAGGGCTGATAGCCTAGTACCAACCTATGAACCTATGAAGAATAGCTTACCGTCCGGCCAGTATACCAAAACCTTTAGATCTTATAGGCACTGTTTTTCACATGTATGCTCCCCATATGAGGAGTGGGGCGTAAAGGTGACATATGGATGCAAACACTCAGAGCTTCTTTGCTGCCAATCCAAAAATTGTTATAGAACATTGGTCTGAATGCCCTTCTGCTGTGCTGGTTACCAATCCACTTTCAGATAAGTGCCCTGTTGGGTTTCTTTTCTCCTTTTTTTCAATTTTGTCTGATATTTGTGTTCATATCATCCAGGAAGGGAAAATATCAGTGTGGAATGCAGATTCCTTGTAAATACCAGTTCCTTTTTTTTGGGTGCTTTCCATGACCATACTCAGTGTTCCATTTGTCAAGCATTTGTACCTAAGATTCTACGTATTCTTTTATCCTCTTTATCCATATATCTTGAGAACCAGCGACTTAAACTGTTGGCTCAGGGTGCTATGTAGAATCCTACTGTACCAAGGGCCACCTGTCTGCCAAGAAGAAGGCCAAAAAGATCAGACCATATTTGGTTGCTGTCCAGCTTTCCATGGGCATCTCTCCAGAAGCCAGTGAAAGCCCTGAAGACCATCTGGTGCTTGCCTTAGATTCCTCTGCCGTGACCCCTTTGGAGGCCAGTATGGATCTTAACTCTTGCATGTCCTTAAAGGCTTTTCCACTGTTTAAACTTGACATTAAGGGGGAACCTCAACTGATTATTTCCAAGTGACCAAGGGGGATTCCTCGGATTTTAGTGAGAGATGAGATACCTATTACTATTACTGATTTCCACCAAGGGTCTAAACCTCAGAGGGTATTTTGGACTCGAGGAAAAAGAGAAAACTAAACATATTACTCTTGTTGCTAAAGATCCCCAGTGTGAATAGCAAGACTTTACTCTTGGTCTCTTCAATGCTTTAATGGCCTTGAAGCCTCCTTAAGGGAGAACTGACCCGTTCCAGCCTCTCCCTTCTACCTCCATTAAGAGGCCTAGGGAATTAGGTTCTTCAGATGAGGACTTGGATTCTGGGGAGGAATCCCATACTTACTCTTCTCAAACTCCTTCCCCTATAGACTGTGGCTCAGAGGAAAAGGATTCTTTGAGTACATATTCCCACTTAGAAGGGTTATTTATTGAGGATACTATTGCCCGCATGATGGAGTATTTTAACTGGGATTACTCCCATACAAAAGAGATATTATGAGCTCCTACAGATGGACTCTCCCAAGCCACCTGTTGTTTCTCCTGTTGTGGTAGCCATTCTGCACATCTTTACTGCTGCCTCTGTAGCCCCTGACTGTCATCCTCCAGCTCCCAAAAAAACTGGCAGGTTCTACAAGGTGCCTGAGAATTGCAAATTTTTGTTTGTGTCCTTCTGCTGATCCTTTAGTGGTTTCATTTCCCACTGATAAACCTTCTAAGTTGTTGCCATCTACTAAGCTCCTTCCTTCAGACAAGGATAGTTGAGTTATGGAAAGGTTGAGTAAGACAGTATATACTGCTGCCACCCTGTCTTTTAGGGCTATTAATTACCAGACCCACCTGACCAGGTATGGTTTGGCTTTCTCAGGTAACTAAGGTGGCATCTGACCTTCTTGATTCTGATAGGAAGGCTTCAGCTCTTTCACTATTTGGGTACACTTTCCAGATTGTCTGTCACTCTATAAAATGCAGTTATGATGCAGCTGCTGCCTCATCCAGGGCTGCAGCCTTTGGTTCTGTAATTAGATGCTGTTCTTGGCTATGTCTTCAGGCTTTACTTGATGATATTAAAGCCAAGCTTTTGGATGTTTCTCTGGATAACAAAAATCTTTTTGGGACAGCTGTTGCTGACCTATTTAAGTCTCTCCAGGATAAAGGTCTTGCTGGAACTCAAACTTATTTTTGTTTCCACTACCCCCAAATTCCAGAGGAATTACCCTTCCAGTTCTGCCTTTGTTTGTAGGCTGACTCACCCTCCCCTCGAAAGTAAAAAGAGATTTAGGTGCATTCCTCCTGCTAAATCCACCCAGACTCCTTCCTCTCTGAAGCCTTCTTTTTAGGACAGGCCTGTCTGTAGTTGACATTTGGCCTTCCCTTCCCCTAAGACAGGGTCCTCTGTCTCCCTGTCTTTTTCTCTCTCTTCCAAATTGATATCGGTTCACTTCAGATTCTTGGGTGCTGTCTGTTGTTCATCAGAGGTATTTCATGGTTTGGAAATCCCTTCACCCCTTTTCAGGCATTCCTCAACCTTGTCTAGAACAGCTTCCTTATTTCTCAGAGGTTCTGCAATCCCTTTTGAATCAAGGCACCATTCAGCTCATCCCACCCACTCAGGTGGGAAAAGGGTTTTACACCAGAATGTTTTTGGAAAGAAGGCACATTGGGACCATTTCTTGACCTTTCTCTACTTAACACCTTTATCCAGATTCTTTCTTTCTGGATGTTGTCTCTTCAAACCATGTTTCTTCTTCTTCCTCAAGTCACACAGAGAATGTTGAGAACAAAAAAACTTTATAAAACGCAAAGCTTTCGGGAATAACCCTTTCTCAATACTGAATACAGACATACACTAAGCAACTGCTTTTATACAAGCCAAAAAATCATGTGACTGCAGCCAAAGTCACATGACATATTTAAAAATACATTTAAAAAAATATATATATTTGATGAAAACTTTTAAAAATATGTGTAAATATATATACATACATACAATACATTTTTCTTTCTCAAGTATATAAATACAAAAATACAAAAATACATAGAAATAAACATAAATATAAGATACTCATTTCATATTGCATTGCAATCCAACAAGGATAGGTTTAATGCTGACAGTACTATTAATGCCAGGGGGGCTATCAGCTCCTAGGCGTACTATCCACTGATATTCTTTAGTCTCAAGAAAGTTATTAATCTCACCACATCTACTTGAAGGAACAACCAAATCTATAACCCTAAACCTAAATGTATGTCGGTCACCATAAGTCTCAATATGTTTAAATAAAGCATTCTGAGCACACTGCCTCCTGATTTCTGACTTGTGCTCAATAATCCTATCCTTAAGTCTACGTAGTCTTACCAACGTAGTATGCAGGGCATACAATACATGATGCCATGTATACCACGTTGGTAGAAGTACAAGTGGCTTTTACATGAAAATTATAGGTATAATGTGTTTTCATGTGCACATATTTAGTAGATTCCAAAACAGTAACCAAGTCAGAACAACAGGAGCAGTGATGGCATGGATAAGTACCAAAATAGGATACAGAACATATAGGTCTATCAAGAACCAATTTTGAAGGAGGACAAAAATCCTTGTAGCATAGCATACTTTTAAGACTTCTCATATTTCTAAAACTAAAAAATGGCTTATCACCTAACAATTTCGTAAGTTCAGGAGATGCCATTAAAATGGGCCAATACTTATAAATTGTACGCTTAACAAGAGTAACCTTACTAGCATAACCAGTTACATATCTAAACCTTTGTGTATCAGGATTAGCGGTTAGGCTTGTTATAATATCAAAATTTACATGATATGGATTTCTAAAATATGGGGCATACAGTGAATCTCTGTTAGTAGACACATAGTTTTTTAATTCATTCAAAATAGTCATTTCATAGCCACAATCAAAAAAATCTTTAAAAAAAATCTTTAAATGTATCATTTAGCTGTTCACTAAAAATAGTATCATCCGTGTTAAGTCTGCTCACTCTGATAAATTGAGACTTAACCACACCCTGAAAAACATGTGGGGCATGCATGCTGTCCGCATGTACATATCTACCTACATATGTCTCTTTCTTGAAAACAGATGTATTTAAAATTCCATTTTTAGAAAAAATACTAACATCAAGAAAAAACACATTATACCTATAATTTTCATGTAAAAGCCACTTGTACTTCTACCAACGTGGTATACATGGCATCATGTATTGTATGCCCTGCATACTACTTTGGTAAGACTACACGTAGACTTAAGGATAGGATTATTGAGCACAAGTCAGAAATCAGGAGGCAGTGTGCTCAGAATGCTTTATTTAAACATATTGAGACTTATGGTGACCGACATACATTTAGGTTTAGGGTTATAGATTTGGTTGTTCCTTCAAGTAGATGTGGTGATATTAATAACTTTCTTGAGACTAAAGAATATCAGTGGATAGTACGCCTAGGAGCTGATAGCCCCCCTGGCATTAATAGTACTGTCAGCATTAAACCTATCCTTGTTGGATTGCAACGCAATATGAAATGAGTATCTTATATTTATGTTTATTTCTATGTATTTTTGTATTTTTGTATTTATGTGTTTATATACTTGAGAAAGAAAAATGTATTGTATGTATGTATATATATTTACACATATTTTTAAAAGTTTTCATCAAATATATATATTTTTTTGAAATGTATTTTTAAATATGTCATGTGACTTTGGCTGCAGTCACATGATTTTTTGGCTTGTATAAAAGCAGTTGGTTAGTGTATGTCTGTATTCAGTATTGAGAAAGGGTTATTCCCGAAAGCTTTGCGTTTTATAAAGTTTTTTTGTTCTCAACATTCTCTGTGTGACTTTTGGATTTTTTGCAGTTCGTTTTCTCCATAATTGCTACTCTGCTGGATTGTTGAGTAACTACATTTGGTAGCCTCTTTTTGCAGCCTGTTACTTAACATTGAAAGTATGGAATCACTACAGTCTCTGTTCATGCAAGAGGTGAATCCTTTACTGGATTTTGTTCCTGTTATTGCTCCTGAGAGTGGAACGCAGGTCAACTTGGACAATTTTTCTAAAGATGAAATTGATACTTTTAATTATAAAATTGCACTATTTGAACGTAAAGTAGGTTCATACAAACGTTTTCAGTGACAGAGGTTCAGTTTCTCTGCATATCTTAAAATGGAGATAGTCCCTCGGGGACTAAGGATACTAAAAATGCCATCTTATGGGAATGCATATCCCGAGCTGCTCAAAAGGTGGCAGCAAATGAACCTGAAGTTAAGTTTAGACTATATGTCACTGATGAATGAATACTTTATGTCTGTTGAGCAAGAATTGAAGACTGAGATTACTAAACTAGATGAAGAGTTGAAATCTCTGACATGTTTCTGAGAAATGTCATCAAAGTATAACTTTTTATTCAGTAAATTCCGTGAACTGGATGATAAACTCGAGTTAGTTAAAAAAAGAAAACTTTCTCGAGATATTAATGACTTCCGGTTGGGTCACATCTTCTCTTGGCCAAGGAATGACCCAAGAGAATTAATACCAGAGGTACCTAACAATAATAATAATAAAAAATCTTTTTCCAGCACTTCCATTAGAGCGCTAGATGTTTTTCAGTCTTCTACTTCAAATTTGACTGTTGGCGCCAATTCTATGTTAAAGGACATTGCTACTTTAAATTCCACTGAAGCTATAGTCACCGCCCCCTCTAATAACGTCAACGCTGACGCCGTAATGGCGCCCGTTATGGATACATCAGCTACTGCCTTGAGTTCGGTGATAGATGCACAGCAAGCAAATAAAAAAACTCACCAGTCTACTTTAAACTTCATAGAGAAACGGTTTCAATTAGAGAAACCGGAATGTGTGCAGGACTCTCTGAAAAAAAGGGAACCATCTTCTACGAAGCAAGAGACTTTGTCAACGAAGCGCAAGCACGACAGTCCACTGAGGCAGGGCAAGAATGCCCGCAAACAGTAAGAGGCGTTTTAAATCTCTCTTCTTTTATTTTAAGTGATTCTCATGTGTCCCTTCTTTCAAAGGGGTTAAGTTTTATACCCATGGTTAATTTAGATTTAGTTGGCATCATCACTGATTTAAAAATGTTCGTGAGGAACTTAAATTTGAAACTCTTGTTTAATGTCAACACTGATTCTAGCAGTATTCTTAGAAAGCGCAGTACTTTTATACCTGTGAATGTACCGATTACTACTGCCTTTTGTAATGTATGTGAAGCTGACTTTAGGCAACAATTTAATATTCATGATAGGAGGTTTACCTATAATATAACTTATGAACAACATCTTGCATTACAGAATCTAAAAAGAAATAATGAAATCATTATTAAACAGGCAGACAAGGGTGGTAGTATTGTGATTATGGATAGGACTTGTTACAACTTATCAATGGAGAAGCTGTTGGTGGACCAATTGTCTTTTAAAAAAATTAGTTTGCTAGATGTTAAGAAACATATTACTGATGTCAATTTATCCATATATGATATGCAGTTTAATAATAATATTAGTTTAGAATTGTTTCACTTTTTTTCTGTACCATGTCCTATTACACCTCAGTTATATGGACTTCCAAAAATACATAAATGCTTGTTAGATCCTCCTATGAGGCCTATCGTCTCTGGTAATGGATGGGTCACCGAACCTGTTTCGGTGTACCTCCAGAAGCAATTATTTCCTTTTTTGGATAAATGTAATTTTGTTATTAAGGACACTGGTGATTTTCTTCTTTAATTATCAAATTGGTACTACAGTGAACTACGGAATTTGGATGACTTTCTATTTGTTACCTTAGATATTGTGTCATTGTTCACTGCCATCCCTAACTTGTATGGTGTAGAGTCTATAAGGAAGTTTTTGACTGTTGAAAAATCCTTAACATGTGATTCCATTCAAAATATATGTCAACTGTTGGATTTAGTACTTAGTCATAATGTATTCATTTTTAACCAACAACCATATTTGCAGGTCAACGGGGTTGCCATGGGCACCCCCGTGGCCAATACATATGCAAATCTTGTACTATATCAGTGGGAATTGGATAATATGCATGATGGTAAAAATTTTTTTGATGCACATGTTGTGTTTTATCAGCGTTTTGTTGATGACTGTTTTTTAATTTGGAATGGCTCTAGGGATAGTTTAGAACAATATCTTGTATACTTGAATAATACGACAGCCTTTTTAAAATTAAAATCAACTATTACTAGTAAAGAGGCCTCTTTTCTTGATGTTAGTATTTTTTCTAAAAATGGAATTTTAAATACATCTGTTTTCAAGAAAGAGACATATGTAGGTAGATATGTACATGCGGACAGCATGCATGTCCCACATGTTTTTCGGGGTGTGGTTAAGTCTCAATTTATCGCAGACTTAACACGGATGATACTATTTTTAGTGAACAGCTAAATGATACATTTAAAGATTTTTTTGATTGTGGCTATGAAATGACTATTTTGAATGAATTAAAAAACTATGTGTCTACTAACAGAGATTCATTGTATGCCCCATATTTTAGAAATCCATATCTTGTAAATTTTGATATTATAACAAGCCTAACCGCTAATCCTGATACACAAAGGTTTAGATATGTAACTGGTTATGCTAGTAAGGTTACTCTTGTTAAGCGTACAATTTATAAGTATTGGCCCATTTTAATGGCATCTCCTGAACTTACGAAATTGTTAGGTGATAAGCCATTTTTTAGTTTTAGAAATATGAGAAGTCTTAAAAGTATGCTATGCTACAAGGATTTTTGTCCTCCTTCAAAATTGGTTCTTGATAGACCTATATGTTCTGTATCCTATTTTGGTACTTATCCATGCCATCACTGCTCCTGTTGTTCTGACTTGGTTACTGTTTTGGAATCTACTAAATATGTGCACATGAAAACACATTATACCTATAATTTTCATGTAAAAGCCACTTGTACTTCTACCAACGTGGTATACATGGCATCATGTATTGTATGCCCTGCATACTACGTTGGTAAGACTACACGTAGACTTAAGGATAGGATTATTGAGCACAAGTCAGAAATCAGGAGGCAGTGTGCTCAGAATGCTTTATTTAAACATATTGAGACTTATGGTGACCGACATACATTTAGGTTTAGGGTTATAGATTTGGTTGTTCCTTCAAGTAGATGTGGTGATATTAATAACTTTCTTGAGACTAAAGAATATCAGTGGATAGTACGCCTAGGAGCTGATAGCCCCCTGGTATTAATAGTACTGTCAGCATTAAACCTATCCTTGTTGGATTGCAACGCAATATGAAATGAGTATCTTATATTTATGTTTATTTCTATGTATTTTTGTATTTTTGTATTTATATACTTGAGAAAGAAAAATGTATTGTATGTATGTATATATATTTACACATATTTTTAAAAGTTTTCATCAAATATATATTTTTTTGAAATGTATTTTTAAATATGTCATGTGACTTTGGCTGCAGTCACATGATTTTTTGGCTTGTATAAAAGCAGTTGCTTAGTGTATGTCTGTATTCGGTATTGAGAAAGGGTTATTCCCGAAAGCTTTGCGTTTTATAAAGTTTTTTTTGTTCTCAACATTCTCTGTGTGACTTTTGGATTTTTTGCAGTTCGTTTTCTCTTCTTCTTCCTCCCCAGGCCTTTTTGGTTTCTCTAGACCTCAAGTATACATACCTTCACATCCCCATTCGTCCAGTGTTCAGGGAATTTTTACATTTCTCTGTTTCTTCCTTGCATCATCAGTTCTCTACTTCACCTTTTGGCCTTTCTTCTGCCCCAAGGGTATTTACCAAATACGTCATTCTTGTCATTGCTTTTTGCAGGTTTCAGGGGATACAGATTCTCCTATTTGGACAACTTACTCATTCAAGCTTCTTCTCCAAGCAGTCTGTTGCAGAATCTCCAGTTTATTACTTGTCTTTTACACAGTCTGGAGTTCACCATAAATCTCAAGAAAATACTTCCTGATGCCTTCCCAGGATCATGTTCTTCTCAGGTGCAGGCTACAGACTGCTCCCATGCTGGCCTCTCTTCCTGCTCCCAAGGTTGGGTCTATATTATAATCTCAAAGGTTTAAAACTTCGAATCACTAAAGATCGAACTTTAGTGATCGAAGTCTTAAACCATCGAAACCAAAAGAAAAAAAATACTAAAAAGAAAAATAAATAAATAGTGTGTAGGTAGGGGGCAAGCCCCCCTGCATCCCCCCACCCCCCTACTTAAATATAGCAACTCCGAGAACACACTACATTGAAGTAAACGGAAATCTCCCCCTACGAAAATTTTCTGTTTAAACGTTCAATATAGTGTGCTTTCGGTATTCTTATGTCGACAATATCATATTCGATATTGTCAGACTTCGGGATTTTAATATAGACCCCCCCCCCAAGGTTCTGTCTCTGACAACCTTTTTCCAGTCTCTTCTTCCTCTGTCCTCTCTCACTGTCAGGGAATTTCTCATGATTCTGGGATTTATGGGCTCCACTTTTCCCATACTCCCTCTCATCAAGTCCCATATGAGGAAATTTGCCACCCCCTGGAGTTCCCTGTTCCCTTTCTTCCTTGCCTCAAACTCAAACATCATTGCTGGATTCATCATCTCTTTCTCTCAATCCAAGGCTTGCCTTTCAGGCTCCAATTCCTTCTCAGGAATTGTTCATGGATGTCTCAGACTTGAGGTGGGGAACTTTTTGTGGTCCCCTTAAGGTCCAGGGTCTTTGGCCTCCTCATCAGATGTCTGACCATATCAACATAAAGGAGATGAAAGCTCTGCTTCTGGCTCTGCAAGCTTTTCATTCACTTTTCCATCTCGGCCCCCTCAAAGTCTACACAGACAGTGCCACTGTGATGTGGTATGTTGACAAGCATGGGGGTGCAAGGTCCTAGCTCCTTTGTAGATTAGCTGTTCAGGTCTGTGATCTAGCTGTCATGTACTAAGTAACTCTTTAAGTGGCTTACATTCCATCAGAGCACAGTCTAGTAGCAGACTCCTTGAGCAGATCCAGAACATAGGCTCATGAATGGATGCTTCAGAGAGATGTGTTTCTAGGGGAATGCCACAGAATCCTGAAAGCCCAAAATCCTGTCAACTCAAAATCCTGAAAACACACAGGATACCAACAGTTACTATATTACAGCACAAGGACATACAGAAACAAATAAAACACAAACCATATTACTCTTTTCCAAGTATAAGCAGGGGGGGGAAGCCCCCCTGCACCCCCCATGTGGGGGGGCTACATCCCCCACACTCCCTGCTACTTAAATATATCAACTCCGAGATTGCACTTTGTGTACTGAAGTACAATCTCTGAGTTGTTATATTTAAGTAGCAGGGGGTGTGGGGTGCAGGGGGGCTTGCCCCCTGCATATTGTTGAAGGGTAATATGTTTCTGTATGTACTTGTGCTGGAATATAATAAGTGTTGGTACCCTGTGTGTTTTCAGGATTTTGGGCTTTCAGGATTCTGTAGCGCTCCCATTCCTAGACATAGTCTATCTGTGGGGTATTCCTCAGGTAGATCTTTTTGTGTCACCAGTGAATGGACAACTTCCTTGATTCTGTTCCAGAGTTCCAAGTCCTCTAACTTTGAAAGTGGATGTCCTGTCTTTTCCTTGGAAAGGAATGTTCCTGTATGCCTCCCCCCTTTGTCTGTTGCCATGAGTTCTGTACAACATCAGGCAGGACTCTCCCAAAATCTTGTTGATGACTCCCTTTTGGCCCAGACAGCATTGGTTCTCCCTTCTCTCTCACTTGGCCAGGGAAATTACCACAAGTTACCTCACCAGGTGGCTCTTCACATACATGACAAAGGATCTCTTATCCATCCTGGCCTGTCCACTTTTCAAATGACACTGTGGATGATAGGGTGTTGATTCATTTTAAGCACCTGTTTTCTGAGGACATGCTCAGGGCTCTGCAGGAGGCCAGAAAGCCCATTACCAGAAAATCATATATGTCTAAATGGAATAGATTTTCTGGTTCCCCTCTTGCCATCAAGATGCCCTCTCTGTGGAGTTTACTCTGGCTCTGTCTTATTTGTGTGATCTGTTCCATGCTGGGTTGGTGTCACCTATCAACAATTTCTGCTTGCCTGCCCTTAAATCCTCATCTGTCCTCTCTGTTTGAGGTCAAGCAATTTCTTAAAAGTGTCCTTTATATCAGGCTTCTTGGGAAGTTCATTCCGCCTTCTTGGGACCTCAGTTTTATACTTGAAAAATTAATTCAGGCTCCTTTTGAGCTTGTGTATTCAGCTGCCTCACAACATTGTACTTGGAAGACTGTTTTTCTTTTAGCTCTTACTTCAGCCAAGAGAATGTCTAAACTGCAGGCTCTCATTGCTATTCCTCCTTTTTCAGTTTTTCATAGAGAGACATTTTGTTTCTTTTAACTAGTCCTTCATTTATGCACTATGTGGTCAATGAGTTGTCCCTTAATCAATCTGTTCATCTTCCTTCCTTCTCTGCAGTCTGCCAGTAAAAAGGTTCTTAACACCTTGGATCTGCATAGACCGCTCAGGTATTATTTAGATAAAATGAAGACAGTTCGCAAGTCTGAGCAGATTTCTGTTTCTTTTCATACCGGAGTTTGGCAGTTTACAAGCAAACCATCTGCTCCTGGATTTCTAAAGCCATTCTCATTGGCAAATGTTTCTTCCTTTGTGAAGACACATTCTTTTAAAGCAATTGCTTCCTCTGGTGCCCTTTTCAAGGGTTTGAACACCAGTTCTATCACTGAGGCTGCTCCTTGATCTTCTGTTCATACTTTTACTAAGCATTACAAGTTGGATATTATTTCCGGGGCTAAGTCTGGTTTTGCCAGGATTATTCTGCATGAGTTTGTTGAGGGATCGTCTGTGCCTTCCTCCTCCCAGTCTTCTTATTAGCTGTTGTACTCTCCCTTATGTAAAGGATACTTCAAAAGTTATATGGAAGGGCATAGTACAGTTATGTAAAATCTTACCTTAACAGTAAATGTCCTTCTTTTCACTATTGCAGTATTTGTCCCTCCCTCCCTCCCCCTCTTGTCTTACTCTTTCCCTGTGATTTTGTTGCACTTCTGGTGAAGGAGTCTTTGTTTCCTTTTCCTGCATCCCTTTTTTCCTTCTGGATGTAGATGATCTATTTTGTTCCTGAGGGTGTTCTGTTCATCCTGGAGCATTTCAGTTCTGAGTGTTTGCATCTGTAAATCACCTTTGTGCCCTACAACTCACACAGGGAACATACATGTGAAATATGGTGCCCATAAGATCTGAATGCTTTGGTGTACTGGCTGGATGTTGAGTATCCTTGGCAGTTGCTCCCTTATGTAAAAAGTACTGCAACAGTGAAAAGAAGGACATCTACTTTTATGGTAAGATTTTACACAGCTGTACTTTCCTTCCATTACTTGGGGTAGAGGGGCTTTTATTGTTGTTTGCATGCAGTCAGGGACATCATATACTTAAGTGACATGCTTAGTGTCATAGAAAAGTTTCACAAAAGTGTGATACTTGGCTGCCATTCTTGGAAACTC
The DNA here is from genome assembly GCF_019279795.1 of Protopterus annectens. Lineage (NCBI taxonomy): Eukaryota > Metazoa > Chordata > Ceratodontiformes > Protopteridae > Protopterus > Protopterus annectens. Next base: position 1,713,880,566 of record NC_056731.1, on the reverse strand, counting down.
TGTATGGCTTCCAACTTCGTAATGCATGACATCAAGGAACTTGGCAAAGACTAGGTATGCTGTAGTTATATTTCTTTGGTGTCACACGCATGGTTCTGGAATGTCCCAGATGGGACTATACACAGAGAAAACAAAACTTTTGATTTTACTGGAATTGGATAAAGCATTTGGCTGTGTGGAACCAATTGTAACAAATGTATGGTACATGCATGCAAACACCAGTTCCCTGTCCAGGCAATGTCTTATCCATGATCTCCTTGTCTGAGAGCTAGTCTGATTAAAGTTGCTGATGCTGTGTAGCTGGCCACCTCTTCTCTGTCAGCTTGACAGTGGCTTATAACAGCTCCTAAGCCATCTGCTAAAAATGATAACATTGTTACTTATTTTCTGTTGTGATACAACAGGATTGTTTGGTGTTCTCCAATGGTTCATCTTATAAAGCTCAGTATTCCTTCATTTGTTTAATAAATTGCATGCCTAGCACCAAATGTCTGTGGCTGCTTGCATACTTCATTTTCATTTAGTAACCACAGTCCAGCTTTTGGAATAGGAAATCACACATCTGTGGAACTGTGGCTCACCTGAGAGTTAGTTGCTTGGAAAGCCATCCATCAATATAGTAAAGCTTGAAGGAATTTGAAGAGTATAACCAGTAATGCAGATTATATTTTGACAGCTTAACAAATGTTGATTTTTGGGGGGAACATGACAGTTACAAGGTTAGAATTTATCAAAGCAGCCCCACATAGATTAGTTTTTCTACTTTGGCATTGTTTCAGGATTATGTTTTTTGCTTACAATTTAAGAGATGTAAGTACTTGTAAGTACTAATTTGTAATGCAGAAGATGCATTCATTCAGTTGTTTTTCTGTTTTTTTTTTTTTGCTTACTTGTAATACACAGACAGGTTCATAGGTGTATACTAGGCTAACAACCACTGGGGCTTTTATTAGCCTAGCTGTGCAACCCAAATGTATCCCATGGGTTATTGTACCTTAGAGGTTATTTTAAGGGGGTGTATGTTAGTTGGTGCATGATTTAACAGCTGTCTCTGTCCGTCAGAAACATAGGTATCAGGCTGGGGGGTGAATTTCCAATTTCCCATCCACTTGTCCAGGCTACACATGAATAGGGCTAGGGAAGGGCTCTGCTTCACATGGATGGTAAACCTATTCCAGAGAGTGGGGGTTCTATGAGATACATACTTGTTCCTCCAGAATGTCCTATTTAAATTGCAAACAAAATTTATAGCCTTAGATCTAGTAGTTCTGGTGCTACTTGTTTTGCAAATATGAAAAAAAGTCTTTTTGAGCAGGATCCAAGAATGCCTTGTATTCCAGGCATAAATCACCTCTCAGCAGTCTGTAGAAAACAGAGTATAAAGATAGGGCTTTGAGGAGATCTGCATTAGACTTTGTGTTTACGTCATGTATTCTTTTTATGAGGAACCTCTTTGGACATTCCAGTTGTTGCATGAGTCTGGTTAGGTACATACCAAAAGGGCCATTATACATGGTGATGGGTCTGATGATGTCTGAGTACAATGACAAAGTGACTTTCCTGGATCTAAATGCCATGCCCTTACTTATAAGGTGAGGGACTTAGAATGATTTTCTTATAACCTTAGACACATGTTGAGTGAAAGCAGGTTACTATCTACATGAGTCCCCCAAATCCCTAACTTCTGTGCCTACGTTTAGTGGTGTTTTGTTTATGAAGTAGTTTCCCCTTCGTATCCAACTTCACAAAAGGTACTGTTATGCATTTTTTGGTGTTGAGTTTTAAGCTGTTGCTTTGGTACCAGTCATTTGTCTGTGTTAGACCTTCATGTAAGATGCTAGTATCTTGGGGGTTCTATGATTGCTCCTGACTTGCAATTATATGTGAATTTGGCAAGCCAGTGACCCTAGACAATGGCATTGACTTCTGAAAGATTGATGCCAAAGAGGAGTGGACCCAGCACAGAGCCCTTGGAGACTTCACTGGTGACTATGGAGGTGGTCTCTCTAATCCTAACTTCCTGGGTCCTGCCTGTAAGCCAGCTAGCAATCCTGTGATTTATATAGGGGATTATGCCTAATTCTGTGACTTTGTTTACAATACCTGAGTGGGGTATTGTATCAAATGCCTTAATTAGGTCAAGGGAAGCAGTACGCACTGTTTTGTCCTCATCCATTTCCTTGTTGACCTTCTCAAAGAAGTCCACCAGGTTCAATGGACTTGACCTGCCTTTAACAAAACTAAACTGGGTTGGGTCCAGTGTCTGAAGGTTTCTTATGTTATTTTTAATCATTTCCACAATAATTATAGAACTATAAACCAGTGTATGGATTTTATGTATTTATTGGTTGTATGGTATTAGCTACCTCTTATTTGTGGTTGTTTTGCTAGTTATCATTGGATAGAAGTGACATTGTTATCCTTTAAATCTGGAAAACCCTTTTCTAAAAGCTATGTTAGAGGTCTCTGAGGTATACCTGGGAACTTTCTGAAATGTTCTGACATTGCAGTATTCCTTTAGAGGTGGGATTTTGAAAGATGTGGTTTTAAACAGTGAGGTGTCAGAGGATGGTGTCAAGGGAAAGAGTGCTCATGCAGCAAAAAATATCATACTAGTACATTATGTAGTTTCTTTTTATATTTATGACAACCACCAACATGGAGGTTCTAATAGCTGCCATTAAGTTAAAACAGAAAAGGTGATAGTGTAGAAAAGGTGATACTGTTAACAGAAAGTCATTGCAAAAACATGGAGTAAATGGATGTGTGATATTGCGATATTAATGGCCTTGAGATTTACCTAAAAACCTCGAGTCTCAGGGGTCAGACCCTGAGAGTTCACAGTTTGCTTTAAGTTAAGTAATGTAACTGAAGTAAAGGTTTTGAGGTTTGGGCTAGAAAAACATTCACTAAATCTTGGCATTTCATTTTACTTTCTAAGTGATATAAATTCACCATATTTTGCTGTTGCCGACTGAATCTTGACAACATTTAGCCTCTTTATGAAGCAGGCCATATTTGATTTTTCTTCTTTCTTTTGCTCTTTTTAGGAAGTGCTTTATGGATCTGATAATTATGCTCAACTGCAGCTTACCAGTTTAGTGGAAGGAAACTATATTTTCCATCTGAAGGTCACAGACAGTCAAGGGAATTCAGATACTGATACTGCTACAGTGCAAGTGAGACCTGGTACGAGAACAGTACAACTTTTCAAAAATAATTTATTTTCCTAGTGTTACCCAAATCAGAAAGTATGCACAGGTTGTATATTTGCAAGTTTCATTTGCTGTTTGATGTAGTAATTAGAAGTGAGATTATTGGTATGAAATGTTTAATTGAAACAGAGAGCAAACAGTAACTTTTTATATAGTTTCTCAATTGATATTATTGTGCACGTGTGTGCATAAAGCTATGCTATCCCATGTATATTCTGGCACCAGTGGAGATGATAATTGTGAGAGAATATGTAACCAGTAAGATGTAATTACATTTAACTCTTTGTCTGATGTTTTGTGTATTTAGGACGTGCTTGCCAAAGTGCTTGTGTTCAAGCAACACACATTGTGTTTTGAAGTACTGCCATTAATGTAAGTAGAATAGGGAATAATGAAGAATATGGGTTTAAAACTTAACAAGTGAACCAGAATCTAACAGCATGATAGAAAGTAAGAAGTGCAATGTTGGGAGGTATGTATTCCTTAATATTCCCCTTAGTTTAGATTTATTTGAAGCCGAATACATGCACACTGGTAGAGTTGTTTTTTTCCTTCCATTTAAAAAGCAGGGTTGTAGTTAATCTGGAACCCTTTATGTTGATGCTGTAGAGCTATACATTTCAGGACCTGAACAGTCTCTGTTACAGTATAGCTTCTGCGATCTGGAAGAAAGTCACTTACACTGGATAGCAAAAAAATGCTTTTTTTCTTTGGCACTGCCTGTATTCCACTCTCATATGACCTGACCACTATCTAGAAGTCCAAATGTTAGATCACCTTGTCTGTTGACTTGATTGATACTGATTTGTTTTATTTTGTTATGTTTGCTAGTCAGAGATCATAATCAGTGGAGACCTACATAGAAAAACACCAGTTACAGTACATACAAATAAAGAATGGAAATCATACAGTTTCATAAAAAAGTGCAACCTTTGAATGTCACATAATTTTTGTTTCTTAATTACAACAGACCAAAGTAGTATATCCTTGGTTAGGACTGTCATCTAAATAGCAACAGGTACATCACAGGTGGCATTTTTATCTATTTATTTTACCTATTTATTCAATGAGTATGCCTACTGGGCAAGTAAAGTTGTCTCTTTTCAGGGGTGATCCAGGAACACTGGCTGGTTAAGAGACTTGCTCAGAGTCATACGAAGCTTGAATGAATCAAACATTGTACTCTGGGCATAGAAAGGAGCTCATTAACAGATCAGAGCTGTAGTCCTCTGCTTTAACTATAATACAGTACAACTGTGTATGACAAATGTCTGAGTGTTGTAATAAAGAGAAGTACTTCCACATGTGAATAGATAATAAACTAGTTACAAGGTACCATCATGGATTTAAGTAGAGTGAAGAACAATGAAGAATATGAGTTCATGTGATACCTAGTAAAAAAGAAGAATAAGACAGCATGATAGAAAGTAAGAAGGACAAGTAATAGGTAGATTGATTAGTTAAATGGATAGAGATGTAAGAAGAAAAGGAAATATATTTCTGTGCAATATAGAGGGAAAGGGAGCAAAAAATAACAATTTGTTATTATTTTTTCATTTCCAAGATTAAAATTGTTTAGTTTTTCAAGCAGGAAACTTTGCTGATTCAGGCCAAAATGTAAGACATTTTATTGCATTTGTAGCCTTTTTGTTAAGTAAAACTTCATGAATAATTGCTATGAAATGATAGAAGCATGCATTTATGAACTATAAGGGGCAAAGATTTCCAGATTTGAGGATGGTTGATATGAAGAAGTGAAGATGCCATAGTGGTTATTTGACTTGTGTATTTGGAGGAGAATGCTGAATACTGCAGTATATGGGCTGATGTTCTAGGAGTGAGCATAGTCTGTTATAAAAATAAGCCATTTTTATATGAGTGTAGGTGAGTTATGATGAGAGAATTTTGTTTGTCAACAAAGGCTATTTTTGGTTCATTAGTACCTGACAAACAAGAGAGTACAGGTGTAAATCAAAGACCAATTTTCTGACATAGAATAAGCGTTCTTTTAGCGTGGAAAGACGCTAGTGTAACACTGTTGTGTGTAGAATGAGAATATGCAGTAATTTAGGTAATGGTGATTCTTGATGTAGGTTATATGCGTTTTTCTGAGCAATAAAGGAGTCATAGAAGTATGTTAAAACTGAGTTTTCTTTCTAGAGCTTGAATATTAGATCCTGATCTAAGTGGACACCGGATACATAGAGTGATGGATCACTTCTACACTAGGATTTTCAAAGGAATGTATTTAAATGACGGGAATTCTAGCTTGGTGTCTGCATATATTCAAACATGGAGTTTTTTTTTTCTTTTTTTCTTACGTTGGGATTATCATTCTTGTTTTTGCTCACTTTTATCTTCTCTTATGTATTACAGTATGCTTTGGATCAAGGATAACATGTTGTTCTTTCTCTGAGACTCTGGCATCTTGGAAAAAGAGCAAATAACATTTTGTAATTTTCTGTGTCACAGTAATTTTAGGATGAAGATAGTAAAATAAGTGGGGGTGTGGAGGCATAGCCTCTTATATGGGGTTTGGAGCAAAAAGCATTTCTTGCAATTTTTGCTAGCTGTTTACACTAACCTATTTCCATACCAAAAACAAGTGGAGTGATGCGCACCTGAAGAAATAGTTTTGAATGGATGTGTATGAGGAAATGTATTTCACTAGCCTGAGATTTGAGATCTGACAATGGAACTGTCTGTGATGTTGTACTGGGGTGAAGAGTGTCCACTTTGTTTTTGGACAATTTATTAATATGCCTGAGACTTTTGACTAGAGCATCAGTGTGTTAAATAATTTCTGAAGGACAACATGTAATAAAGAAATTATGCAAATGAGATAGTATTGGAACCATTTACATTCTGGGTTGGAGTAACTAAGTTGCACAGGTTCATAGGTTAGTACTAAGCTTACATCTGGAGAGCTATTAAAAAGCTTAGCCAATTTGCTCTTGTAGTGACAAGAGTAGTTGTCTCTGGATAGAAAGTGATTCACACTAATTCTTGGCAATTTTTTTTTAGTTATTTATACCTCTTTCCCCTTTATTTTATTCCAGCAGCTGTTCCAGTGCCCTACATCCTTGCTGGGAATACTGACAATACAATCAACCCCTGGTGTAATGCCCAAATGTTATCCAAGGCCAGCAAGTATCTTAAGGGCATCCTGAGAGTTTGTGCTGTGCAACATCCATCCAGTGTTTTTTTTTATCTACCTTATTTCTTCCCTTCAGACCTCCCTTTTGTAGACCTCTCGGTTATGTCTGAGGGGCAGGCACGCAGTGGAGAAATGCAGTTTATTGCCCCACCTCCTCAGCAGCCCAGCCATATCTACACCATTTTTCCCATTTGGACCATGTCTCCCAACAGATACGACCCCAGTCTCCACTAAGGATCATCATAGGACATGCCCACAAGGCTTTCCTCCCTTCCAGAGATGCTAACACCCATCTCTTCCTACTGCTCCATCAGTCACCTGAGCTGCTAATCAAACTCAGACTGTGTGGGCCATAGTCAGGGCTTTATCTGTCTATGTCACTGAAGCAGCAATTCTAGGAATGTATATGTGGTTACCCATCCATGACTGAGGCTGGATTTGAAGGTAGTAATGAAGAGTTTGTTTGATGTGCAGATTGAGACTGTTCCAGAGGTAGGGAAGACTTTAAAAAACTCTAGCACTAGCAGTGTTACTGGTTGTTAAACTTTTTCCCTGTGAAGTTGGAGAAGATCAGAAACACATTGTCTTTCATAGCGTGAAATACTCAACAAAGGGCAACCATCAAGAGTTTCTGTAAGACAGAGTAGAGGGAGAAGGATTTTAATGTGTCAGATTTGCTTAAGTAGCTTAAACTGGAGGAATCTCTGAGGACTTTGAAGTTGTACAAGTACTTAAATAGTTGCATTCCAAAGGGGGAACTGTATTTAATGATGGGTCTAATAAGGGAGTACTATAAAGGGACAGGGATATATTTTTACATGGATGAGATGCCGTAACAAGCCACATGAGGCAGAAGGTCTTCCTAACCACAATTTGAGACATGGTGGTCAAAAGAGTTCATTGTGTACATAAATATCTAATGACAGTGTTTGTTTTGATAGGGGGATGAAAACAATAAGGAGGGGTCAGGGGCAGTACCAAGGGTAACTATGCTACACTTCTTGGTTTTTAAGGTGAGCCCATGGCTAACACACCAGATGTTGCTCTGATACAGGTTCTATTGGAGAATAAGGCTATTTTAACATGAACTGTCAATGACAACTAATTTGCAGTCATTCTCAAATGTGATTAACCAGAGATTTTTGATGCCTGATTTCACCTCTGAGAAGTAAATGCCAGATAGGAGGGTGGAAATAACTGAGCTCTGTAGAACATCCATGATACATCTCTGTGGCTAGATAAGACTCCAGCATCATCATCAGTCCCCTTTTTTCCAGATTTTTCTACATTGAGTCAGAGTCCAGCCTTCTCTTTGCTGGAGGCCCTAGTTATCTTTTTGCTTTTTTCTTGTCTGTCCCAAATCTACTTCAATAGATTGCCTTCTGCTTTCCCACACATATGCCCAAATCACCATAATATCTTCTCTTTGACCCTCTCTGTAATTTGAGCTACTTGGACTCCTTCTCTAATGTCCTATTTTCTTCATCTGTCCCACAGTGTTCATCTACCACCTCTCTCAGGAAATTCATCTCCATCACTTGTAGCTTCCTCAGTTACGGTGCCTTCAGTGCCCATGTTTCTGTAACACACATTAGTACCTGTCACACCACTGTTTTGTATACTTTACATTCCATCTTCTTTGGCATGGTTGCAGCTCTTCTGATTCTAGCTTTGACCTCTTATTTCAGACTTCTCTTCTCCACAACCACCCCTCCCTGATACTTGAAGCTGTTAATCAGCTCTATTATTTTCCCTTCTGTCGCTCGTCCCTCTGTCGTATAGATGACGAACAGGCGGGATAGTTCATTTTTATTCTTTAGTACATAAAAGCACATCAGGATGGATAGCAGCATTGCAAAATATAAACAAACTGATTAACTGACAGACTATACAAACATACATGCTTATATTTCACCAGCTTACTACAAAATGGCAGTCAGGCTCGCATGTACTCAGTATTCATACACTTGTGCAAGCCCCTGGAAAGCTTCTTAAAGGCATACATACATATTGATCTATATCCTCCCTCTTAAATAGATTGCCCTCAAATTAAATCACATTGGAATAAAGCATGCAATAATATAGTCATTAGAAACAAACACAGTGTTCAGGTCCAAGTTGCCGTGTATCTGTAACATAGTCTGGAAATGCTACCTGATCTAGTAATTTAGTAATCAGAACTGGGTTTAGCAAAAGGGACAGTCTTCGGTGAGTAACCCATAGCAGGAATTTTGGGATTCATCTCAGGAATATGAATATTTACTGGAACGTCCTCTGGAACTGGAACACTGGACAAATCACACTGATATACAGAGTCTTTCTCACAGGCTAAATGCTGCAGTACAGGCTCGGACACCGGCATCATATGTTTCCGATTCCACCTAAACTCTTCTCCTTGTGATTCCACAATGTACAATCTCAGCTCTGGGCAAATACTCTTCACGACTGCAATCTGATCATAACCTTTGCACGTTTGCATTCTCACTGTCTCTCTTTCATGTAATGGATTGAGCAGTTTGCTGGACTTGTCATAATAAGACTTTTGGGATAAGCGCTTCTTTGGCAGATGAGCTTTGACTGATCTGTTGTTCGTAGCACATGGAACCAATAAACTACTGTTGACTGGTAATGTAGTTCTGGTTTGTCTCAACAGAAGTCTCTGGGCAGGTGAACCAAGACGTTTATCATGAGGAATATTTTTGAGTTCAAGAGATGCAGGAAAACATCACTATTGTCTTGTTTCAACTTCTCTAGTAATTGTTTTGCACTTTGAACTGCACATTCTGCCAACCCAATTGACTGTGGGTACTCAGGGCTACTCGTAAAATAAAGTCCCACTCATCAGCAAATCTTTCAAACTGTTGGTTTGTAAACTGTGTACCATTGTCAGAAAAAACGTTTGCAGGCTACCACGAAGTGCAAAATGATGCTTCATCTTAGCAATGGCAGTACCGCATGCTGATTAGGAAGTAGGGCAATCTCGAACCAATTTTGAATAAGAGTCGACAAACACCAAGTAATGTTGCCATTCCAGTTGAAATTGTCAGTGGCTACTGTCGACCAAAGTAGTTCAGGAATTTGGTTTAGCTGAAGTGGTTCTTTCTGTTGATGCAACTTTGTACTATTACATACAGAACAAGATGATAATACTCTCTCAATATCTTGTTATATAGAAGGCCAAAATATTAGTCCTCTCACCCTTCTTTTGGTAGAATCTGCTCTTGGGTGGCCATGATGCAAGATAGTAATGTACTCATGTTGCAAGGACTTTGGTACAATTCCTTTCAGACCTTTCATGACAGTACCATTGTCAGACAAAATATCATCTGTGTAAAGAAAATAATGTTGCACTTCTTGAGGTAAACTAGATTGCTTTTACGGCCATCCTTGTCTGATAAAGTAGTTGAGAGTCTGTACAACTGGATCTGTGGCTGTACAACTTCGAAGCTCATCAAGACGTGTTGAAGATCTGGATAAAGTATCAGCAAGATAAAGAAGTTTGCCTTTCTTGTAGACAAGATTAAAATTATACTTTTGCAATTTGAGCATAATGCATTGCAATCTGGCTGAAGCAGTATGCATAGGCTTTCTCAAAATAGTGACTAGTGGTTGGTGGTCACTTTTGATCTGGCTAGGTCTATTCAAGCCCTATAATGTGTTCTTGGTATGGTTAACTATCTAGGCATGTTCACTCCAGACTTGAGCTAAATAGCACCACTAAGAGAGTTAACACACAAAGATGTATCGTGGTAATGGTTGGAAAATACCAGAGAGCATTTAATGTCGTGAAACAGAGGATTGTCATTCCACCAACTCTCAGGTACCTTGATGTTCACAAACCAGTTACTCTTTCATATGATGCTTCGAATTTTGGTCTTTGTGCAGTTATTCTTCAACAGGGTCAACATGTTGCCTAGGCATCCAGAACTCTAACCAAAACTGCACTGCAGTATGCTCAAATAGAGAAAGTGCTTTTGGCAATTGTGTTTGCATGTTTGAAGTTACATGCATTATCTGGAGGTGGCATCTCAAGAATAGCTGTTTGCTTGGAAGGGTCTGGTTGTAAGGCTGAACTGGTAAACAAATCACCAACATAAGTGACTTCTCATAACCTGAATTTGTATTTCTGAGGATTCAGCTTAAGAGTCACTTCACAAGCTCTTTTCAGAACTTTCCTGAGGTTTCTGTCATGCTCAGCTTCACCATTACCTCCTACCAGAATATCATATACCATAATAGCACACAGATTCCCAGAAAAAATTTGCTCCATTGCACGTTGAAAGACTTCACTTCCAAAATTTATCCTAAATAGCATTCTGAAAAAATCTGTACCTGCCGAACGGAGTACTGAAAGTGGTTAGCAATGAAGATTTTCAGTCGAACAAAATTTGACAAAATGAACTCTTTGCATCTAAGACAGAAAAAACAGTGGCATGTAGCATAAGAGCTGCAACTTCTGTGACTGTGCGCATTGGATGATGAGGTCTTTTCAGTGCTTTGTTCAAATCTCGTGGATCACTACATATTCTGATATCATCTGAGCTTTTCTTATGAGCTACCTCCATAGAGGATACCCATTCAATCGGTTCATCTTCTGGACAAATCACACCTTGTTGCATGATTTTATCTAGCTCGGCCTTGACTCTGTTATGCATGGCTACTGGAACTTTTCAGGCTGGCCTGACAACTGGGCTGACATCTGGGTCCAACTTCATGGAGTACACAACTGGAAGCTTGCCTAGTTTGTCTTCGAAGAGATCAGCATAGGTAGAGAAAATATACTGGGTGAAATTAGAATAGTGGTCTAACATGGTGGACTTCCTTATTAAATGAAAATAGCCCCATTTTCAAACTGTCTCTGAGCCCTAATAATGACTATACATGCCTTTTGACCACATAAAATAACAAGCCGTAGCTTCTCCCAGCAGAGTAACATGAAAGCACTAGCTTTGGTATGAATTTGTTCACTACCATAAGCAACAAGCTTCGCACATCTTGCCAAATCAAGCTTCTCACCAGCACATACTTTCTTCTGCAGACATAACATTGCACTTTGAACCTTGCACTTTGTATCATGTTTGAGCTCTATGAGAGACCCATTAATCTGAACAGTACAAAATACTTCATTCTTTGCCCATACATCTACTGCATCAACTGTTTCACTAATCACTGACACACTGTCAACACAGAAAGTAGGGTCACAGCTTTCTAGTTGATCAGCTTGTTTCTTGGAATGTTCCCCTTTAATAAAAGAATGTGTGCCTTTTGATTTACAAAACCTTTTAAAGTGATTCCACTTATTGTATTTGTGGCATTGTTGACCAAAAGCTAAGCACTTTTCTGTTTTAGACTCATGATTTGTACCACAATTATGACAGTTAGCAATAAGACTAAGTGGGGGCCCATTCCCTGAGTTTGCTGGCTCACTCTCATGCTTCACTGAGATTGTGTGATTTCCGGAATTTGCTAGAAAGCTGCAGGGTTTACCAGTGACTGCTGCAGGGGTTACAGTTGCTGCTATGTGCTTGGGCCTGTTTCTTTAAACCACGTGCTGCATACTATCAACATTGGCCTTAGAAGGTACTGTAAGTATGCATTTCTCATTTGTAAGCATATTTGTGTGGTTTTCTGAAAGCTCATATGTCTGGCAAATCTCGTCCTTATTCAAAGTTAAATCACTGTCACAAAGCAAAATCTTTCTCACAGCATCATCTTTAATACCACACACAAATCTGTATTTTATCAACTCATCCCTTAAATCACCAAATCTGCACATTTTAGCCTTGTTTATCAAATCATTTATATATGCTGCAAAAGTTTCACCAGGCTTATGATCACTTATATAAAATAAGTTCCTTTTCATTGTAATGTTTGTTTGGGGGGGGGGGGGTTACACATTTTTCTAAATTAATGATGTGAGAGTGTTCAATCTCGCCGTTTGTTCTTACACCTGGGTTCGGAGCCGATCCTCAGCTCCGTGTCGGCCGCTTGGCAAGCTCTGCATCGAGAAGAAGCTCGAGACCAACCTAACTCCCACAATCCCCCTCTGCCTTTACCCCAGATCTAGTTTGCCGCTGCAACGTTCGCATCAGATTGATGAGCTCGAGCAACCTCAAGCTAAGATTTATAATTTTCTTATATTTCTCCTAAATTTTTTGTAAAAAAATTGTCTTTAAGTGACTGTGTGTGTGTGTTAGTAGTGTTTCGAGGAATTCTCGGTTCCGTATAAAGTCTTTTTATATACTTTATTAGAGTTTTCCCTCGGGGCCTACCCCAACCTTTAACTTGGCTTGACTACTGGATTGACTTTTTTACAGGATTGACATAATATTGACTATTTCACTGTTAGCTGTACCTAAATTTGTGACATGTCTGAGAAAGCTAAGTCTGGCTTTAAACGCTGCCAATGTGGGCAGAAGATGTCGGTGACTGATAATCATAGTTCCTGCGTCTACTGTCTTGGCCCTCTCCATCTGCAAGAAGACTGCTCAATCTGTCATTCTTTCAGTGGAAGGGTCATGACAGATAGGCGCAGGAAACTTATGGATAGGGGGCTTTTGAAGCCTGCTTTTCAAGAGGCTCTGGATGCATCAGACCAGATATCCAAATCCTCGAAGGAATCGAAGACGTCGGAGCCCAGGTCATCGGCTCCGAGCTCTTCAGTCAAAGTTCGATCACCGGTTCCACAGACTTCGGGGCCGAGTGTTGAACTGTTGTCAGTTTCCGAGCCTCGAGTCTTGGAACCGGTGACGGAGCTCCCTCCCCCGGCACTGTTGAGGTCGGCTCCGTCTTCGATTCCTTCGACGCGCTCTTCCAGGCCCCTCTCCGACACCGATGTAGACCGCGTGGTGCAGAAATTAATGGAGAATACGGCCTTATCCAAACTCATCTCTGTCTCCTCCCAGTTGGTGTCGAGACTCGAAGGCCTTCCCTTATCTCCACCTGTTCCTCCTCCGAGACCTATCCAGTCTTCGGAGCCGGGAGAGGCTGATCTGGTGATTGTGGAGCCCTCGGTGCCAGAACCGTCTTTTTCTCGGCCGGCTCCGTTCACCTCAACTCCGTCAGTACCGGTACCGTAGTCTTGGAGCCGAAGATCCATCCTTGGATCCGGGACTGAGAGTCGGACCGATGTTTCGGTTCCGACGCTCCCTCTCGGGGCCTCGGCTCGGATCGACTCGGCTCCGTCCTCGGGGTCGATGCCTTCGGTGCCTGTCTCGGGGATTCTTCCGATTTCCTCGGAACCGGGAGATACCTCGACTCGGGACCCGGGGGCCTTCGACCTCATGAGGAAGGTGTTGTCTACTCAGACAACCATGTCAGCAGAAACAGCTTCTCCTTCCCATAAAGGACCATTATCCTCCTCTGCACCCACGGCTACATCTAAGCGTCGAGCACCAGTGTCTCAGCCACCCCTGGAGGGTGCCCCCCCTTCCTCGGAGGCTTCTTGGATGCCCCGAGGAAGTTCCGAGGAAAAGATTGTGTAAGAGGAGACACTTAGATTCTCCACAAGAATCATTGACATCGGACACTGACTTGGATGAGTCAGAAGGGTCCCCAAAGTCACCCTCAGAGGATGTCTCTTTTTCTGACATCCTGGAGATCCTAAAGCAGAGAGGTGATTGGCAATCCCTCCCCCCTTCTGAGGATGAGTCAGTCTTGCTGAAGGCATTCGGTGCTCGCCCTTCCTCCTCCTGTGTCACTCCGCCCTTCGATGAGTTGATGGAGCTGATTGCTCGAAGGCGTGGGAGACACCTGACACGGTGGAGCCAGTCCCTAGAAAGCCTAACAAATATATTACTGCCCTCAGGATAAGGCTTATCTGACACAGGGAGTGCCAGTGGACGCTATGGTGGTGGCAGCGCCACGAAAAGGAGATGTCTGAATCTTCCTCATCTGTCCATCCGCCTAACAGAGATTCTAGGACTATGGACAGGTATGGGAAGCGCATTTTTAGTTCAGCGGCTTTTTCTATGCGATCCCTGAACTATTTGACCCACTTCACACGGCTACAGAGGGATCTAATCAAAGAGTTGGGAGATACCCTCCAGGGTACTACAGATGCTGCTGTCTCAGAGAAGGTTACAGCACATCTCAATACCCTTACATCTATTGCGAACTCGTCCATGAGGCTGATCTCATACGCAGCCGAAGGATCGAGTAGGGCAGCAGCTTCAGCGATTGCTCTTCGTAGACAATCCTTGATGCGCCTATGTTCATTTGCGGAGGCCTTCAAGTCTTCCTTTACTAACGCCCCATTTGATGGTGCCACTCTCTTTGGCCCCAAAGTAAAGGAGACCCTTACCCGGTGTGAGCAAGAGGGAAAGACTCTGTCGGAGTCCGTTTTTCCACCCCATCCAGACCGTACCCCAAAGGGCAACGTGGTGGAAAAATGTGGTTTCGAAAACCCCAAGGTTCTTTCCCAGGCACACAGGGTGATGCCCCCTCTAGAGGCAGAGGAGGGGGCAGAGGTGGAAGACGCCGCCCTGGTGGCAGAGGGGGTCCGCAAAACCAAGGTGACAGGGATACACCCCCTGGGAAACCTTTCCAGCACTCCTGAGAGGAGGCCCGACTGTCCTGCTCTGGAGGCAGTCGGGGGTCGCTTAGCTTTATACCCTCAGGCCTGGCAAAGTCTTACATCAGACAATTGGGTAAAAAGCGTTGTTACCAGAGGCTACAGAATACCCTTCCTATCGTCCCCAATTCCGCAGAAAAGACTCCCAGATGTGCCGCCCCATCTGCGAGGCCCTGCAGCTATAGAAATTTCAAAGCTGCTAGAAAGAAGAGTCAACCAACCAGTCCCAGCGGACCAAAGAGGATTCGGAACTTACTCAAGGTTCTTTTTAGTTCCAAAAAAGACAGGGGACTGGAGGCCAATTCTGGACCTGAGCAAACTCAATACCTTCGTCAAGAAAGAAAAGTTCCGGATGGTCACGCTTCAATCGATCCTTCCATTTTTACAGAAGGACGACTGGATGTGCTCAATAGATCTGAAGGACGCATACTACCACATCAAAATGGCCAGGGCGTCTAGGGATCACTTGCGCTTCTGGCTGGGAGCCAGTCACTTTCAGTTTCGAGCCCTGCCCTTTGGTCTGACCTCAGCCCCCAGGGTTTTCACCAAATGCATGGCAGTGGTAGCGTCTCACTTGAGACGCCTGGGATTCCAGGTGTTTCCGTATCTGGACGACTGGCTCCTTTCTGCCACCACCCAGCGTCAACTGATTCAGGCCAGGGATTACACACTTCAGCTTTGTGTTCAACTCGGAATTTCCGTAAATTTCGAAAAATCTTTACTACAGCCATCACAGCATATCTTATTCATAGGAGCAGAATTGGATATGCGTTGTTTAGTTCTAAGGCTTCCTCCGGAAAGGATAGCCTCACTACAGAGCCACATATCTCTCCTTCTGTCATCCAGAAAATCCCCAGCAAAGCTGGTTCTGAAGGTCTTGGGTCTCATGGCAGTTTCTCTCATTGCGATACCCTTGGGAAGACTGCACATGAGAGTTCTACAATGGCTACTGTTTGCACAATGGTCGTTCCAACAGCTGCCTCTGACACGAAATTCTAATCACAAACACATGCAAATCACACCTAGCCTGGTGGCTCCGGACTTGCAATCTTTCCAGCGGAAGACCATTTGTGCTACCCACGCCGACAGCTACGGTTACCACGGACGCTTCCCTGATAGGGTGGGGGAGCATCTTTCAGGGACAGACAGTCCAAGGCGAATGGACCAATTTAGAGTACAATCTGCACATCAATGTTCTAGAGTTGAGGGCAGTGTTTCTAGCGTTGCAACACTTTGCTCCCCTTCTTCCTCTAGGGACTATTGCAGTTCAGACGGACAACATGTCCATAGTCTGGT
Source organism: Protopterus annectens (assembly GCF_019279795.1). Classification (NCBI taxonomy): domain Eukaryota; kingdom Metazoa; phylum Chordata; order Ceratodontiformes; family Protopteridae; genus Protopterus; species Protopterus annectens. Next base: position 1,713,864,326 of record NC_056731.1, on the reverse strand, counting down.
ACATAAACAAACAAGGGGGAACCAAGTCTTATCAGCTATGCAGAGAGGCCATGAGAATCTGGCAATGGGCGGAGTCCACGGGTCGCTTTCTGATAGCAACGCACATCCCGGGGTCATCAAACATCATAGCCGACAGGTTAAGCAGAGCAATCCTGTTGCCTCACGAGTGGTCCCTCAAACAGTCAGTTGCGAAGGAGATTTTTCGCAAATGGGGCCAGCCTTCCTGCGATCTTTTTGCGTCTCCAATGAGCGCCAAATGCAGGAGCTATTTTGCCCTATTACCCCCTCCAGGGGAAGTCCCCAGGGACGCTCTGGTTCACGATTGGCTCCCGGGTCTCCTTTACGTTTTTCCTCCCTTTCCCCTGATTGCAAAGTTTCTGCAGAAAGCCAACAACCTGCAAAGGACGATTATCCTCATTGCCCCATTCTGGCCTCGTCAAATCTGGTTTCCCTTTCTTCTGGCACACTGCATTCGGGAACCCTGGATCCTGGACCCGGAGCCGGATCTACTGACCCACTCGTCAGGGGCTCCCCACCCCTCGCTACTTTCACTCCAACTAGCATCTTGGCTGCTCCGCTTCCCTACTTAGCCAGGTTTGATCTTCTTTCACCTGCAGTTCAGAATATACTAGTGGCTTCTCGTAAAGCTTCCACTACAAAGACTTACACTAGTAAATGGAAGCATTTTGTTTACTGGGCAAATACACAGCAATTGGACCCTGTTATAGCTCCGTTAAATAAGATCTTGGAGTTTTTAACCGAATTGTTCCACCAAGGAGCTTCTCCTGCCACTTTGAGAGTGCAATTGGCTGCCATTTCCAACTTTCATGTGGCAGAATGTGGGGCTCCTATTATGGCTCACAGACTTTGTAAGGCCTTTCTGAAAGGATCTTTCCATATTAGACCACCAGTTAGAACTCCTACATCACCTTGGAACTTGAACCTTTTATTATCTAAATTGATGCTACCACCGTTTGAACCAGCCTCTTCTTGTCCATTGAAATATTTGTCGTGGAAGACCCTCTTTTTGGTGGCCATTACATCGGCTAGACGGGTGTCAGAGCTTCAGGCTCTTTCTATTAAACATCCTTATTTGATCTTTCACTCTGACAGAGTATCTCTTCGCACTAATCCTTCCTTTCTTCCCAAAGTTTGCTCCGTTAATAACATTAATCAATCCATTGAGCTCCCTACCTTTTTCAAGAACCACTCCAATAAGTTGGAGTATATGTTACACAAGTTGGATGTTCATAGACAACTTAGATTTTACCTAGATAGAACAAAGGATCACAGGAAAACAGATCAACTTTTTGTAGCCTTTGCAGACAGCAGGAAAGGTATAGCAGTTACTAAACAAACCCTTTCCAAATGGCTAACTGATTGCATTATATTTGTTTATGCTACTTCGGAACAAACTTTACCTGTCAAACCCAAGGGGCACTCTACAAGATCAGTATCTACATCCCTGGCTCATGCAGCTCGCTTACCATTAGACACTATTTGTGCAGCTGCCACTTGGTCTAAACCACATACATTCATTTCTCATTACAAGGTTGACAGGGTTTCTAGGGACAGGGCAACCTTTGGTTCCACTGTGCTCAAGAACGTTCTCCCGTGAGTTCCTCAGGAACATGGAGCTAGGGACGCTACCCAGGTGTAAGAACAAACGGCGAGATTGAACACTCTCACATTTAGAAGTTATGTCCTTACCATAATGTTCCATGTGGAGTGTTCATCTCGCCTTTGTTCTTGCATTCCCACCCTCCCACCCTCAGGAAGAACGTCCAGTTTGGTGTCTGGTTTGGTTTCTCCTGCTTCTGCATTACGCAGTTGTTGTGTATATATATATATATGTATATATATATATATATATATATATATATATATATATATATATATGTATATGTTTCTTTCAGTTATGTTGTTTTTGGCATGAATGTGTTACTCTCTCTGTTGATTTCTGGTTTGCTTGCAAACTAGATCTGAGGTAAAGGCAGAGGGGGATTGTGGGAGTTAGGTTGGTCTCGAGCTTCTTCTCGATGCAGAGCTTGCCAAGCTGCCGACACGGAGCCGAGGATCGGCTCCGAACCCAGGTGTAAGAACAAAGGCGAGATGAACACTCCACATGGAACGTTATGGTAAGGACATAACTTCTAATTTTAAGCACTCACAGTCTTCCCTTGACTCAGCCGGTGCAACTATATGATGGTTTTCCCCTCTCCTGCAAATATAGCAGGTGCATACACAAATGAACACCCTCTTTCTATGGCTTCTGAGGGCAGCTAAATTAAGCAGAATAAATGCCTTGGTATGGTCATCTTTATCAGAAAATGCAGCCTGTATGAAAGTATCGTACTCTTGCTCAAACACTCTCCAATTGTCTGCAATATCAATATCAAACACAAGTGGTCCTGGTTTTTGAAATATGTCTGCCATACCAACAAATTACGCCCAAACACACTGGAAAAATATGGCCATTGTAATTATATACGAACAAGCTGCTTTATGTGTTTGTAATAACATTCAAATGTACAATAAACTTTTTGAAACACTGTACTTTGCGAAATATGCTCTGAAATGGCTGTATTTTGTGAAATAACTGTACTGTAACACTGCACAAACATGTGAACACTTCATACACTTCAGATATCTCAAATAGCTTTAATTAATATGATAAAGTACGTGCTCTGTACTACTTAAAAAAAAATGTAGTCGTTTTCTTTATTTTATTCAGTTTATGCGAGTCAGACTTTATTTCAAACATTTTCCATAGTTATTTGAATATTTCTATTAATATGTCACATTTTTGGACATTTTGTTTTCTTAGAAATTCATTTAGAGCATTCTGAATGCATTGTTTCATATTTTCCGAATAAGAAATCATTTGAGCAAGTTTTAATACCTGAAATTAATTTCTGACCTGTTTTGTGAGTTATACATGCAGTAGGGGTGATTCACTCCCCTATATTCCTCCAATCTTAACTGAGTGCATCTGGAGGAACTGGATCCCAGTTCGGACACCATGCCACTCGTCCCTCTCTAGTATAGATGATGTACAGGTGAGGTAGTTCATTTATATGCTTTATTACATAAAAACACATCAGGATGGATAGCAGCATTACAAAATATAAACAAACTGATTAACTGACAAACTATACAGACATACGTGCTTACATCTCAACAGCTTACTACAAAATGGCAGTCAGGCTCGCACATGCTCAGTATTTATACACTTATGCAAACCCCTGGAAAGCTTCTTAAAGCCATACATACATATTGATCTACACCTTCTATCTCAGTTCTCAGGTTTGTAGGCAGTTAGGTAAGTATTAGGCTTGCTGCCCTTTTGGGCCATTTTGAGCCTAGCCAATTTCCCTCAAAGGTGAGAATCAAACACTGTACCCTGCTTCTGTGAGGTAAATATCTTAATCATTATGCCAACCTCTCCTCCTCTTCTGATTTCCTCCATTTGCTGTCATTACAGCAGTCTTACCTGTACTCATTTTCATCTGGTGTGCCTTCAATTTTGCATTCCATTCCTTTCTCCTTTGCTAAAGTTCTAGTTCAGAGTCTGCCTGTAATGCCACATTGTCTGCATACAGCAACTTTGTTGATCTGTTTCCTCTGACCTGTTTGTTAGTGTAGTCCATTACCAGTATGAACAACAGTGGGCTCAGGTCTGAACCCTGATACTCACCCACTCCCACTGGAACCCTTCTATGACTCTGAATATTGTTCATAATTGTGTCATTGGGTCCTTATACTTAGTGTGCACTAATTGTACCAATGTTTTTGAGACTGCAGACCATCACAAGACTGCTCAGCTTTCTTGGGACCTTGTCATGTCCTTTCTCCAAGTCTAGGAATGCCCAGTTGGACTCTTTTCACACCTCTATATTCTTCTCAACTATTTCTGTTATGGCAAGTATTGGATCAGTTGTTCTGCATCCTTATCTGAATCCAAACTGCTCTTCTCCCATCTTACTTTCTACTACTCTGAGTATTCATTTATCCATCTCCCTGTGCAGAACTTTCATACAATGTAACAGGAGTTCGATACCTCTGTACTACCCACAGTTGTGAATGTCTCCTCTGTTAATTTTCTTTAGTGCTGTTCTTACTTCTTCTAGAGAGGGCTCTTCCTCTTCTTTTGTTGTAGGCTGTGTTTGGGGCAGTACAGCTTCTTTGGGGGTCTCTTGATTCAGAAGCTGCTGGAAGTACTCTTTCCACCTGCCTTTGATATCCTGTGGACTGGTGGGCAGGTTGTTGCTGACATCCCTGATGAAGTGTGTCTGATGAATACCTTCTATATCTTTCTTTCTTTGCCTTCTACTGAGTTACTTTGTAAAAGCTGGTAGAATCTCATGTCTTGTTCTTCACTTTTGCAACTGTTTTCTTAGCCTTTTTTGTAGCCAACCACTATTTCTTCTTAGCCTGGTCCATCTTTTCTATCTCCTACATTTTTCTACACTCCTTATTTGATGATTTCTTGGACTTCTGCATTCCACCACCAGCTTTCCTCAAGTACCTTATTTTCATATCTACCTAGGTCACATATCTGTTCTATAGTCCTCACACATTCTGTTTTGTGGTGGTAACAATCCTATTCAACTCCACCTACTTCCTATTTCTCCTGTGGTGCTAGAACCCTGGCTATTTCCTTGAACTCTTGTGCTTTCACTGCTTGTAGTTGATTGTGGCAACCAGTATTTTATGTTGTGCGCCGACTGTTTCACTGTGGATGACATTGTAATTACTAATTATGCCCCTATGCCCTTTCCTTACTACGTTAAAATCTATCTGAGTTGTATGTTGGCCACTCTTGTATTTGATGTTGTAGCTGTTTCTCTTGCTAAACTATGTGTTGGCCACCATCAAGCCATTTACTAGACAGAAGTCCTGAATGGCTTCTCCTTCTTTATTCCTTTTACTCAACCTAGGCAGTCATCATATCCTTTTTTGTCTGTCCTGATATTTGCATTCAGAGCCCCCATTATCAACAACAGCTCATGTTATCCTGATTTATCTTGTAGACTCTGCAGCTGCTATCTGAATGCACTCTTTTCCTCACTGTTCCAGCCCTGCTGTGGGGCATAGGCTGAAATTATGAATAGTACCCTATCCTTACACTGAGGTCTGTCACTAATTCTCATGACATCCCTTGCTGTCTTCTGAAGCCTTTCCCTTACCACAATTCCCAGGCATTTCTAGTCTGCCCTCCCCCTGAGTAATAGACACACTGGATCCCAAGCCAAGTGGCTTCACTGCATTGCCCTTCCATCTTGTCTCCTGCATCCTGTCAGTAAACTTATATTAAGTGTGATAATCCTTAATTCGTGTTTGGCAGGTTGATTGGTTTTACATCCAACTTTTGCTCAGCAAAGCTATCCCAGGTAACTCAAACTGAGCAACTGGACATCGGCCAACCAAGGGTAGGGCCTTATGGCAAGTATACACTGACCAATAAGGACACATAGACCCCTCTCACCATTAGCATGGGTACCCACTTATCACTGGAAAATAGCCCTGCCCATTTTAGGGACATTAGTCAATGTGCATCATGTTTCATATGCTTCTCAGGAATACAGGCCTTCAGCCAAGAGTATATCACGCCCAGTGACATGATATACAACTGTATTTAGTGCTGTGCTACAGAACTTAACTTTTTAATAGATTTTGTAAACAGGTTGAGTAGCCCGCTATCTTGAGCTGTCACTATTAGTCTTTCATCTTTTAATTTACCTCTTCTTCACCAGTCTTGTCAAACCTTGATCAACATACAGTTGTCAGAGCTCTCTACTCTTGTCAGTATAATTGTGAACTTTCTTCTCATTTCTGCATTATTTTGAAAAATGTTCAGATATTTCCCTCATATTTGTGGTTCGTCCTTCATAAAATCTGTGCTTTTCTGGCAAATCCTTGATGATTGCAGTTACTAAATAATGACAAATATTTAAGTTTCAGATATCAAATCCTTCTGTTGTCTTTTTCCTCCATTCCTGTACTGATGGTTCTTGGAGCCATCCTTGGCCATTCAACAGGCTTTAGGCTCCATAGCTTGAGCTCTTCTCTTTACCCATAATCTTTCAACTACTCCTGAGGTACCTCAGATCTCATTTGCTGCTTTAGCGATGAGATGTGGTCACTGTTAGCTCGAGCAATTTGTTTGCGAGAAATTTGTTCCTGAGATAAGTACAATCTCTATCACAATATTTCTTTATTTAGGTTTATTCCTGTTATATCCTTCCCTTATTAAAAAAGCTAATTTTTCAACCTTCCTCAGTAGATTTTAACAGTTGGACCTTAAGTCCGTACTCTTTCTTTCATGGTATGTCTCCATTACCTGGTATTTTCCTTCCTGTTCTCCTGTTTTCTTCACTAACTAGATGTTGTTAGTACTTGTTGATAATTTCTTGCAATTTCTAATGTTGGAAAAACCTACTGGTTTCAAAAACTGCTTCGCTTGTGGGCATAAGATCCCAAATTCTGATAGCCATTCACTATGTGTGTACTGCTTAGGTCCAGGGCATCTTGATGTTTCTTGTGACATTCAAGTTAGTTTTAATACTAGGGCATTTGTTGAAAGAAAGAATAAATTAATACTGAAAGGTCTACTTCCATCCTCTGCTTCGTCAGACTCTGGGGCACCATCTTCCTGTAAGAAATCCTTGAGGGATATAGCAGAGAGACATAAGGAATCAAGGAAGTGTTCTTCTAACCAATGTCCTTTCTCAGCTTCTTCAGGCTTGGGTCCACCTGAGAAAATATCTAAATTGTCAGCTCCAACCTCCTCCAAGAACTCAACTTCAACAAAAAGCCAAATCCAAAACTTCAAATCCATCTTCTCATCCAGATCTGACTAGTTCCCGATTGAACTCACCAAGGGTTTCTTCTGAACCTATATCTTTGAGACTTCATTCCCCCTACCTACAAGACACTCTTTGAGGAGCTTCCCATCCACCATCGACTTTGTTTTCCCTCAGGTCATCCAGGAGCCTATCAGAAGTGGTAGTGGACAGGATGATGATGAGGAAATTTCTTAGAACCCAGATTCATGTGGGTGTTTTACTGACTGTCTCCCATTGGAGCCATGAGCCTTTTTGGCACTCAACCCCAGGCTTTAGCTCCTATTCTAACCCCTCCAGTGGTTTTAGAGTTTTTGGACCCAATATTTCTGAATGTGTTTGTGTCAGATCCAAAGACTTTCCTATCTTTAATTCCAACAGCTTTTCTGATTCAAAACAGGTCCAGCCTTGTCAGATCTAGAAGGATCTCAGGACCATAGCTTTAGTGCCTGATCCAGTGGGTTGAAATCATTTCTGATGGTTTCAGAGCTGTCCTTTCCTTTTGGATCTTCGGCACTGGATAGCTCAGCTCTGAACTCTGCCTCAGAAGTGGAGTTGGGGGGGGGGATCGGTTTCCAACCCTCAAAGGCTTCTTCAGATCCAGTGGGGGTGAGAATGAGGTCCCCTATGGTGTCAGCTTTCAAGGTAGTGGAGAGAGTTTTCTCTTCTTCGATGGAAAATACACCCTTACCCCTCTCGAGTCCACCTACACCCAACTGTCTACTGTGGAAGCTATGTCTCTTCATCCTGCCCCTTCAGAACAGCTGGTTAGGTCAAGCCTTGAGACTGTCCTCATGCAGGACACTGCTGGCACTTCTGAGTCATATCCAGAACCTAATAAAATTAAAATAAGGCACCAAAGTTACACACTGGAGGCTATCCACAGTAACTTTATTACAAAAGTGAACAATAGGTGAGCGCTTTCACAACTCAGTATTGTTTCATCAGACAGTGTTAATACAAGTAATACTTGATTAAATACTTAGGCAATCAATGTAATCTCAAACACTTAAAGCAATACTATCAAATAAATGCTGTTGGCACAAATTCACAACTAACTGTATAATTAAGATAGACCTTAAAACCTATATCTATGTCTCTGATAAGGACATAAATATCCTTCATTACTATTATAAATAAACTAATAAATAGTACACCATGTATAAAATGCATAACATCCTTCATAACTATTATAAATAAATTTTAGAAATATATTTTATAAGTAATACAACATAAAATACATGAACCTTAATAAGACATTAAAACAAAAATTATAATTAATATTTAAGACATCTTGCCTTAAGGCAAGGAACTAATGAGGTACAACCATTCAAGCCAGGGTATCTATCTGCATTTAACTTAGTAATCCATTTTTGTTCTAATTCTTTTGTATGGTTTTCTATATCCCCACCTCTGTTCATCCTTAATATTTGTTGTAAAATCAAAAATTTAAAACAGTGAGTGCTGTTTGTGTTCAAAACATGATTAGCTAGGGCATTTGATTGCATCTGATTCCGTATATCTCTTACATGTTCTAATATTCTGTCTTTGAAAATTCTATTCGTCTTGCCTACATAATAGGCATGACATACTTGACAAAAACAGAAATAAATAACATCTGCACTCTTGCAGTCATAATAATTCTTCGTATGTAATTTAAAATATTTCACAGGATGGATGTACTCATTTTTAGTGTAAATATATTGACAGGCTGCACAATTCCTGCATGGAAAGGTACCTTGTCTATTGGAAAGGTTGTTTCTAAAAGGGCTGATGTTCTTTATTACAAAGGTGTTGTTTCAAGGACACATTATTCTTGAAACTAAAGTTTGGAGTAGCACCAATCATAGAAACAAGGCCAGGTATTTCCTGTAATAAATTCCAATTTTTCTTTATAATATCTGTATACTTATTTATATCACTTGCAAATCGAAAAACTACTCTAAACTTGTTCCTATCAATATCTGTATCATCAAATGTTTTTATATCAGTTCCATAAGAACTCATATAGGGTTTACATCTTGTAGATCTAAGTTTCCATGCATCTGTTATCACATTCGTAATTTCTGAACTGGTGTAACCTCTTGTTAGAAATTCAATTTGTAATTTATCCAAAGCAACTGCAGCCTCTTCACCATTATTGTGCAGACGTAAAGTTCTGTAGACTTGTCCTCTAAGGACATTCCTAGGTATGTGTCTCGGATGCATACTTGACTTGTGGAGACAGGCATTAGTTCTTGTAGGTTTATAATAAATATTAGTTTTCAACCGCTTCAAATCAGTTTTAGTGACACTCACATCCAAAAAGTCAATGGATGTGTCAGAAAATGTAAAAGTAAATTTCAAAAAATCTGTAGTACTATGTAAATAATCAACAATCATGCCCTTTCCACAGAACAAAAACGTCATCCACGAAACGTACATACCAAAGGATATAATCAAAATAAGGATTCAACAGCGATAAAATATATTGTTCTTCCCATCGTACTAATGATAGATTGGCGTAGCTATTTGCACATGAAGTGCCCATTGCTACGCCATTTATCTGTAGAAAAAATTTGTCTTGAAAGGTGACAACATTATTTTCAAGTATAATCTCTAGTAAAGCACAAACCAACAAAATCTTATTTGTAGTAAGCTTCTTATCCATGTTAAGGAACTCCCTTATTCTTTCAATTCCCCATACATTCGGAATACTCGTAAAGAGAGATTCAATATCCATAGTAAGAAACACAAATTCTTCATCATAGTTAATAGTTTCCATCCTGTCATACAGTCGCTGTAAAAACATTTTTGTATCTCTAAGAATTGTGACAACCACTTAAAAACTCATGTAAAATACCTTCTACATAAATAGATAGGGGCTCAGTACACCATCCTGCTCCTGATACGATCGGACGCATAGGAGGGACAGTGGAGTGTTTATGAATTTTGGGTAAACCATATATTCTAGGAATTAAAGGTTTCTGTACTGAAAAATAGTTAAATAAAGATTCATCAATTAATCCCGTAATCAGTAAATCAAACACTAAAAAGGACACTTTATCAATGATAGCAGTTACAGCTACTTTTGTCAGTGCTTGATAAATGCAAATATCTAACAGCAAAACATTCATCTGGCTAATGTACAAATCTTTATCCATTAAAACAATTTACCCCCTTTATCAGCTTGTTTTATAACAAGGGAATGCAAGCTCTGTAATTCATTTAGAGCCCTATATTCTTCTGCAGTAAGATTGTAAAAGGTACAACCATTCATATCAAGGGTATGTACTTCTTTAAAAGCATGTTCACAAATATCTAGAAATCTTTGTATACCTGAGGGAATAGGAGGTATATAGGTACTAGGTTTCTTATATATATTAATATTCACATCATTACTACTTGGAAATATACATTTTAAAGATAAATTTCTACCAAGTAATTTCAAATCTGTGATAATTTCTGTTAAGTCTGCCTTTCTGGCAGGAATAAAGGATAAACCCTTGTTAAGCAAATTGCTCTGTTCATTAGTTAGGATAAAGGAAGAAATGTTCACAATAAGATTTGTTACTATATCCTCCTTTTCTTCGAAGAATGTACAGTTCTGTCCATTTGATGTTCCCTTGTTAACTTCCCCATAGTTTGGTTGCTTTTGACTCGAGCTCTGAATGGGAGAGCTGTTTTCAAGGTAAACTCTCCCACTTTCGGATTGTCTAAAAAAACGCTAGTATCTTTAGCGTTAGCTTGTATACTGTCTATAGGAGTCTTACCTGTATTATTTGCGTTCCTTCGCTCTTCATTATTCTGTTTTTTATCTGCACTTAATGTAGATATATCTCCATTCACTGCTAGTCCTCATCTGCTGCTGGGCTTGCAAGGATCTGGATGTCAGGGAGCCCATCCCTTAATGCCCGGACAAGTATCTTGTTGCACATAAAGATAGGGCTCATTGGAACAGGGGTCCCCTGTGGCTGATGTGGTGGTTGCAGCCGCCACTAGGAAAGAACTAGTGGAACAGAGTTCTTCTGCCGTTCTCCTAATGGGGAATCTAGGGTGTTGGACAGGTTTGGGAAGCATATCTGTGCATCAGTGACCTTTTGTCCTAAGCTCTCTGAATTATGTGGCACATGTTATGAAATTTCAGGGAGAATTGATCAAACAGTTCTCCAATACCCGCAGAGGGTCCATTTCTGTGGATGATAGGAAAACACTTTCTTTGTAGCTGGCCACCCTACAGCCCTTTTTCATTGCTTCCATGAAACTAATCTCTCATGCCTCAGAGAGAGCTGTTAGAGTGGCAGGTTCAAGCTTAACCATTAGAAGGCATACTTGGATGTGATTCTGTGATTTTGCAGGGCCATTCAAGTCTTCATTCATCAATGCCCCTTTTGATGGATCCACTTTATTTGGCCCTTAGATGAAAGAGACTGTCTCCAGAAGTGAGCAGGTTGGAAAGACCCTTTCTGCCATGGGAATTCATTTTTCTACTCCTCAAAGCACTTATCCTGAAACCAGAGAGGGGACATAAACCCATGGCTCAGAAAGTTGCAAGGTTCTTCCCAAGACTCCTATGAAGAAAGATCCCCTTATGGCAGAAGGGTGAATACCAATGGAAGATGCCACGCTTCTTATAGAGGTGGCCCATAACATCAGGTTCATTCTTCGACAAGCCCTTTCAGCATCCCTGAAGGGTTACCTGACTGCTGCACTCTGAAGGCAGTTGGGGGATGTCTATTCAATCATTCACAGGCCTGGATTGTCATTGCTAAAGATTCCTGGGTGCATAATATCATAGCCAGAGGCTGTTATACAGTGGCTATAAAAAGTGTACACACCCTTGTTAAAATGCCAGGTTTTTGTGATATAAAAAATGAGACCACAATAAATAATTTCGACATTTTTCCAACCTTTAATGTGACCTATAACCTGTCCAATTCAATTGAAAAATAAATAAACCTGTTAAGGGAAAATATAAAAAATAAAAAACGTACAATAAGCTGGTTGCATAAGTGTGCACACCCTTAAACTAATACTTTGTTGAAGTACCTTTTGATTTAATTACAACATTCAGTCTTCTTGGGTACACACCTGCCATCAATTAACAAGTCTCCGATTAACCCCCAGATAAAGTTTAGCTGTCCTAGTAAGATTTTTCTGACATTTGCTCAGTTGCCTTTTACAGCAAAAGCCATGGTTCGCAGAGAGCTTACAAAGCATCAAAGGGATCTCATTGTTGTAAGGTATCAGTAAGGAGAAGGGTACAAAAAAAATTCCACAGCATTGGATATACCATGGAACACAGTGAAGACAGTCATCAAAAAGTGGAGAAAATATGGGCAACAGTGATGTTTCAAAGAACTGGACGTCCCTCCAAAATTGATGAAAAGACAAGATGAAAACTGATCAGGGAGGCTACCAAGAGACCTACAGCAACACTGAAGGAGCTGCAGGAATTTCTGGCAAGTACTGGTTGTGTACTATATGTGACAACAGCCTCCCATATTCTCCATATGTCTGCACTTTGGGGTAGGGTTGCAAGACAGAAGCCTTTTCTTATACAGAAAAACATCCAGCCTGGCTAAAATTTGCAAAGCAATACATCAAGTCTCCCAAAAGCATGTGGGAAAATGTGTTATAGTCTGATGAGACCAAGGTTGACCTTTTTGGCCACAATTTGAAAGGGTACATTTGGCACAAAAACAACACTTCACATCACCAAAAGAACACCATCCCCACGGTGAAGCATGGTGGCGGCAGTATCATGCTTTAGGTTTGCTTTTCTTCAGCTGGAACTGGGGCTTTAGTCAAGATGGAGGGAATTATGAACAGTTCCAAATACCAGTCACTTCTGGCCCAAAAGGTGCCTGCTAGAAAGCTGAAGATGAAAAGGAATTTCACCTTTCAACATGACAATGATCCCAAGCATGCAATCAAATCAACAAAAGAATGGCTTCACCAGAAGAAAATTAAAGTTTTTGAATGGCCCAGCCAGTGCTCAGACCTAAATCTAATAGAAAATATGTGGGGTGACCTGAAGAGGGCTGTGCACAAGAGATGCCCTCGCAATCTGATAGTTTTGGAGCACTTTTACAAGGAAGAGTTGGCAAATATTGCCAAGTCAAGATGTGCCATGCTGATAGACTCCTACCCAAAAAAGACTGGATGCTGTAATTAAATCAAAAGGTGCTTCAACAAAGTATTAGTTTAAGGGTGTGCACACTTAAGCATTTTTTTATTTTTTATATTTTTCCCCTAACAGATTTGTTTGTTTTTCAATTAAATTGTACAGGTTATAGGTCACATTAAAGGTGGGAAAAGTTTTGAAATGATTTATTGTGTTCTCATTTTTATATCACAAAAACCTGGCATTTTAACAGGGGTGTGTATACTTTTTATATCCACTGTGTATCATTTCCCCTTTTCCTCCAAAATGCAACAGAAAAATTCCCAACATTCCACCCATCCAGAGGAAATCCGCAGCTACAAAAATTTAAAAACCTGCTAGAAAGAGTCATCCAACCAGTCCAACCAGACCAACAGGGATCCAGAACTTATGTGAGATTCTTTTTAGCATCAAAAATGACCAGAGACCTTGGGTCAGTTGTATATCTCAGTAATTGAAATATTTTGTGAAGCACTCAAAGTTGTGGGTGGTCGTGGTTCAGTCTGCCCTGCCTGTTTTAAGGAAGGATGATTGGATATGCTTGTAGATCTCCAGGATGAGTACTATCATATCAAGATACACAGGTGCTCCAGGAGTTACCTATGCTTCCAGCTGGGAGCCACTCACTACCAGTTCAGAGCACTGCCCTTTGGTCTCACCACAGTCCCCCAGGAGTTTACTAAGTGTATGACAGTGGTTGCAGCTCTCCTGAGACTGCAAGGAATCTGGATATTTCTGTATCTAGATGACTGGCTCTTATCTGCTTCCTCTTAGCCTCTACTAATTCAAATCAGGGATCACTTGCTCCATTGCTGTTCCCAACTGGGCATCACCATAAACCATTCCAAGTCTCAGCTGTGTCCAACAGAAAATCTGGAGTTCATTGAAGCCCATCTAGATATCAGATCACAGGTGGCAAGCCTACCTCAAACAAGACTGGAGACCTTAAGGAAACAGGCATTACACATTCTTACTCTTCATTCACCTCCAGCCAAGTTAGTCTTGCAACTATTAAGCTTGATGGCATCCTTCATAACTCTAGATCATTTAGCATGTTTTCACATGAGAATACTACAGTGGACCCAAGAGGTACAGTAGTCAATAAGACAACAACCAGTGTCAACATGCATTCACATTACAAGTGTTTGCAGATGACACACAGCATGGTGGATTCATGCAGAGGAAGTTTCCCAGGTCCACCCCTTCATACTTCCTTCCTCCAAGGCTACAGTGAATAAGGATGCTTCCCAGCTGGGGCATTACTTGGGAAGGGTAGTCCAAGACACGTGGTCTCAGACGGAGGCCAGTCTTCACATTAATTTCCTAGAAATGAAAGCAATTCTAAATGTGTTGCAGGCATTTCAAGATGTTCTCCCTCTAGGAATGGTTGCAGTTCAGATGAACAACATGTTGGTAGTGCAAGTCTGACTACCATTTTGTAAGCTGTTGAAATGTAAGCATGTATGTATGGAAGTTCTGTCTGTTAATCAGTTTATTTATATTTAACGATGCTGCTATCCATCGTGATGTGTTTCTATCTAATAAAGCATCTTAAATGAACTACCCCGCTGCTTCATCTTCTGTGTATAGAGGGATGTGCGACATGGTTTCAGAAGAGGCATGGTTGAAATGACTTGTGGCCAGAAAGAACTCCGGTTTCTCCACTTTGAATCTGAGAGGCATCTAGCTACTGTTTGTAGAATATAGAGGAGTGGACCATCCCTATAACTTGCTCAAACTATTTCTTGTACGCAAAATATGAAACAAACCATACAGAATGCTCTAAACAATATTAAAATAAGTCAAAATGTCTGATATTGATAGAAATATTCAAATTACTACAGAAAATGTTTCAAATAAAGTCTGAATTGCATAAAATGAATAAAATGAAAAACAACTGCATTTTTTGCAAAGTACATATTTTTCTTATTAAATAAAGCTATCCGAGTTCTCAGAAGTGTATGAAGTATTCACATCATTTGTGCAGTGTTACAGTAAAGTTACTTCACAAAATACAGCCATTTCAGGGCATATTTTGCAAAGTACAGTATTACAAAGAGTTTATTGTGCATTTGAGTATTACTGCAACCTGCAGAAAGACAACTTGTTCATACATAATTACAAGGGCCATATTTTCAGTGTGTTTTTGCATATTTTGTTGGCATGGCAGATGCATTTCGAAAACCAGGGCCACTTGTGTTTGATAATAATATTGTAGAGAACTGGAGAGTGTTTGAGCAAGAGTACATTTTCATACAGGCTGCATTTTCTGATAAAGATGACCATACAAAGGCATTTATTCTACTTAATTTAGCTGGGTCAGAAGCCATTGAAAGGGAACGTTCATTTGTGTATGTGCCTGCTATCTTTACAGGAGAGGGGGAAAACCACCATATTGTTGTACCATCTGAGTCAGGGGATGACCCTAAGTGCTTAAATGCAAATTTAGAGAAATGTGTAACCCTCAGACAGATATTACAATGGAGAGACATTTATTTTAGACACAGGATCTTAAAGCCTGGTGAAACATTTGCAGCATATATAACTGACTTGAGAAATAAGGCTAAAACGTGCAGATTTGGTGATTTAAGGGATGAGTTGATAAAGGAAAGACTTGTGTGTGGTATTAAAGGTGATACTATGAGAAAGATTTTGCTTTGTGACAGTGATTTAACTTTGAATAAGGCCACTGAGATTTGTCAGATATATGAGCTCACAGAAAAGCACACAAATATGCTTACAAATGAGAAAGGCATGCTTCCAGTAATTTCTAAAGCTCACACTGATGGCATGCAGCACATGGTTACAAGAAACAGGCCCAGGTGCATGGCAGCAACTGTAGCCCCTACAAAACTCACAGGTAAACCCCCAAGCTTTCTAGCAAGTTTCAGAGTTCACACAGCCTCAGTGAAGTATAAGAGTGAGTCAGCAAACTCAAAGCAAGGGCCAACACCCAATTTCTTTGCCAATTGCTGTAATTGTGGTAGTAGTTATGAACCTAAAAGAGAGAAATGCATAGCTTTTGGTCAGCAAAGCCACAAAGATAATAAATGGAATAATTTCAAAAGATTTTGTAAATCAAAGGCCACACATTCTTTAATTAAGAGGGAACATTTCAAGAAAGGAGTTGATCAATTAGAAAGTCATGACCCAGTGCCTCATACTTTTTATTTTGATGGTGTGTCAGTGCTTAGTGAAACAGTCAATGCAGTAGATTTATGGCCCAAGAATGAAGTATTTTGCACTGTTCGGATAAATGGCAAACCCATAGAGCTCAAAGTTGATACTGGCTCAAAGTGCAATGTTATGTCTACAGAAACATTTGCTAGAGTATGTGCTGGTGAACGGCTTGATTTGGAAAAGGGTGCAAATCTTGTTGCTTATTGTGGGGAAGAGATTCAAACCGAAGGCTCAGTGATGCTTTCATGTTACTCTGCTGGGAGAAGCTACAACTTATTATTTTATGTGGTCAGGAGGCATGTCCAGTCATTATTAGTCCTCAGAAACAGTTTGAAAATGGGACTGCTTTCATTTAATAAGGAAGTCCACAATGTTAGCTTAAAAGACACTATTCTAATTTTGCCCAGTCTATTTTTTCTACCTATGCTGATCTTTTCAAAGAAAAATTAGGCAAGCTTCCAGTTGTGTACTCCATGAAGTTAGACCCAAATGTTAGTCCAGTTATCAGGCCAGACTGAAAAGTTACAAAAGCTATGCAGACCAGAGTCAAAGCCAAACTAGACAAAATGATGCAGTAAGGTGTGATTTGTCTAGTTAGTTCATCAACTCTGACTTAGTGGGTATCTTCCATGGTGGTAGCTCATAAGAAAATTCAGATGACATCAGAATATGTATTGATCCATGAGAGTTGAACAAGGCACTGAAAAGACATCATCATCCAATGCTTACAGTTGAAGAAGTCACTGCTCTTATGCCAAACGCCACTGTTATTTCTGTCTTGGATGCAAAGAGTTCATTTTGGCAAATTTTGCTTGTCAAGAAATCCTCGTTATTAACCACTTTCAGTCCTCCATTTGGATGGTACAGATTTCTGAGAATGCTGTTTGGGTTAAATTCTGCAAGTGAAGACTTTCAATGTGCAATGGATCTAATTTTTCTGGGCATTCTTGTGTTATTATAGTAGATGACATACTAGTAGGAGGCAATGGTGAAACTGAGCATGACAAAAACCTCAAAAAAGTTTTGGAAAGGGAATGTCTAGTAAACCTTAAGCTGAATCCACAAAAATGCAAATTCAGGCTACATGGAGTCACTTATGTTGATCATTTATTTACCAGTTCAGGCTTATGACCAGACCCTTCTAAGCAAATAGCCATTCTCAAAATGCTAGCTGCAGACAATGTTCAAGCCCTGTAACATTTTCTTGACATAGTTAACTACATAGGCAAGTTAATTCCAGACTTGAGTCGAATATCCGCACCACTCGGAGAGCTAACACATAAAGCTGTATCTTGGTCTTGGTTAGAGCAACACCAAAGAGCATTTGATGTCCTGAAACAGAGAATTGCCAGTCCACCTACACTCAGATACTATGTCATCCACAAGCCAGTTACTCTTTCATGTGATGCTTCAAAATTTGGTCTTGGTGCAGTCATTCTACAAGAGGGTCAACTTGTTGCTTATGCATCCAGAACTCTCACCCGAGCTGAAATGCAGTATGCACAGACAGAGAAAGAGCTTTTGGAAATTGTGTTTGCATGTTCCAAGTTCCATGATTATGTTTATGGTAGACCTATCCAGATCGAAACAGACCACCAACCTCTAGTCACTATTTTGAGAAAGCCTATGCATACAGCTCCAGCCAGATTACAACACATGATGTTGAGATTGCGAAAGTATCATTTCAATCTTATCTACAAGAAAGGCAAACTTCTTTATATTGCTGATACATTATCCAGATTGCCCATATCAGCCTCTGAACAGCACGAGAATGAGCAATTTGTTTTTTTTCTCTCAATTTTTTATTTTATTTTTCATATACATTTGAATGAATTTCATCATATTTATACAGAACATCTTAAATAACTATGTACACTATTTACATTAGCCTGACACTATAACAGATCTTAATGTATACAGTTACTTTATAAGTATGTCCAATCCATTATCAGAGTATCTGATCAATTATTGTATAGTGCCAATCAACTATAAGACTTTTCCCCAAGGGTTGTTGATAAATGGCTTTGGATAAATTCTTAGTTATCCAATAAAACGACCGTGTCAGCACACAGGTTGCAAGTCCATAAAACGTTACACTTGAAAAAGCCCTACAATTGAGTTAGGGTGAAAGCGCTTGTGGAATTTATACAATAAACGTTTTATGGACTTGCAACCTGTGTGCTGACACGATCGTTTTATTGGATTAGTGGCTTTGTTTCTACAATCTTTTTCCACTTGTTTTTTATTTATATAAATTCTTAGTTCTTTAATTTTAATTTCCAATAATGCTGTGGTCTTCAGTAGGCTGTAGAAGTCTTCCAAAGTTGGTATTGTGTTTGCATTCCGTCTACTTGTTATACACTTCCGTGAAATTGCAAGTATAGTCCATATTAGATACATGTTTGACCTATTCAAATGAGGACCTTCGTTCACATTTAATAATACAAGAGATTTAGTTAAATCATCATTCTCTTTCGGCTTTTCCCGTTAGGGGTCGCCACAGCGGATCATCTCTTTCCATTTCTTCCTATCCTCTGCATCTTGCTCTGTCACACCAACCGCCTGCATGTCCTCTCTCACCACGTCCATAAACCTTATCTTAGGCCTTCCTCTATTCCTCTTACCTGGCAGCTCCATCCTTAGCATCTTTTTCCCAATATACCCATCATCCCTCCTCAGCACATGTCCAAACCAACGCAATCTCGTCTCTCTTGCTTTGTCTCCAAACTGTCCAACATGAGCTGACCCTCTAATATACCGATTCCTAATCCTATCCATCCTAGTCACACCGATTGCAAATCTTAACATCTTTAACTCTGCCACATCCAGCTCTGACTCCTGCCTTTTTGTCAATGCCACTGTCTCCAACCCATATAACATATAGATTTAGTTAAATAAAGTGATTAATTAAATACA
Organism: Protopterus annectens; assembly: GCF_019279795.1. Lineage (NCBI taxonomy): Eukaryota > Metazoa > Chordata > Ceratodontiformes > Protopteridae > Protopterus > Protopterus annectens. The sequence continues at coordinate 1,713,845,240 of NC_056731.1, read as the reverse complement.
GCTTGTAGAAAGTTATTAATACCATTCCAAAATGGCTTAATTTTAACACAGTCAAAGAAAATGTGGTTCCAATCTGCCTTGTGTACTTGTTCACATCTCTAACATATTCTTTTTATGGAAGAACTAATTTTACTGATTCTGTCTGGGGTTAAGAATGCTCTGTGCAAGCATTTCCAATTAAAAACTTTCCAGTATTGTGTAAAGGATGCATATTTTATGTATAATAAGATATTTAATATCTTCAGTTAACTGTATTGAGTGTCCTTTTGTTATATATTTCCAATTTGAGGTTTTGGGTGTTGTTTTATACTTTATCAATATTTTATAAAAATTTGAAATACTGTTTCCCATGTCAAAGTCATTATATATGATTTCATATATGTATTTTGTAAATCTGGGTATTTCTTAAATGAAGAATTGTTAATTATTGTACTTAAATCTTGCGAATATGACAGAATACTCTGTAAAGTTAGCCAGTTTTGTTGTGGAATTTTGTATGTTGATTTTATTTATTGCATATCTAAAACTTTTAGTTCTTTGATACATTGGAGCCAACAAACAAATCCTTTCTGTTCCCAGGAATTAATAATTTCTGTATATATTTTATGTGGAAAGTTCTTTGTGACTATAAATGATGTTAAAAGATCAAACCAGATTCTTAAATCTAGATTTGCATTAATAATTTTCCTAAATGAGTCAATGGAATAATTAATCATACGAGTTTTAGTGGGTTTAGTTATGTTACATTGCGTATATGTGCCATGGCAAATTGTTTTTATCTGTTATTTGAATTTTTTTTGTAAATCAATTTCATTTATTGATATTACAGTTAGTAATTCTTTCCAATTTGCAGAGAAATTTGGACTTATCCAATTTGAGATTGTTTTAGATATTGATGCTTTTATATATGTTTCTATATCAGGAAAGTTTAATCGTCCCTGTTTCCATGGTCTGATACGATGTATTAAAGCTATTCTGTTTCTTTTGGGAAACCATAATTTTTTTTATTAGGCATGAATTTATTTCTTTAAGTGTATTCCTTTCTGGTAACAGTTGCATTTCCAAGGCTATATATAGGATCTTGGGTAGTAAAACCATTTTTATTAACTGTAGTCTATCTTTAAATGTTAATATTATTTTGTTCCATTTTTTTCACAGAGATTTTAATTGTATTGATGATATTATTGTAGTTTTTTGAGACTAATTCATTATTATCCTTGCATAACTCAATTCCTAGATATTTTAAGGTAGATTCTTGTTTCCTAATGATGTGATCTTTCTTAGCCTGCAGTTCTTTTTTTTTATTTAAAAATAAATTTTTTGATTTTGATTTATTGAAATGGAGCCCTGAAGTCAAGTGAAATTTGTCAATTAATATATCTAATTCTTCTAATGTCTCTTTTGTATTAATGTTAGTAATATGTCATCAGCAAATAGCATTACTTTAGAATTGTATTGTTCATAAACATCTATTCCTTTGATTTTTATATTGTTATGAATTGAATCTGCCAATAGTTCAATAGCCAGAGCAAATAGAATCAGTGACATGGACATCTTTGTTTAGTGCCTTTTGTTATATGCATAGATTCAGAGGTAAAAGGACCTAACTTGACATACACTAAATTATTTGTGTGTGTGTGTGTGTGTATATATATATATATATATATATATATATATATATATATATATATGTGTGTGTGTGTGTGTGTGTGTGTGTATTCTTTAGGAGATGAACGAAGGATGCAGGAAATTCAAATAGCATTAGGATTTTGAATAAATAGTCCCAATTTAGGGAATCAAAGGCTTTCTCTATATCTAAGCCAATAGTGAATGTCTCTTTACTTTCTTTATTAACATGATCTATAAGAGAAATTATCCTTTTAATATTGTGTGTGTCTATGATATATAAATCCAGTTTGATCATTATTTATTGTTTTGGATAGTGGCATTTTCATTCTGTTAGTTAATATTGTCATAAATATCTTGTAGTCCTTATTTAATAATGATATAGGAATATATGAGGTACAGAGGTTTGGGGATTTGTTTTCCTTTAGGATTGGTGTGATTAAGGAATATCTCCAAGCGGGTGGTATTAAAGCTTGTGACTGAATTTCTAATAGAGTTTTATGGAAGAGGGATAGTATCTTTGAAGGAACAAGTTTATATATTTCCATAATTATGCCATCTACACCTGGAGCTGTCTTATTTTTACCCTCTTTTATTGTATCTGTAATTTCTTTGTAGGATATGGGTGCTTGCAGATCTAGTTTTAATTTTTCTGTTTTTTTTTATATTAGAACATTTTTCATCTAGATTTAATTGATCGATATGTATATTTTCTTTTTGGAAATGTTCCACATAGTGACTTCTATAGGCATCAAGAATGTCACCTATATCCGAGACATTTTTCCCTTTCTTTTCATGGAAGATACTTTTAATGTTATTAGCTTTTGATTGTGTTTTGATTCTTGTGAATAAAATATGTAGATATTTGGGAGAAGTGGCCAAGGTATTAATTTTTAGTTTTTCTAAAGCTAAACTAGTTTTATGTGTTAGAATTTTGTTGTATTTATTGTTTAATACTTCTACTTTCTTTATAATCTTCAAATGATTTTGATTTTTTTCATCTTTTACTGGCAAAAGTTTGGATTGTAGATCTAATAATTCAGAATCCCATTCTCTGATATTTTTATACCAAGTTCGGGTTTTGCCACTTATGTAAGCTTTTAATGAGCTCGTATCATTTTTTTATCTCTGTGGTGTAATTAATATCAAAGAAGAACTGCAATGCAGACAATAAACAAGGTTTGAACTCTTTAATTTTAGTTATATATGCTGGAATTCTGGAGTTAAGATTAATGCTTTGTACCCATTTTGAAGTTTTAGTATCAATGAATTGTGGTCTGAAAAGGGTCAGGGAGTGATTGAGAAATTAAGGATTTTAGAGTGTAAGTCATGGGCAGCAAATATTTTATCTATTCTAGTTTGCGTACCAAATCTGTGATCTTGATGGGAAAACAACAAAGAGTTATCTTCTTTAAATTTGAAAGTATCTACAAGATGAACTGATTCTACCCACTTGTTTATAGCTTTTGATACAGCAGATGTATGCAGTAGTCTTTTATTTGTAGTTTCAGAAATATCAAATATACAGTTAAAATCTCCTCCTAATATTAAGTTGCCTTTATAATTATTGGAAATGAAATCCAAGTGTTTTTTAACAGTTCCTGTTCCAATGCCTGGGAACCAGTATAGATTGGCTAGGGTCCATAATCTGTTATTATATTTAACCATTACTATTGCTATAAGGGGTTCTTTATCTTCATAGTTATAAATGATTTCTGGGTTAATCACATTTGTTTTCCATAAAATTGTTACCCCTTTTGTCTTTGTCTTATAAGTGGATTGTGCCAATATCATATATTCCTTAGAATTCTATTTGTAATTGCCATTTGTTTTGAAATGAGTTTCTTGAAGGAAAACAATTTGTGCTTTGTTCAGTTTTAAATATTTCAGTAGATTTGATCTTTTGCTAGGATTGTTTAAGCCATTGGTATTTAAAGATTATAAAGTTAAATCCATGTTAGGTTATTTAGACTATGTATTTTTTGTTTTATTGTGACTATTAAACATTTTCCTCTGATAACTATAAAGTATATGTTTGAGCTTTTAAAGGAAATTATCAGTTTTATACTTTGTGTTTACTAATAAAGTATTGATGTTAAGTTGTCAATCTCGCCTTCATTCTTGCTTGATGGGTTCGGAGCCGATCCCTCGGCTCCGACTCGGCACTTGCTTTAGCTCGAGAACTCCTTTTACCAGCTCGAGGCAGCCCCATATCCCATGATGCAAGGCAGGAAGTACCCAGATCTCGCTTTGCAGCTTGGGAGGTCTTCTCTTTACCAGCTCCTGGTAAGTAATTCACATTTGTGACATTTAAGCCCCTTTTTAGTTAAAAACTTTTTGTTTTTGATAAGTTTAACTTTAATTTAACTTTTTCTGACAGAAATCCCTGTCTCTTTTAATTTTTTAGTCAGTTAATTTCCCTATCCCATCCCCCCCCCTGTTAGGGTGTGTGTGTTGGTATTTTTTACTAAATACCCTTTTGGTATTAGTTTAATTAATTGGACTGGTGTGCGTGTGTTTTGTTAGGCACCATGTCTAAAGAGAGGGTTTCAGGTTTTAAGAAGTGTGACTCGTGCTGTCAGAAGATGTCTCTGACAGACGGTCACACTTCTTGCCTGTACTGTTTAGGCCCTCTTCACCTGCAGGACTCCTGTGCTATTTGTCACTCCTTCAGCCAGAGAGTCCTGCAGGAGAGAAGGAATAAGTTGATTCTCAGGGGTCTTCTTAAGCCGGAGGGCTCTCCGCCAAGTCGGCCCCACAAAATCAACTAAATCTGCCAAGACCCAGGCTTCTGTTTCTAAGCCTGTGGCCTCGCCCGACTCGTAGAGTCGAGATCGGCTCGCTGGAGCCGATTCTGATCCAGCTTTCGCCGATGGCTATCGGTGCGAATCTGCTTTGACCACTGTGGTGTCGGTTCCGACCGGCTCCGACACCCACGCACGCGGGCATCGGTGTCGGCTCCGATCGGCTCCGACACCCATGTGGCACAGGCATCGGTGTCGGCCCGATCGGCTCCGACACCGTTACTGGTGGCTGTATCGGCTCCGGCTGGAGCCGATACATCGGCGTTCTGCCGGCTCCGAAATCGGTGCCGACAGGATCAGCAATATCGGCTCCGATGACCCATTCCAGGAAGAGGTCGAGGTCCCTTCCTTGGAGCCGATACTTCGGCTCCGGCCTCGCCTCTTCTATCGGAACGGAGCCATCGGAGCCGATCTTCAAGGTCATCCAGGTTGTCAGACCATGACCTAGAGAGAGTGGTCAGTAGATTGCTCAAGTCACAGGTACTGGCCCAAATGCTACACAGTCCGTCTCAGCAGGCGACTGTTGGTCCACACCCCGTTACAGTTCCTCCTTCAACTCTACCTCAGAGCTTGGAGTTGGAGTCTTCGGGCATGGTTACTGCTACGGCTGGAGGACGGATACCCCTTCTGTTCCTTCAGCCCCTACTCTTATCTCCTCTTCCTTAGAGGGATTCGTGGTCGGGCTTCCATGGTCTCCTCCGAGGGGTGAGTGGCATCGGACCCTTGTCCGAACCCGCTCTTCCCTTGGAGCCTCGGCCTTGGTGAGCTCGGCTCCGACATCTGCCTCGGAGACTTCCCTTTCGGTGGCCCTTGGAGTTCCTAGCTCTTCGGAGCGGGGTCTCTCGGACCTGCCTGGGAGGGGAGCATTCGAGGTGATGAAGAGTGTACTGGCCACTGGTATCAGTCAGCAGTCTCTTCCCGTAGCTCCTCCCTCTATTGTACCTGTTGACATCTCTGCCACTTCTCTTGCTACAGGACCCAGAGATCCTCCGCCTCAGGTTTCCCCATTGGGAATTTCCCCCTCTTCCGAGGATTCTCCTAATGTTTCGGGAGATCCTCCTAGGAAGAGGACTTGTAAGAGGAAGCATGTAGACTCCCCTGAGTCTGTCACGTCGGATACTGACTTTGATGAGTCAGAGGGATCCCTAGATCCCCCTCTGAGGATGTCTCCTTCTCAGACATCCTAGAACTTCTGAAACAGAGGGGAAACTGGCCCACCAACAATCCCTCTGAGGATGAGTCAGTATACCTAGAGGCGTTTGGATCTCGGCCCTCCACCTCCTGGGTGTCTCCGCCTTCGACCCCTTATGCAGGTTATAGCTCGAAAGGCGTGGACAGCTCCTGACTCTGTAGAGCCAGTCCCTAGGAGGCCTTCTAAATTTATAACTGCCCCTAGTGACAAACAATTCCTTACCAAGGGTGTCCCCGCTGATGCCATGGTGGTGGCTGCGGCCACCAAAAGGAACTTGCAGATCCTTCCGTGCCTGTCCATCCTCCTAACAAGGACTCTAGGACCATGGATAGGTACGGCAAGCGGATGTTTTCCTCAGCGACCTTTGCTATCGCTCGCTGAATTATCTTTGTCACTTCACCAGACTCCAGAGAGATATCCTGAAGGAGCTGGGAGAAGTAGTTCAGGATCCTACAGCTGCAGGGGCCCAAGAAAAGATTGCTTCGCAGCTAGGAACCCTCAATTCCATTGCTAACTCCTCCATGCGGCTAATATCTTATGCTGCTGATGGAGCGAGTAGAGCTGCAGGCACAGGTGTGGCTCTTAGACGCCAAGCCTGGATGCGGCTATGTGATTTTATGGATCCCTTTAAGGCGTCCTTCACAAATTCTCCCTTTGATGGGTCAGCTTTGTTTGGCCCTCAGGTGAAGGAAACCTTGACCAGGTGTGAGCAGGACGGCAAGACTCTTTCTGCTGTTGGAGTCCGTTTTCCACCCCTTCTAGGCCTTATCCCAAAGGACAGAAGGGTGGGAAGATGTGGTTCCAGAATCTCAAGGAGTCACGCCGGATTCACGTGGTCAGTTTACCCCTAGAGGCAGAGGGGTAACAACAACAGACGCCTCTAGAGGCAGAGGGGTCCAAGAATCAGGGCAACAGGGAGTCTCTTCCTGAGAAGCCTTTCAGCATCCCTGAGGTGTTGCCCGGCTGTCCCTCCTTGGAGGCAGTCGGGGAAGATTATCACTGTACCCAGAAGCCTGGCATTCCCTCACTCAAGACAGATGGGTACAGTCGATCATATCCAAGGGTTACATAATTCCTTTCGAGGAAAGTCCTTCCCCTCAAGTTCCCTTCCAGATGTACCACCCGGTCTAAGGGACATTGCAGAGTTAGAGATCGCAAAACTGCTGCAAAAAAGAGCCATTCAGCCAGTTCTAGACCATTCAGAGCCCGGAATCTTCTCAAGGTTCTTTTGGTCCCCAAAAGACGGGAGACTGGAGACCAATATTGGATCTCAGCAGACTCAACAAGTCTGTCAGGAAGACAAGATTCGAATGGTCACTCTTCAGTCAATTCTACCCTTCTTACAGAAGGACAACTGGATGTGCTCAATAGATCTTCAGGATGCGTACTATCACATCAAAATTCACAGACGCTCCAGGAGATTTCTCCGCTCGGCTGGGGTCCAGTCATTTCCAGTTCAGAGCCCTGCCCTTTGGTCTCACTACAGCCCCCAGAGTGTTCACCAAATGCATGGCAGTGGTCACGGCTCACCTGAGACGTCAAGGATTCCAGGTGTTTCCGTATCTCGACGACTGGCTCCTGTCAGCCACCACCAGGCATCAGCTTATACAAGCCAGGGATTACACAATAGACCTTTGTTCTCATTTGGGCATCTCAGTCAACTACGAAAAATCATCCTTATCGCCCTGCCAGTCTATTACCTTCATAGGCAAACTTAAACACTGTTCGGATGTCAGCTACCCTTACAGAACAAAGAGTTTCAGACATTCAGACTCATGTCAGGATCATTCTGGCCAGCAAGAAGGTACAGGCCAGAATGGTTCTAAAGGTGTTAGGTCTTATGGCTGCGGCCATCACTCTTCTTCCCCTGGCTCGATTCTACATGCCCCTCCTTCAGTGGATGCTGTTCACACAGTGGTCATACCAGCAACTCCCAATGCGTCACCAGATTCTGGTGACACAAACATGCAAAGAACATCTTGCTTGGTGGATCACATCGTCTCAGGTTCACCAAGGCAGGTGCTTTGTACCTCCGTCCCCGATAGCCACTGTCACCACGGATGCCTCCCTGATCGGGTGGGGGGGTCATTATCAGGGCAGGATGGTTCATGGGGCGTGGCAACCGTTCGAGTACCATCTGCACATAAATGTCCTGGAGATGAGAGCAGTGCTTTTAACGTTGCAAGCCCTCAACGACTTTCTTCCCGTAGGGACAATTGCAGTCCACACAGACAACATGTCTGTAGTTTGGTATATCAACAAACAGGGCGGAACCAAGTCCTACCCCTTGTGTCTCGAAGCGCTCAGACTATGGCAATGGGCGATCTCCTCTCATCGGTTTCTGGTAGCAACGCATATCCCTGGGAAAACCAACATTATAGCGGACAGATTGAGCAGAGCTATTCTCATGCCTCACGAGTGGTCTCTCAACCAATCCATAGCGGAAGAGATTTTTCTGGAATGGGGTCGTCCATGTTGCGATCTTTTTGCTACTCCCCAAAACAGCAAATGTCCAGACTTCTTCAGCCTCTTCCCTCTATCAGGCCATCCCCCCAGAGACGCTCTGACCCAGGATTGGCCCCAGGGACTTCTTTATGCCTTCCCTCCTTTTCCTCTGATCCCTCAGGTGATCCAGAAAGCTACCGTTTTGAGAGCCAAATTGATTCTCATTGCCCCTTACTGGCCTCGACAAGTTTGGTTCCCGTTCCTCCATCATCACCTTTTGGTGCAGCCGTGGCATCTGGACCCAGTGCCAGATCTACTGATTCACCAATCCGGTCAGCTGCACCGGTCAATCCCTTCTCTCAACCTCACAGCATGGTTGCTCCACTTCCTTCCTTAGCCAGGCTTCCTTTGATCTCTAACCCAGTTAGAGATATCATAGTAGCTTCACTAAAATCCTCTACCAGGAGGATTTACACAAGCAAATGGAACGTTTCTCTTATTGGGCTAAGGCCCAAAATATTGATCCCTTTACTGCCCCTGTTCAGGCAGTTCTGGACTTCTTAGCAGAGATTTTCCATGCAGGCTCCTCTTCTTCCACAGTCAGAGTTCAGTTGGCTGCTATTTCTAATTTTCATGTCGGGATAGCAGATCATAATATTATGTCCCATAGGCTCTGCAGGGCCTTTTGAAAGGAATTTTCCTACTAAAGCCTCCAATCAGGAATCCTCCTCCTCAGTGGGATTTAAATTTAGTGCTGACATCCTTGATTCTTCCCCTTCGAGTCAGCTGTTTCTTGTTCCCTGAAATATCTTTCTTGGAAAACTTTATTCCTAGTGGCTATTACATCTGCCAGGAGGGTGTCTGAACTTCATGCTCTTTCGGTTCGACCCCTATTTGATTTTTCACAAAGACAGAGTATCTTTGAGAACTAATCCATCCTTTTACCTAAGGTCGCTCAAAAACAATCTGAATCAATCTATTGATCTCCTGTATTTTTCCTAACTATTCAGATAGAGCTGAACAAAAGCTACATTATCTTGACGTCCACCGTCAGCTTAGATATTATTTGGACAGAACAAAAAATTTAGAAAATCTGATCAACTTTTTGTTTCCTATGCGGATAATAAAAAGGCCTTCCTGTTTCTAAAGTGACTTTGTCCAGATGGCTTTCTTCGGTCATCACTGAAATTTATACGATCAGGGGAAAACAGCTGTGCTCAAAACCTAAAGCACATTCAACTAGGAGTTTAGCTACTTCTACAGCTTTTCAAGCTAGACTGCCTTTAGACACTATTTGTGCAGCGGCCACTTGGGCCACTCCTCACACTTTTGTTTCCCATTACAAATTGGACTTGGCCTCCAGGGACAGAGCCAGTTTTGGCTCTACAGTCCTCAAGAGTTTGTTCCATTGAGCCACCCAGGATAGAGGTGCTAGGACGCGGTCCCATCAAGCAAGAATGAAGGCGAGATTGACAACTTAACATTAGAAGTTATGTACCTACCATAACGTTCCATGTTAGTTGTCTTCTCGCCTTCTTTCTTGACCCTCCCTCCTTCCCCTGGCCTGGACAGACCTTGTATAAGAAACTATAATACTAAAGACCATTCAGACCTGGTCCTTTTTCCATTTGTAAGTTTCTTCTTCCTTTGGGAAGTATTGTTTATGCTTGGTGTTATTGCCCTTTTGTCAACAAACGAGATCTGGGTACTTCCTGCCTTGCATCATGGGATATGGGGCTGCCTCGAGCTGGTAAAAGGAGTTCTCGAGCTAAAGCAAGTGCCGAGTCGGAGCCGAGGGATCGGCTCCGAACCCATCAAGCAAGAAAGAAGGCGAGAGAAGACAACTAACATGGAACGTTATGGTAGGTACATAACTTCTTATTTTGGTCAGGCATACTAAAAATGTATGTTATGTTGTCCTATCTCACCTTCATTCTTACATGGATGGGTTCTTGGCCAAATACACAGCTGGAAGTCTCAAACTTGGCTTATGGCAGGTAGGTATCCCATGATGCAGTAGTGCAACTCCCCAGATCTCGTTTGCCGCTTTATGAGGTTGGATGTGCTCTTCTTGGCCATGGGTAAGTTTTTGTCTTTTTTCACTTAGTTAGCTTAAATTTTAGGATTCTTGCATTCATAGTGTTTGTGTAGAATTAGGTAACTAGATTTAGTGTGTAGCTTACTTTATCTCTTTCTGTTGCTGGTTGCTGTTGTTGGGCCATCGTTTTTTTCACAGGCCTTTTTTGTATCCCGTAGTTATTGTAGTGGTGTGTTTCTTAGTATACTATTGCACTTAGTTGCTCATTTAGCTCATTTAAATTAGAGAGCTAATTGCCCGTTTTAGTTAGAGGGCTGGTAGTATTAGTGACTGCGTGTGTTTGTTATTCCTTGGTATCTAGGTCCGTTTAAGTTAGAGGTCGTATTGCTCTTCCCTTTGTCAGAGTTAGTTGTTTTCTAATTTATCTTTCACTTAGATGTGCAGTGTTTTTTAGATTAGAGTGTGATATATATCTGAGTTAGTTGTCTTGTAATCCCATTGGGAACTTTCTCTATCATGTCTAAGGAATCTAGAGAGAAAGAGCATATGCCATCTGGCTTTAAAAAATGTCAGAAATGTACACAGAAAATGTCAATCACAGACAGACATGTCATTTGTGTATACTGTCTAGGGGCTATTCATTTACAGGAGGATTGTACTTTTTGCCACTCCTTTAGTGCATGCATGTTACAGGAGAGGAGAAACAAATTGATTCTCAAGGGTCTCTTAAAGCTGACCTTTGAGGAAGCTGTGCAGAGTGCTTCTTCTTCTTCATCCTCTTCTTCTTCAAAGAAGGGCAAATCATCCAAAAGGCCAAAACCTGTCTCTTTGGCTCAGTCGGAGCCTCCAGAAAAATTGTCAAAACTTTCTAAATCATGTGCCTCCTCGGCTCCACAGTCCTCGGAACCAATGGAGGTTATCATTATTGACAAACCTGGTACTTCGGCCCCAAGGTCTTCGGAGCCACAAGATACCGTGTCTCAGAGCTCGTCCATTGACATTCCACCGGTCTCCCCTACTTTGACATCTCCCATTTTGGAGAGATCTTGTTCTTCTTTATCCTCCAGGTCCACTAGGAACCTATCTGATGATGATGTGGAGTGGGTGGTGCGCAGATTCCAGAAGTTGTCGGTGCTGGACAAATTGTTGTCGGTTCCAACCCATCAGGTCTCAGAGCCTCCTAAGACTATTGCATCCACTGTTGTTCCTCCACCGAGCCAAGCTGGACCCTCAGAGAATGAGTGCTTGGTATCGCTGACTGTAGAACCGTCGGTTCCAGGACCCCCTTTGGAGATTATGGAACTGACATATGCTCCAACTCTCTCGGTGCCGTCCAGAGTGTCTGGGAGCTGGGGTTCTCCGGTCGGCCCCGGGGGAGGCACGCAGGACTGATCATCTTCAGTTCCGAGTCTACCCCTTGGTGTGTCTGCTTGGGTGAGCTTAGCTCGCACATCAGCCTCAAAACCAATCTCCCTGGAGCCGGTGTTGTCCTCCATCTCTTCGGATCCTGGGACATCCTTTGAACCGGTGGGATCTGCTTTCGGGCTGATGAGGAGTGTGCTGTCCCCCTCTCAGCTCTACATAGGGATACTGGCATTCATCCCCCTAAGGCACCGGCTACTGTCTCGGCACCAGCCCATCCACGGGACAGCAGAGATCAAGTGCCTCAGGATCCCCCACTGGGTGAACCCCCTCTCTTCAGAGACCTCCCCAGAATACACGTATGAGGAGCCAGGAAGAGAACCTACAAGAGGAAGCATAGAGACTCCCCTGATGAGTCCGTCACCTCAGATACTGACCTTGATGAGTCAAAAGGGTCCCCACGGTCGTCCTCTGATGATATCTCATTTGCAGATATCCTGGAGATCCTTAAGCAGAGAGGAGGCTGGAAAACCATCACCCCTTATGATGAGGAGTCAGTGTACTTGAAGGCCTTTGGATCTCAATCTTCAGCCTCCTGGGTGTCTCTGCCTTTCAATGAGCTAATGGACTTGGTCAGCCGAAAGGTGTGGGAGTCACCTGACACTATGGAGCCAGTTCCTCGGAGGCCAAACAAGTTCTTGTCAGCCCCTACCAGAAAAGATTTTCTCACAAAGGGTGTACCTGTAGATGCTTTGGTGATGGTGGCAGCCACCAAGAAGGAACTTTCTGAGATGCCCTCATCTGTTCATCCTCCGAACAAAGATTCTCGAACGATGGACAGATACGGGAAGCATGTCTTTTTGTCAGCGACTTTTTCACTCCGATCGCTGAACTACCTCATTCACTTTACAAGGCTACAAAGAGATCTCCTGAAAGAGCTAGGGGATACTCTACAAGGTACATTAGCTGCAGGGGTGAATGAGAAAATCTCCTCCCAGCTATCCACCTTTAATTTTGTCATCAACTCCTCCATGAGACTGATATCTTATGCAGCAAATGAAGTGAGCAGGGCAGCAGGTTCAGGAGTTTCCTTGAGGAGACTTGTGCAAATGTTCTTCATCTCACATTGCTGCAGTCCTTACACTTGGGTAGTCCGCTGTCCTCGGTCGGCCCGAATATCAAAGTATAAGGCTGACGTCGGTCAAGGCGCATTTGACTGACATCAGGACGTCAGGGTACAAATGCGCATGACCGACGTCATATCCTCAGTCTTTTTTGCCGCATGGTCCGATGCAGAAGCAGCATTGCAAGTGCCGGTTGGCGTTCTGAGATTTTTCGATTTCGAAGTTTCAGACCGAGTTCAAAGTTGGCTAAGTACCCCGTTGGGGAATATTTTAGTTTTTTCTTGCCTCAGTGATTTACCGGATGTCAGAAAAAGTCAATAATTGCATTTCTTGTGGGAAACAGATACCGCATAGAGATTATCATACCTTATGTATTCCTTGCTTAGGGCCTGAGCACGACGTGGTTGGCTGTCGCTCTTGTGCTAGATTCAATAAACGCACTATAAAGAGAAGGTTGGATTGTGCCAGGTTAGTCTTTGGGAAGCGGTGCTATTATAAAATGCCGTCGGATGCTCCGACGCCCGCTTCTTCGAAGAAGCGCAAGGACAAAGCAGTTAAGCCTAGGCTAGAAGAATCGTCTGTACCGGACGCCGGTTCTTTAGAGGTGTCGGTGGAGCCGGTGGCTCCACCGGAGGTTTCTTTGTGTTCCCAGGGTGAGACTTTATTATTGCAAGATGTGGCCTCTCAGGAGGCAGGTCAGGCTGAGGGGGCTTTTCAGGTTACTATACTCCCCTCCCTTCCTAGGGTGGCTAGGCCCTCTCCTTCTGTTTCAAAGGCTTCTCCCAGGGGCAGGCCAGGTTCAGTTTCAGTTGGTGTCACCCCTAGTTCTTCTGGAACTGTGCCCAAGAAGCATATGCTTAAAATGGCAGAAGATTTGATTACTTTGATTAGGGTTCTATGCCCCTCCTGATAAGAGACCTAGGGTGGAGCCTGAGCTAGGGAGTTTTGAGCAGGCTTCAGATGTTTCAGAGTCTTGACTGAAGACTTACAGGAGTACTCTCCTTATTCTGATTCTGATGTGGATGATTCTACTCCTTCTGCTTCTCCTCCTGAGGATTTTTCTTTTCAGAAACTCTTCATTCCATGAGGGAGCATTTTAAGTGGGAGGGTCAGGACTTCTCTGATTCCAGGAAAAGGCTTAGGGAATTTTGTTTTACCCCAGCATAGGCCTTTGGCTATACCTCCTGTTTTGGATGTAGTGGAAGATGTTTTGACGGAGGCTTCTCTTAATCCTGAGTCTTTGCCTCCTGCTCGTGTTAAACCGGATAGGTATTACAGGGTGCCTGAAGCTCATAAGTTTTTTTTAAGAGTCCTAGGGCAGACCCAGAAACTGTTAGCCAGGGGCCTAAAGGTGTTAAGGCTTCTGTTGTAAAGAATCCGGTTCCTGCAGACAAAGAAGCCAGGGCCTTGGATAGATGGGGAAAGAAAGTTTATACTTCTTCCACTCTTGCTATGAGGGCTTTGAATTGCCAGTTTCACATGTTGAAATACCAAAACTATCTCCTTTCACAATTGAAGGCTAAGGTTGATGCTCTGGCAGAAGGTATTGATTGTAAAGAGTTGCAAGATTTAGTACATGTTTCTGAACAGGTGGGTAAGCATTCTTTGCAATGTGGTTTTGATGCAGTACAGGCCTCGTCTAGGGTGGCTGCCACTGGGTCAGTTCTTCGCAGGCACGCCTGGCTGAGAGATCAGAATTTGTCTGACCATGTTAAAACAAGGATTTTAGATGCTCCTTTGCAATCTGACGTGTTGTTTGGTTCTCCTGTTGAGGCAGTTTTAAAGAAAATGGAAGACAAGGCTAAGTCTATGCAGACTGTTAAAGATTTTTTGCAGGTCCAGCCTCCAAAGTTTAGTAGAAATTGGCCTACTAAGGGGTGGACGTATCCTTCTTATGATTCCCAGTCTAGGGGTAGATCTAGACGTGGTAGGGGCAGAGCTCAGGGCTCTTTCAGGCCTAGAACAGGGAGTTCTCCTGCACAGTCTTGGGGTGAGGGCAGGGGTCAGTCCTTTCGTAAACAGACCCAATGACCTACCTTTTCAGCTGCCAGAGCCTTCTCGTCTGGCAGCACCTTTGGGAGGAAGGTTGGCACTTTTCAAAGAAAATTGGAGTTTAATTACCCAAGACAGATGGGTATTGGATATCATACACCACGGCTACAGGTTTTATTTCCATACCTTGCCTCCTTTCAAAGGCATGCCAGACGTTCCTCCTCAACAAAGAATAGAGGCTCACAAGCAAGTTTCTCTGTTGCTCCAAATAGGGGCCATACAGCCGGTTCCTATGCCAGAAGTGGGCCTAGGATTTTATTCTCGCCTGTTCCTAGTACCAAAGAAGGGGAACACGTGGAGACCAATTTTGGATTTATCTATCCTCAACACTTATCTGGACATTCCCAAGTTCAAAATGTTGACGTTGCAGCAGCTTTTACCTCTGCTGGGCAAAGATCATTGGATGGTAACTTTGGATCTCAAGGAGGCTTACCTTCATGTTCCTATCAGACTAAGTTGCAGGAAGTATCTGCGTTTTCGAGCTGGGACTTTTCACTATCAGTTCTCTGCATTGCCCTTTGGCTTATCTACTGCCCAGAGTGTTCACGAAAGTTCTGGCTCCAGTGATAGCTTTCTTCAGGCTAAAAGGAATACAGATCTATCCTTATTTGGACGACTGCCTGATTCTGGCTCAAGGAAGGGAAGAGCTTCTTCATCATTTGGAATATGTGATAGCAGTGCTAAGATGCCTGGGGTATTCTGTGAACGAAATAAAGTCCAGTCTAGTACCCTCTCAGGACATGTGCTTTCTGGGTGTGAGACTGAATACAGCATCCCAGATGGCCTTTTAACCCCGGACAAACAAAAGAGTCTATCCCTTTACTTCCATCAACTATCTCATCAGTCCGGGCTGACTGCAAGGACAGTCCTTCAAGCCTTAGGGTTCATGGCATCTTGTATTCTGGTGTTTCCCAATGCCAAACTGCATATGAGGAAGCTACAATGGTATCTCAAAATGTATGGACACAGCACTGCCAGGATCTGGACACTGTCATTCAAATAATACCTTGCATTCAAAAGGAATTTTTGTGGTGGGCTCAGGAATGTCACCTAAACAAGGGACTCTCTGTGACCCGGCCAGAGGCGAGTCAGATTTTAATGACAGATGCCTCAGACAAAGCTTGGTGTGCTCATCTAAATGGAAAGTGGATACAAGACAAGTGGCCTGCCAGACTACAACATCTACATATCAACATGAAGGAGATGTTAGCAGTCCAGTTTGCATTAATAGCTTTCAAGGAATTACTTCTTCCAGGGCAGGTGTTGATTCTAACAGACAACACAACTGTCATGTGGTACATCAACAAGCAAGTGGGAACGCATTCTTATCCTCTATGCAGGCAAGCAATGATTTTGTGGGAGACTGCTCTCAGTTTACAGCTCAATCTTCAGGCAAGGTTTCTGCCAGGAGCACAGAACTCCTTAGCAGATGTGTTGAGCAGGCGAATTATGGATCCCCACGAGTGGAAATTGGATCCTCATGTATTTCAGAAATTGACAGTGTCATGGGGAACACCAGACATAGATCTGTTCGCTTCTCCACTAAACCATCAGCTGCCAAAGTTTTGCACAAAAAGGTTTCATCCCACAGCTTGGAGAGTGGATGCTCTTTCTTTCAATTGGAGCAATCTTCATGTGTATGCCTTTCCACCTCTGCCTCTCCTCCCAAAGGTACTTCTAAAGGTCAGACAGGACAAGCCAAGGATGATTTTAATAGCTCCGGATTGGCCTCGACAGCACTGGTACCCATTACTGAGAAGTCTGGTACGGAAGCCTCCATGGCCTTTGCCTTCGATTCCGCACCTGTTGTCACAAGAGGACAGCCATTTGCTCAATGTCAAGCTTCACTCTCTGCACCAACAGCCTGGCATATTCTGTTTTGAACCATAGTGGGCCTCCACTTCCTCAGCAAGTTTTGAATGTTATTTTGGAAGCTAGAAGGCCTAGTACAAGGAAAGTGTACGCAGACAAATGGAAGAGATTTTTATTTTGGAGTGCAGCAAAAGATTTTGATGTTTCTGAGCCTAATTTGTGTGTGGCTCTTCAATATCTTACTGAGTTACTAGACAAAGGTTTGTCTTTCTCTTCTATTAAAGTTCATGCTGCAGCAATTTCGTCTCACTATGATTGCGACCCACCATTGTTTTCTCATCCTTTGTTCAAGCAATTTCTTAGAGGGGCAAAGAATATAAGACCCCCACGAAGAGCTCCTACTCCTGCTTGGGATCTCAATTTTGTGTTGGAGAAACTCACTCTACAACCTTTTGAGCCTGCAGCTACTTCTGAGTTGAAATATTTGTCATGGAAGACTGCTTTTTTGTTGGCCATTACCTCTGCAAGAAGGGTTTCTGAATTGCAGGCCCTTATGGCGGTTGAGCCTTTCTTGATTTTCCATAAGGATAGGGTATCATTACGTACTAATCCTTCCTTTATGCCTAAGGTGGTTTCTAGTGTGGCTTTAAACCAAACTATTCATTTGCCTACTTTTTATGCAAATCCCCAAAATAAAGGGGAAAAGATTTTGCACACTTTAGATGTACACAGGCAGTTGCGTTAATATTTGGACAGTACTAAAGGGTTCAGGCAGTCTCAGCAGTTGTTTGTTTCTTTTGCTTTGAGTTCTCAGGGCAAGCCTGTGTCAAAACAAACTATTTCTAAGTGGATTGGGTTTTGCATTGCTTTCTGTTATTCCCATCATGGCAAGGAGATTCCAGCTGGGATTAGGCCTCATTCCACTAGGGCTACTGCCACTTCAACAGCTTTTTTGAGGGGAGTGGCAACCAAGGATATTTTGGAGGCAGCTACTTGGAGTTCAGTGCATACTTTCTCTAGGCATTATCACCTGCAACTTTACTCTAAATCCAGGGCTGGTTTTGCCACTGCTGTTTTGCAGGGCATTTTGGCAGCTCCTGCTTCCTTGTAGTTAGCCATCCTCCCTTACCTCTGCTTTGGGATTCTACCCAAGTGTAAGGACTGCAGCAATGTGAGATGAAGAACATAGTACAGTTTTGTACCTACCATAAATGTAGATGTTCGAAGATCCACATTGCTGCAGTCCAATTACCCTCCCTCCTTCCCTCTGTAGTTAGAGGTGGTTGTGTGGGTTGGGTTGTACATATTGTGTATATTGTATATATTGTACATATAATTAGTGCAAGGGTGGTTGGTTGGTTGTTTGCTGTCTTTTGGTTTTGACCTTTATTTTTAGGGTCTTCTGACATCTGGGGCAAGAAAAGACTGAGGATATGACGTCGGTCATGCGCATTTGTACCCTGACGTCCTGATGTCAGTCAAATGCGCCTTGACCGACGTCAGCCTTATACTTTGATATTCGGGCCGACCGAGGACAGCGGACTACCCAAGTGTAAGGACTGCAGCAATGTGGATCTTCGAACATCTACATTTATGGTAGGTACAAAACTGTACTTTTTGCAGAGGCATTTAAGTCTACCTTTACTAATGCCCCCTTTGATGGTTCCTCACTCTTTAGACCCAAAGTAAAAGACACACTCACCAGATGTGAGCAGGAAGGGAAAACTCTCTGCCGTTGGAGTACATTTTTCTCTACCTTCAAGACCGTACCCTAAAGGTCAGAAGAGTGGAAAAATGTGGTTCAAAAAATCCCAGGGAACTTTCCAAGATGCACAAGATGAATCCTTCCCCAGGGACAGAGGGGGAGATAAAAATGGTAGACGTCATCCTAGAGGCAGAGGAGGTCTGCAGAACCAGGGCGACCGTGATTCCTTTTGCGGACGTTCCTATCAGCGCTCCTGAAAGGAGGCCTGCCTGCTCTACTCTGGAGGCAGTCGGGGGACATTTATCTTTGTACCCAGAAGCCTGGCAAGCTATCACAAGAGACAAGTGGGTATGAAGCATAATATCCAGAGGAAATTCCATTCCCTTTTGCCGTCCTGTCCCACAAATCAGAAAAATCCCGGATGTTCCACCCAATCTATGGGAGCAAGCAACTGTAGAAATCCGAAAGTTGCTGGACAAAAGAGTCATCCAAGAAGTCCCCGCAGACCAAACAGGATTCAGAACTTACTCAAGATTCTTTTTGGTGCCAAAAAGAACAGGGGACTGGAGACTCATATTGGATCTCAGCAAGTTAAATGAATCTGTCAAAAAGTCAACGTTCCAAATGGTGACACTGCAGTCAATACTTCCCTTCTTAGGGAAAGATGATTGGATGTGCTCAGTAGACCTTCAAGATGCGTACTACTACATAAAAATGGACAGAGCATCAAGGAGTCACTTGCGCTTCTGGCTGGGAGCCAGTCATTATCAGTTCCGAGCTCTGCCCTTTGGTCTCACTACAGCCCCCAGAGTGTCCCAGTAATCACGGCTGACCTGAGGCGTCTGGGGTTCCAAGTGTTTCCGTGCCTGGATGACTGGCTCCTAACTGCCACCACCAAGCATCTACTCCAGCAAGCCAAAGATGTGACTTTGGAAATTTGTGCGCAGTTAGGTATAACAGTTAACTTACAAAAATCTGCTTTGTTGCACTGTCAGCATATTATCTTCATAGGCGCAAACCTAGACATTGTTTCCATGATGGCACATCTTCCAGCCAACAGAATTTCAGACCTCAGGCAGCAAATACTTCACCTTCTTCCCAAGGACAAGGTAAAGGCAAAAGTAGTTCTGAAACTCCTAGGGACAATGGTTTCGACCATAACGCTAGTTCCTTTCACCAGAATGCACATGAGAATCCTTCAATGGTTCCTGTTCTCCCAGTGGTCACTTCAAGAACTCCCAATGTCCCACCTGATCAGAATTACGGAGTCATGCAAAAAGGACCTACGGTGGTGGATCCAGTCCAACCATGTGACCATTGGGAGACCCTTTATTCCACAACAACCTTTTGTTACAGTGACCATGGATGCTTCCCAGATAGGGTGGGGGGCATTATCTGGGAAGGATGGTCCAAGGTATATGGCAGGAACACGAGGCCTACTTGCATATCAGTGTTCTGGAGATGAGAGCAGTGCTTCTGGCATTGCAAGCACTAAACGACTCTCTTCCACTAGGGACGATTGCTGTACAGTCAGACAATATGTCGGTGGTTTGGTACATAAACAAACAAGGAGGAACCAAATCATACCCACTTTGTTGCAAGGCCCTGAGAGTTTGACATTGGGCAATTTCTTCCCAGTGCTTTCTTGTAGCAACACACATCCTGGGGAATTCCAATGTGATAACCGACAAGCTCAGCAAGGCAGTATTGATGCCTCACGAGTGGTCTCTGAACCAGAACATAGCGGAAGAGATCTTCCAGAAATGGGGTCAGCCTTGCTGCGATTTTTTCGCCACTCCCATGAATGCCAAGTGCAGCAGCTACTTTGCCCTAATTCCTCTGCCAGGGGAGACACTGAGAGATGCAATTGTTCATGATTGACCCTGGGGACTTCTTTATGCCTTTCCTCCGTTTCCCCTCATACCCAAAGTCATCCAGAAAGCAAAATCCTTGGGAAGCAGGATGATTCCCATTGCCCCACATTGGCCTCAACAGATTTGTTTCCCCTTCCTTTAGCCTCACCTTTAGGATAAGCCTTGGATTTTGGACCCAGTTCCAGACCTGCTGACACATATTTCAGGTGCACTTCATCCTTCTCTCAACACCCTCAACTTGACAGCATGGCTACTCCACTTCCCAATGTAGTCAGGCTTCAAAATGTTACTCCAGCAGTAAAACGCATACTGATGTCTTCTCATAATGTTTCTAATAGAAGACTATATACTAGCAAGTGGAAAAGATTTTCTCACTGGGCTCAGAATAGAAACATTGACCCTTTTTCTGCAGCTATTCAATCCATTCTAGAAATTCTGGCAGAATTTTTTTCAGCAGGGTGCTGCTGCAGCAACTATTAGAGTCCAGCTGGCTACAATTTCAAATTTTCACATTGGTGACCATTCTCCAAATTTAATGTCACACAGGTTGTGTAAAACATTTTAAAAAAACACTTCCTTATTGAGACCTCCGTTTAAGGAACCACTTCTTCTTTGGGATTTAAATTTTGTTTTATCTCAGCTGACATTACCTCCGTTCAAGTCGTCTTCTTCTTGTGACCTCAAATTTCTGTCTTGGAAGACCATTTTTCTAGTAGCAGTAACATCTGCCAGAAGTGTCTCAGAGTTGCAAACACTCTCAATTAGGCCTCCATATTTGATCTTTAACAAGGACAGGGTATCATACAAACCAATCCATCCTTGGTTTGCTCTCAAGCCAGAATCAATCAATCAATCCATTGAACTCCTGGTGTTCTTCCTCAGCCATAGCAACAAGGCAGAGTATAGACTCCATCAGTTGGACGTGCATAAACAGCTCAGATTCTATTTGCATAGAACTAAAGATTTCAGGAAATCTGACCAATTATTCATCTCCTTCTCTGAGGCAAAACAGGGTATGCCAGTTTCTAAAGTTACCCTTTCTAACTGGCTCTCAAATTGTATCACCTTTATCTACACCTCCAATAATAGAGACCTGCCATTCAGAATTAGGGGTCATTCAACCAGAGCTTTAGATACGTCATCTGCTTTTCAGGCAGGGGCGGCCCGTGCTATTGGATTGCCGGACTGCAGCCCCCTCAACTGAAAATAAAAGAAATAAAAATAAAAAGAAATAAATAGAAAAAAAAGAAAAGTTTAAAAATTTGCGGACTTCGCGCATGCGCAGTAGTCCGTACTGCTGCTGAGAGTCTGGAGCATGCGCAGAGACTCTCAGCAGCAGTCCTGATAGGGAAACATGAGGAACGGAGCTCCCAGAAGTCTATGCAGTTTTAAACTGCATAGACTCGCTGGGAAAATGCGTCGGGGTCGGACTGCAACGCCAGCAGTCTGGAATTGCTGCAGTCTCTCGTCGGGAAGATCTCGCGGGGATTTATTGGTTCCACTTGCTGCAGGGATCGGAGGATCTCACGGGCGGGGTTTGGATGTACTTGCACGGGTCTTTGGATTTATTGGTTCCACTTGCTGCAGGAATCGGATGTACTTGCATTGGATTTATGGTGATTTGACAAGCTACTACAGGTAAGAGGTGTGTGTGTGTGTGTGTGTGTGTGTGTGTGTGTGTGTGTGTGTGTGTGTGTGTGTGTGTGTGAGGTAGTAGCATTGTGACTTTTTTGTGATGCAATGCGATTTCAGTGTTGAGTAGTTACTCTTGCATTTTAAGAAGTCATTCCATCTGCATTTAAGTACCCCTTAACAGCTCTGTAATATGTAGGTTCTGTAACTTCTGTAGGTGGGCATTAAGTATTGCATGGTAGGGAGCTACTGAATGCATTTTATCATTCCTCACCACTCTTTAACCACTCCTTTAAATCTGCTTGCCCAGACTACCTTTCATGCCTGTTGCTGTTGAGGCTGTTGCTTGAGAAATCAATTCTATTAGACTGATAATGAATCATCTTTTAAAGATACAATAAGCACTGATTAAATTCAAATCTCTTCTGAAAAGGTTGAATTCACAGCACCAGCCACAGTAATCAACATCTATTTGTAAGTTTTGCCAAGAGTTATATTTGTATGTGTAGCTTTCATTTATTTAGAAACCTTAGAGTGGTACTTAAAAAAAAAAAGTCAGTACAGATTCTCAGATATAGTTATTCATTTGTATAAAAGTAAACTCCCGTAAATTAAACTATAGGAATGATTGAGCTAAGTCATCCATCCATGCCATTGCTGGCCTGGGTGTATGAATGTTGGCCAGGATGTGGGAACAATTAATGACCAAAGACTAGCCATCTGGTCCTGTGAATGGTATGGTTATTTTATTTGACACAGAGCCTTTTAGGACAGCCTGGGGCAGGCTTGCCTTTGTATGAATGTATGTATGTATGTATGTATGTGCTTATATTTGTGCATCTGCATGTCCATATGTTTTTACATTTCTGTGTGCAAGTGTATGTGCATATGTGTGAGTCTTTGCGTGTGTGTGTGTGTGTGTGTCTGTGTGTGTGTGTGTGTGTGTGTATGTGGGTGTGTGAGTAGGTGTACACACACTCAAACACACAGAGATTTACTAAATTTGTGCAAATTAAGTTTGCACTTTTGTATTAATATTACTGCGTTCTCTTACAGTAAGCATTGCTGTCATTTGAATTCAGGAGCAATTTCATTTCTGGCCCTACATCATAGCTCATATGTTAAGGATCATGTTAGTAAGCCATAACAAAAAAAGTTGGATGCAGAGCATTTCAGGTTATTGCAATGTAAACATCGAAAGTTTTTACTTTCTAATTTCTAGATTTTGCTTTAATTTTTTTGTAAATGTATTCAGGTATGATGTCACATCTATTTCATTCTTTGGGTGCTTTTTTCTGTATTTAATTATTTACTTTAGTAGTGGGTTCATATCTTTCCATTATGGGGTATTAGTTATTTTAAGATTGAAATTTGCTGCAACAACCATTTTGTGTAGCATTCGATGTGGATTAGATGAGCACATTTTATATCTATTAGTATTTAAGTGTTTAAATGTGTTTTAAGTATTTCAGTTTAGTGTACTGGCCAATGATATTTTGTAATTTTTGTTAAATCTTCCATGCAAAGATTTTTCTACTCACCTTTTGCCGTGTGTTTTAAGGTAGTGGTTCTATTTCTTTATTTATCATAATAAACATATAATTAAATTGGCTTTGACTGACTTAGGCTTAAGGGCATTATTTTTCAAGGGTTACAGTTTTGTGAATATTCAAATATGTAGGTTTATACTGTGGGTGACATTGTTTTGCTCATAAATTAGCAGAACATTGATAAATTTTATTGATGTAGGTAGAGTGCATACAAATGCTTGATGCTACAAGAGCTCATCTGCTATTGTCACATGCTTTGATTGTGTGTGTGTGTGTGTGTGTGTGTGTGTGTAATGCCCCAGTTACTATATACTGGTGGCTAGAAAGAACAAATGGTGGTGGGTAGAGATACCCAGGCTTGAACCCTGTACCTTGTATGCAGGTGTTAAGGACCTGAATTCCCTACCCACCACCATTTATAAAAAAAATGCAGATTTTTGCCTCATATTTGATCTGATCTGTTCCTCATAATATCTGTGGTTTCTAAATGTTGCAATGCTTGATATTTGATGGTGCAGTGGTAGTATTGTTGCTTCACAGCTGCAGGTTCTCAGGTTTGATTCTTTGCTGGGGTGCCTTCTGTGTGGGGTCTGCATCTTCTCCCTGTGTTTGTGTGGGTTTGCTTTTGTGTCCTATGTTACTTACAAAGACATGTCTGCATTATTTCTTCCTGGGCCTCTGCTGAAAATTGTTTTTTTGTTCCAAATCAGATTGTCCTGATTAACAAATGTTAAATAAAATTGACAGGCATTTGAATTTCAGACTTCAGGTTTCTGAATGTTTAATTCTGTACATATTTGATGGTGCAGTGGTAGAATTGTTGCCTCACAGCTATAGGGTTTCTGGTTTGATTCTTGGCTGGGGTGCCTTCTGTGTGGAGTCTGCATCTCATCCCTGTGTTTGTGTGGATTTGCTCTAGTGTCCTGCCATTTTACAAAGACATGTGTCTGCAGTATTTCTCCCTGGGCCTCTGCTGAAAATTGTTTTTGTTCCGTCAGAAGTAGAATTCACAGACATTTGTATTTCAGACTTCATATTCTTCAGAAAATACATAGTAACACAACCTTCTATTCTAGCAGTTTTCTAAGTTTATAAGATGAATATTTGAAATTTGTCCTCATTTTTGGGACTGTATTACCCCATTATTGGCTTTTTCCAGGTTTTTTGTGCTAAGGTTGACAGCTATGGCAAGAACTGAATTCACTGAATATGTTTGAGGGCTCTATTCCCTCATTACTGGGTTTGTCCAGGTGTTTTGTGCTAAGAGGTTGACTGCTATGTGAGAAATGAATTCATTAAATGATAGCCATTTAAGTTTCAGTCTTCCTCTCTTCACAAAGCAGCCGATTTGGCGTAGTGGTATGTTGCTCTGACTGTTTTGCACAGGGACCTTGGCAGTAAAATGTATGGTGGTAATGCAGCATTTTATTCTAGCAACTTTCCAAGATTATACAAGCAATGTTTAATGTGTCCCTGGTTTTTGGCCTGTTGACCCCCCCCCCCCCGAATAAATTTGGCTTTTTCCAGATTTCTTGTGCTGCGAAGTTGAGATGCAGTTGAGTATTGAGTAGATTTTACAAGGAGCTGAGAGCTGCAGGGGAACAGAAGTTTAGTGCTGCTTATGCTAAGTCAGCTTGCATTGTTAATAGCACAACAGGTTGTGTACTTGCTTTTGATGCAGAAGGTTGTTGGTTCTACTCCCACAAGGGGTGAATGCTGCCATACTGAAAAAGTTAAGATACTAACTATGAGCCTGTTATCAGTTTGCCATCCATTTCCTATTGCAATATTGCTAGCTTATCATTTTTAATGTAATATAGACAATTTATTCCTCAGGGGCATCAGACGCTTTATTTTTAGATGAAACCATGAAATATAAAGGTGTTTGCTAGCAGCAACCTCTTCATTAGTTACAGATTTATTTAATGTGGAATTATTTAGATGACTTTTTTACATCAGAGATTGTGCATATTTACTGATAATGGTGGACTGTAGAATTGTGCATATTTACTGATAATGTTGGACTGTAGAATTGTGCATATTTACTGATAATGGTGAACTGAAGAATTGTGCATATTTACTGATAATGGTGGACTGTAGAAGTCTGAGTAGACTTATGATGGAAATGTTCTGAGCTGGGCAGTTTTGTCATTATTGGTGCATGCATTTTGTTTCATTGTTTACTGGAAAAATGTTCAAAACAATAGGAAGGTGTATCAAAGAGCACATGTATGTTTCATATGCAAGGGGCCTATGATTTGAAAACAGCCCAGAATTAATCTTTATCTGCCACTGGTAAAATGTATTTTCTTTGAATGTGGGTTTCAGTGCTGTTTCAATGAATGTGAGTTTCAAGGGCAGAGAAGTTTTAATGCTAAGATGTTATGTGATCCTATCTCGCCTACATTCTGACTGATGGGTTCGGAGCCGATCCCTCGGCTCCGACTCGGCACGCTTATGCTATAGAGCGAGGCCTCTAATTGGCTGAGCTATCTTTATCCCAGGATGCACCACCACTAATCCCCCAGATCTCGTTTGCCGCTTACAGAGCTTGGACGTGGTCTCAACATTGGCTGGGCTAAGTACTATATTAATAGTCTCTTTTCCTGTCAGTAGTTCTCTCTTTTCAACCCAAAAGCTGTTTTAACGGCTATTTTTTGTGTACGAGTGTGTCTCTTGCTGTTTTATTAAATTTTGCTTTATTTTTCCTGTCAGAGAAGGTTCCGTTTCAGTTAGAGGGGCCTTCCCCTGTACTAACTACTTTAGTGGTTGTGTGTGGGTCAAGTACCCGTTTGAGTTAGAGGGTCTTGACCCTCCTTGTTTTCTTCCCTTTCTTTTCTGTGTGTTTAAAAAAAAAAAAAAAAAAAAAAAGTTTCTTTCAGTTTATATTCTGAGTACAGGCATACTTATTTGTACCTGTGTCCTAAAACTGTTTAAGGTTTACTGTTGTGTTCTGTTTTTTCTGCATAAATATGTCTAAGGAACATAAACCCTCCGGGTTTAAAAAGTGCACGAGGTGTGGGTTTAAAATGTCCATAACGGACGACCACTCCTCGTGCGTCTATTGTCTTGGCGCCAAACATCTCCAGGAATCGTGCAGTGTATGCCATGCGTTTTCCTCCCGAGTCCTCCAGGAGAGGAAAAACAAATTAATCCTCAAAGGATTAATCAAGCCTTCTTTCGAGGAGGCTTTATCTTCCTCTCCGTCTCCTTCTAAGAAGAGGAAAGCGCCGGCTCCGACCAGTCAGTCGGAACCGACGGCTAAAAAAGGTAAGCAGACTTCTACATCGGCTCCACGGACTTCGGAGCCGAGGTCGGAATGGTCTGCCTCGATGCCTCCTACCTCGACCCCTCTGATTTCGGAGCCGAGGTCTGGAGCATCGAGAGGCGGGTCACCCTCATTGGCTCCACTGATATTGGAGCCGATAAGGGTCATCGGCTCAGACACTTCCCCCTCGGAGCCGAAGTCCTTATCGGCGCAGAGGGAAATTTCCTTGAAGGTTTCCTCGGAGCCGATAATTGTGGAGTCCTTTCGGAGCCGGTCACTGAGCCTTTTGGAGCCGATGGAGAAATCGGTTTGGGCCCGATCGGTATCCTCGAGATCTTCCAGGATGTCTGATTCGGACATCGACAGGGTACTCCTTCGACTTTTCCAGTCTCCGGTGTTCCAAAAGATGGTTTCGGCTCCAGCCCATTTGGCTTCGGAGCCGATGGTCCACTCCCTTACAGTACTTCCTCCTCCAACAGCTTCGGCACCGTTGGAGCAGGTGTTGGTGGAACCAGTGGAGGTGTTAGGGTCAGGCCCGACCCTTGCTCCGACTCCGGCTCCTGGGTCGGAGTTCAGTGCACGCACTTCTTCCTTCGGCCCTGGGGGGGAGGCTTCGGGATTGATACCTTCGGTCCCAAGTCTCCCTCTTGGTGCGTCGGCGGTGGGAGTACCGTCCACTGTCGTGGCCATGGAGGGGGGACCTTCCCAGGATTCTGGTGGTCCCGTCTTCAGGGCTATGAGGAGTGCTCTAGCCAAATCTTCATTGGCTACCTCCACAGTTTCCCCAGCTCCTTCCCTACATTTGGAGACTGGGTCGTTGGCACTTCCCCTGTCAGCAGACAGCGGAGCCCCGGGGCCTCAGGTTACCTCCGCTGGGGTTTCTCCCCCTCCTGAAGGTCCTTCTGAAGCCTCTTCGGAAGAACCTCCCAGGAAGAAAACGTGCAAGAGGAAGCACGTTGACTCCCCTGACGAGTCTTTGACATCTGACACCGATCTCGATGATGCAGAGGGGTCCCCCAAGTCGTCCTCGGATGATGTCTCCTTTGCAGACATCCTAGAAGCCCTAAAACAACGAGGCGGCTGGCAGTCCAAACCTCCCTCTGCTGATGAGTCGGTGTTCCTGAAGGCCTTCGGGGCTCAGCCCTCCGCCTCCTGGGTGTCTCCGCCCTTCGAGCTCTTGGATTTGATCTGTCGAAGGCGTGGGAACACCCGGACTCTGTGGAACCGGTGCCCGCTCGTCCAAACAAATTTCTTTCAGCACCCCCAGATAGAGAGTTCCTCACGAAAGGTGTGGCTGTGGATGCTATGGTGGTGGCATCTGCTACACAGCAGGATGTAGCAGAGGCTTCTACGTCCATCCATCCTCCTAATAAGGAGTCTAGGAGCATGGATCGGTACGGCAAGCACACCCTAAGTTCAGCGGCCTTTACCTTGAGGTCTCTGAACTACCTAACGCACTTTACGAGATTCCAGAGGGATCTGATTAAGGAGCTGTCAGATACCCTCTTAGGTAACCTGCCTGAGGAGCTGGCCCAGACGGTTGGATCTCAGCTGGCTACAATGTCATCCATTTCGAACTCATCCATGAGGCTCATCTCGTATGCGGCGAAGGCGAGTAGAGCGGGTACAGGCATTGCTCTATGGAGACAAGCCTGGCTCCGCCTGTGTCATTTCGCGGAGGCCTTCAAGTCTTCATTTGCCGACGCCCCCTTTGATGGGTCCTCCCTGTTTGGGCCCAAGGTGAAAGACACACTTACCCGCTGTGAACAGGAGGGTAAGACTCTGACTGCCGTAGGGGCACGATTTTCCACTCCCTTTCAGCCTTATCCCAAGGCTAAAAGAGGAGGGAAGATGTGGTTCCGGAGATCGCAGAAGTTTTACCCCTCTCAGCAGGAAGGTTCCTCCTCCAGAGGCAGAGGAGGGGGAAATTCATCAGGAAGACACCGTCCCAGAGGCGGCAGAGGCCCCCGCAACACTGGAGACCACGAGTCCTTTCGTGGCTCTTCAGCTTTTCATAGTCCCTGAGGGATTGCCTGACTGTGCTGCTCCGGAGCCAGTCGGGGGTCGTTTTTCGAAGCACCTAAAGGCCTGGGAAGGGATCACTCAGGACCGATGGGTGCTTCAAATTATCGCCGGAGGTTACTCCATCCCATTCTGTTGTCCCCCCCCTCCGTCCAAAAGAATCCCGGACCCGCCACCCAGTCAACAGGATACCGCAGCCATAGAAATTTCAAAACTGCTGCAAAAAGGAGCCATCCAACCGGTCCCCGCAGACCAGATCGGATTAGGGACTTACTCAAGATTCTTTTGGTGCCAAAAAAGACTGGGGACTTGAGGCCCATTTTGGACCTAAGCAACCTAAACCGTTCAGTCAAGAAGTCCAAGTTCCGAATGGTCACTTTACAAACCATTCTCCCATTGTTGGAGAAAGGTGTTTGGATGTGCTCCATAGACCTCAAGGACGCGTATTACCATATCAAAATACATCAAACGTCCAGGAGACACTTGCGCTTCAGCCTAGGAAGCAGTCATTTTCAGTTCCGTGCGCTGCCCTTTGGTCTCACCACAGCCCCCAGGGTGTTCACCAAATGCTTGGCAGTAGTGACTGCTCACTTGAGGAGTCTAGGATTCCAGGTGTTTCCGTACATAGACGACTGGCTTCTAACTGCCACCTCCAAGCATCTACTTCTACGGAGCCTGCAAGCCACAACATCACTGTGCAATTCCCTCGGAATCACATTCAGTTGGCCAAAGTCTGTGTTACGGCCATCTCAAAGAATAAGATTCATAGGGGCAGAGATAGATTCAAACCAGATGCGGGTCTATCTACCTGCAGACAGAATTCAGATCATACAAAATCAGGTTCGAGCCTTACTCCCCAGGTCCAAAGCCCCAGCCAGAATGGTCATGTAGCTATTGGGTTCGATGTCTGCCACAGTTCTGCTAGTTCCCTTGGCAAGGTTACACATGAGAATCCTCCAGTGGCTTCTTTCAACTCAGTGATCCTTTCAGAAACTCCCTCTCAATCATCTAATATGGATCACAGAATCTTGCAGACGGGACCTTCGCTGGTGGCTAGAGTCCTCCAATTTGGATCAGGGACGACCCTTTGTTCTTCCCCCTCCGGCGGCCACTTTGACCACGGACGCCTCCCAGACAGGGTGGGGGGAGGGCATTCCCTGGGCAGGTCAGTCCAGGGCAAATGGCATCCGGAGGAGACCCCTCTCCACATCAACATTCTAGAAATGAGAGCAGTACTCCTGTCCCTCCAAGCCCTTCACGATTACCTCCCTCAGGGCGTAATTGCTATTCACTCAGACAACATGTCAGTTGTCTGGTACCTGAACAAACAGGGAGGGACCAGATCCTATCCTCTTTGCAGGGAAGCGATGAGAGTCTGGGAATGGGCAGTCTCGACCAAACGCTTCCTAGTGGCTACTCACATACCGGGCAAATCCAATGTCATAGCCGACAGGTTGAACAGAACCATCCTCTCTCCTCACGAATGGTCTCTGAATATGACTACGACAAGGCAGATTTTCAGCGAATGGGGAGTTCCGTGCTGCGACCTCTTTGCGACTCCTCTGAATGCGAAGTGCAAAGATTTTTCTCCCTAACCCGGCTCCGGGGAAGAGCCCTATGGACGCGTTAGTCCATCCTTGGCCCACCGGCCTGCTTTATGCCTTCCCTCCAGTTCCTCTCCTACCCAGGGTAATTCAAAAGGCATCTCTCTTAGGGAGCAAGATGATCTTAATTGCTCCTTATTGGCCTCGTCAAGTCTGGTTTCCCTATCTTCGGAAACATGCTCTGGAAGGTCCATGGTTCCTGGACCAGGTCCCAGACCTACTGATTCATCAGTTGGGACTACTACACCAGTCCCTACACACATTAAAATTGACGGCCTGGCTCCTCCTCTTCCGACCATAGTCAGGAGACATGCACTGGACCCAGATGTGGTGCACATATTGTCTTCAGCCCACAAGTCTACTACGAAGAAACTGTATTCTAGCAAATGGAAAAGGTTTGCTATCTGGGCTCAACTCTGGGGCCGGGACCCCATTTCTACTCCCGTGGCAGAAGTACTCAAATTTCTGACCTCTCTTTTCAACCAAGGCTCTTCTGTTTCTACCATCAAAGTACAATTGGCAGCGATTTCTAATTTTCATGAATCCATAGACCCACCTTTAATGAGCAATAGGTTGTGTAAGACCTTCTTGAAAGGTGCTGCTCTATTAAGACCTCCGATTTCTCATCCTGCACCTCCATGGGATCTCGATATAGTATTACGTGCCTTGACTTCTTTCCCCTTTGAACCGGCAGCTACCTGTGATCTGAAGTTTCTATCATGGAAGACAGCCTTTCTTGTGGCAATTACTTCAGCCAGAAGGGTTTCAGAACTTCAAGCTTTGTCAGTGAAATCCCCGTACTTGGTTTTTCATACAAACAGGGTATCCCTCAGATCAAATCCTTCTTTTGTTCCTAAAGTCTGTTCTACTTTATGCTTGCAACAGTCGTTAGAGCTCCCAGTTTTTTTCCCAAAATACTCCAATAAAGCGGAATTTATTTTCCACACACTAGATGTCCACAGGCAGTTACGTTTTTATTTGGATAGGACCAAACAATCAAGGAAGACAGATCAGTTGTTTGTGTCCTTTGCAGAAAACAAGTTGGGCAACCCAGTCACGAAGGTCACTATTGCCAAATGGATCAGGGACTGTATTACTCAAGCTTATATTTATTCTAACAAAGAGCTTTCCACCTCTGTTAAGGCTCATTCTACAAGGGCTATGGCTACTTCGGTAGCATTTCATTCTAAGCTTGCTATTGGTGAAATTTGTGCTGCGGCTACATGGTCTTCCCCGCACACCTTCATTTCTCACTACAAATTAGATGTGGCATCTAGAGGACGAGCTTCATTTGGTTCCACAGTGCTCAGGAGTGTTTTCCAATGAGCCACCCGGGATTTAGGTGCTAGGGACGCTGTCCCCTCAGTCAGAAGGCGAGATAGGATCACATAACATCTTTTAGTTATGTACTCACCATAACTTCAGATGTTTGGGATCCATCTACCACATTCTAATAACCCACCCTCCTTCCCCCTTCCTTGGAGATCAGAGGATATCAGAAGGTCCGAATCCTGTTGTTTCATCTTGAAACATCTAACAATGTTATATAAACAAGCTGTGCATGTGTGCATGAATGCGGACAAACAAGATCTGGGGGATTAGTGCTGATGCATCCTGGGATAAAGATAGCTCAGCCAATTAGAGGCCTCGCTCTATAGCATAAGCGTGCCGAGTCGGAGCCGAGGGATCGGCTCCGAACCCATCAGTCAGAATGTAGGCGAGATGGATCCCAAACATCTGAAGTTATGGTGAGTACATAACTAAAAGTTTTGTTTAGCAGATGTCTTAGTGTTTGTGCTGTAAAATGCAAAATAAAACTTTCAAATGAAGTCCAAATCATCATAGAAGTAAATCAGTATGCACATTAGTGTTTATGGTAAATGGAGTGAAATAGCCAAGTAATGGATCATTGGAATGGCTGCAGGGGGAGGCTCCATGATTTTGTGAGGGGGAAGGGCGGCAAACTTAAAGACAGCCCCAGCTGAACTATACATCCCAACTGTCCAGATTTTCAAAGAATGAATAGATTTTTGCTTCTTATTTTTGGTTTGTTCCTCATATAATTTGTGGTTTTCTGGCAAAATCATTTAGGAATTAAGTCACTAAATAATGACACACTGAGTTTCAGACTTCATAACCTTCAGAAAAATGCATGCTAAAGTAAGACATGTTGTTCTATCAACTGTCTCAGTTTATACAAGAGCAATTTTTAGTACTGTTTATATGTCCCCCCAATATATTTGGCCTTGTCCAGATTTATTGCATTAACATGTTGAGAGGTACATGCAAATAAATTGCTTTATAGAATTAGGCATAGCCAAACCTCTTAGCTGTCCCTGATTTTGGCTCAAAATGTTGCTCTTCCCCTAATAATCCCTCCGCAAAATAGCAATTTTGGAAGAAAACATGGAGGGTTTACAATTAAGAAATAACTGTAATAATCAGAGTTATAGATTACTTTTATTTCAGAAATGCATGTAGATTCTTTTATTTTGTCAGCTACTCAAGTTAACAGTACTAATATTAAAGTGTCCCTTCTTTGACAGGTTCCCAGCTGTATTGTGTGGCTATTTTATATTTTTACATCACATTTTTGGTTCATTTTTCATAAAATTGTGTTTTTTTGTTTGGCAAATTAGTGACAAATCATTAAAGACTGAAGTTAGAAAAATAATGACAGACATTTGCGTTTCAGATTTCATACCATTCAGAAAATTCATACTAATGCAAGACCTATTCTATTATCTTTCTAAGTTTATAAGAGCAATATTTTAAAAATTGTCCTTATTTTTGGGCCTTTGTCTCACTTCTTTGTATGGCTTTGTCCAGATTTCTTGCTCTGAGGTTGAGAGTTATGACAAATGTGTCAGGGCCATCACAGTCAGCCAGAGACATTTCAAATTGTGACATACTTGTTGCACCCCACTTCCCCATGTAGTGACTCTGGATGTGTCAAAGCAAGGCAAGGAGTAGTTATGCAGTGTAAAATGTGCAGAGTATCTCCCCACCCCATCCAAGGTAGACACAAGTACTAGAGTGGCTTTTCATCTGTCCTTGATTTTTGCAGAGTGGTCTGGTTTATGTCATATTTTTGTACTGTTGATTTATGCTTATTACTCAAAGTGCCTGTTGCTCTGTGTTTAAGTAGCAATACTTTAATGACCATCATCAGGTAAGCTTGGCTGAGATTGTAAGATGCAAGTAAGCTTTAATAAGCATACTGTTAAAGAATTGCCAACATTGAAAGCCTTTCTGTTGTTGCCA
The DNA here is from genome assembly GCF_019279795.1 of Protopterus annectens. Classification (NCBI taxonomy): domain Eukaryota; kingdom Metazoa; phylum Chordata; order Ceratodontiformes; family Protopteridae; genus Protopterus; species Protopterus annectens. The sequence goes on along the minus strand of NC_056731.1, from coordinate 1,713,811,866 downwards.
TGTAGAGAATACTTAACTAGATAATGTATAGGCCTCGGGTATTGAAATGCATATGATAGTATTTGTAATAAAGGACAGGATTACATTATTTTAAGAAGCTCATTACACTTGGAGACTTCCAGTCATCTCTGCAGGCTTTACCCCTAAACTAAACAGAATGCCAATCGTGTGGTCCATAACCTGTACAGTGATCCTTTTAAGCAATGTATCTTGAGCTTATTTCTTATTTGCTTTTCATTTTTTACTTTGATCATGTTGTCCCCATGAAACAAGTAGATAGTTGTCAGGCAGCAAGTCTTTTTTTGGATAAGAAACATTTTTACAAGTGGGGGCATCAGAGATTTCTACTTTCAGCATGTTACTTGGTACTTTAATAAAGCTGAATATAAATTATAATTAGAACTGCAGTGCAAGAAGTGGTTTGAGTTGAGTGCTGCTTGTTTTTCTTATACTTGATTTTGACTGGCATTCCATTAATGAATTTAAAAAGTGATTTATTTTTTCACGCCTCACAACCTTTTTGTTTCCATCTAGATATTAAGTAAGCTGTCATGTAGGCAATGCATTGAAATATTTTTATTCTTCTGCACTTCATTTTGTCTTGATTGGACTCTCATAATGACGGTTTGGCACCCAGGACAGTGTATTTAGTTAGTTTTTGTGGTTTTGAGCATAGCTCCTCCCCTTTCTAGTTGGCTGCACCCCTTCCCATTGACCCCACCCATTCAGTTGTCTCCTGCAGCCCCCCTTTGATTTGAAGTCACCAGCCACCACTGTTTTCAGGCCAGAATGTCTATGAACAGTATTTGTGCTGCAGCTACGTGGGCCAATCCTCATACATTTATCACTCATTACAAAGTGGATTTGGCCTCCAGGGACAGGTTCTCTTTTGGTTCCACTGTGTGCAAAGGTGTACTCTCATGAGCCACCTGGGAAAAAGGTGCTTGGGACGCTGTCCCATCCATGTAAGAATGAAGGCGTGATAGGACAACATAACATAAAGAAGTTATGTACTCAACATAACGTTCCATGTTTGTTGTTCATCTCGCCATTCATTCTTATGACACCTCTCACCTTTCCCTGTCCGAGGACTCCTAGAGGACCTGGTGGTTATTTTTCCTCCTTACAGGAGCTCCTTGATTCAGTTTGTTTCTCCTTGATATGGGGTCTTATGTATATATATATATATATATATATATATATATATATATATATTTATATTACTCATTAGTAATTTAGCAGCAAACAAGATCTGGGGAGTTGCACCACTGCATCTTGGGATATCTACCTGCCACGAGTGTATTCAGCTGAGTCGGAGCCGAGGATTCACTCCAAACCCATCTGTGTAAGAATGAATGGTGAGATGGACAACAAATATGTAATATTATGGTGAGTACATAACTTCTTTGTGTGTGAAATAACAAATTTAAATTAATAAATGTTGACAAAACTAAGATCCGCACTAGCCATGGAATGAAAATCATTCCTAATCTGATGGATAAACCTAAGTCCATCAGATTATCACTCATACCTTGACAATCCAGAACATCTGAGCTCCATAAATTGAATTATCATATGGAGAATATTTGTAATAAGAATAAGCAATATTTTTAGTATTTTGAACAGATATAATACTATTGTAGATTAGACAGAATTCTAATACAATATAAATATCTACTTATTGTATAAGCAATTAATATTTACATGAAAGATAGATGACAAGCAATTCAGTCATAGTAAAGTAGGATTTATCATATATAAAACCTCAATAAAAGATTATAGCACACAGCTATTTAACATATTTACCCTTACTGATGAAGTCTTTCAAAACATATTACTTAATATAAATAGATGGTAATAATATTTATACCTAATGTTTATAATACAATGTAAAGTCCAAAAACAAAAGAGGCAACTGTTGAAAGCAACAATGAATACCAAAACCAGCAGCAGGGTAAAACAGGCCAATAAATATCCAAGGTTCCAAAAAATCCAGGTCCAAAGCACAGCTGTTTGTCCAAACACCCCTTTATTTTAACGCAGACAATTCTCTCAGTACACCACGATGTTCTTCATCTCACATTGCTGCAGTCCTTACATATGGGTAGTCCGCTGTCCTCGGTCCCCCGAATACCAAAGTATTAGGTTGACGTCGGTCATGGCGCTCAGATCTGACATTATAGCATCAGGGTATAAAAGCGCATGACCGACGTCATATCCTCAGTCTTTTTTGCCGCATGGTCCGATGCAGAAGCAGCGTTGCAAGTGCCGTTCGGCGTTCTGAAATTTTCGTATTCTGAGTTTCAGACCGAAACCAAGTTGGGCTAAGTACCCGTTGGGAATATTTTGTTTTTCTTGCCTCAGTTAATTCCGGATGTCAGAAAAAGTGAATAATTGTATTTCTTGTGGGAAACAGATACCGCATAGGGATTATCACTCTCTTTGCATTCCTTGTTTGGGACGGACCACGGCGTAGTCGGTGTCGGTTTTGTGCTAGGTTTAATAAGCGCACTATAAAAAGAAGGTTAGATTGTGCTAGATTAGTCTTTGGTAAGCGGTGTAATTATAATATGCCGTCGGATCCTCCGACGCCCGCTTCCACGAAGAAGCGCAAAGACAAATCCTTGAAACCTAGACAGGTTGATTCGTCCGTTTCGGACGCCAGGCCTGCAGAAGCTACAGTGGAGCAGGTGGATCCGGCTGAAGTTTCTGTTGAGTCTCAGGGGGAAACTTCGATTTTGCAGGATGTGGCCTCACAGGAGTCAGGTCAAGCTGAAGGGGCCTCTCAGGTTACTGTTCTCCCTTCTATGCCTAAGGTGGTTAGGCCTTCGGCTACTATTTCTAAGGCTTCTTCTAAAGGCAGGTCTGTTTTGCCTTCCTCTGGTGTCCCTCCAGGTACTTCAGGGTCTGTGCCTAAAAAGCACATGTTTAAAATGGCAGAAGATTTGATTACTTTAATTAGAGGTTCTATGCCCCCTCCTGATAAGAGGCCCAGGGTGGAGCTAGAGTTGGAAAGTTTGGATCAGGCCTCAGACGACTCAGACTCTTCTGCTGAAGATATTCAAGATTTTCCCCCTTATTCGGATTCTGATGCAGAGGATTCCACTCCTTCTGCTTCTCCTCCAGAGGATTTTTCGTTTTCAGAAACTCTGCATTCCATGAGGGAGCATTTTAAGTGGGAAGGACAGGATTTCTCTGATTCACGAAGAGGCTTAGGGAATTCTTGTTTTACCACAGCATAGACCCTTGGCTATACCTCCTGTTTTGGATGTTGTTCAAGATGTTTTCTCGGAGGCTTCCCTTAATCCAGATTCTTTGCCTCCTGCGCCAGTTAAACCGGACAGGTATTACAGGGTGCCTGAGGCTCATAAATATCTGTATAAGAGTCCTAGGGCGGACCCAGAAACTGTTAGTCAGGGGCCTAAGGGTGTTAGAGCTTCTGTTGTAAAGAATCCGGTTCCTCTAGATAAGGAAGCTAGAGCTTTGGATAGATGGGGTAAGAAGGTGTACACCTCTTCTACTTTAGCTATGAGGGCTTTAAATTGCCAGTTTCATATGTTGAAGTATCAGAATTTCCTCCTTTCTCAGCTAAAATCTAAAGTGGATGCTTTGGCAGAGGGCATAGAGTGTAAAGAATTGCAGGATTTAGTACATGTCTCTGAACAGGTGGGTAAGCATTCTTTGCAGTGTGGTTTTGATGCTGTACAGGCCTCTTCTAGGGTGGCTGCCACTGGATCAGTTCTTCGTAGGCACGCCTGGCTTAAGGATCAGAATTTGTCCGAGCATGTTAAAACTAGAATTCTGGATGCCCTTTACAGTCTGAAGTTTTGTTTGGTCCCCCTGTGGAGTCGGTTTTGAAGAAAATGGAAGACAAGGCTAAGTCTATGCAGACTGTTAAAGATTTTTTGCAGGTGCAACCTCCAAAGTTTAGTAGAAATTGGCCTACTAAGGGGTGGACCTACCCTTCTTCTGATTCTCAGTCTAGGGGTAGATCTAGGCGTGGCAGGGGCAGAGCTCACAGTACATTCAGGCCTAGAACTTGGAGTTCACCTGCACAATCTGCGGGTGAGGGCAGGGGCCAGTCCTTTCGTAAACAGGCCCAATGACCTGCATTTTCAGCTGCCAGATTCTTCTTCCCTGGCAGCTCCTTTGGGAGGAAAATTAGCACTCTTCAAGCAAAACTGGTTTTTAGTCACCCAGGACAAATGGGTATTGGACATTATAAACCGAGGCTACAAGTTCTATTTCCATACATTGCCTCCTTTCAAAGGCATGCCAGACGTTCCTCCTCGGCAAAGGATAGAGGCTCACAAGCAGGTTTCTTTACTTCTTCAAATAGGAGCTATACAGCCAGTTCCTCTGTCAGAAGTGGGACTAGGATTTTATTCTCGCCTGTTTCTAGTACCAAAGAAAGGGAACACGTGGAGACCAATTTTGGATTTATCTATCCTCAACACTTATCTGGACATTCCAAAGTTCAAAATGCTGACGTTACAACAGCTTTTACCTCTGTTGGGAAAAGATCACTGGATGGTAACTCTGGATCTCAAAGAGGCTTATCTTCATGTTCCTATCAGGCCCAGTTGCAGGAGGTACCTGCGTTTTCGGGCTGGACATTTACATTATCAGTTCTCTGCATTGCCCTTTGGCTTATCTACTGCCGGCAGAGTGTTCACAAAGGTTCTGGCTCCAGTGATAGCCTTTTTCAGGTTAAAAGGAATACAGATTTATCCTTATTTGGACGATTGCCTGATTATTGCACAACACAAAGACGAACTTCTGCATCATCTAAAGTATGTGATGGTAGTGTTAAGATGCCTAGGGTATTCTGTGAACGAAACAAAGTCCAGTCTAGTACCCTCTCAGGACATGTGCTTTCTGGGTGTGAGACTGAATACAGCTTCCCAGATGGCCTTTTGACCCCGGACAAACAAAGAAGCCTTTCTCTTTATTTCCATCAAATGTCTCTACAGTCCAGGCTGACTGCAAGGACAGTCCTTCAAGCCTTGGGGTTCATGGCATCTTGTATTCTGGTGCTTCCCAATGCCAAACTGCATATGAGGAAGCTTCAGTGGTATCTCAAAATGTATGGACACAACACTGCCAAGATCTAGACACTGTCATTCAGATAATACCTTGCATTCAGAAAGAGTTTTTGTGGTGGGCTCAGGAATGTCACCTAAACAAGGGACTCTCTGTGACCCGACCAGAGGCGAGTCAGATTCTAACGACAGATGCCTCGGACAAGGCTTGGGGAGCACACCTCAATGGAAAATGGGTGCAAGACACGTGGCCTGTCAGACTTCAACATTTGCATATCAACTTGAAGGAGAAGTTAGCAGTCCAATTTGCATTGATGGCTTTCAAGGATTTACTTCACCCAGGACAGGTGTTGATTCAAACAGACAACACTACTGTCATGTGGTACATCAACAAGCAAGGGGGAACCCATTCGTACCCTCTTTGCAGGCAAGCGATGATTTTGTGGGAGACTGCTCTCAGTTTACACCTCAATCTTCAGGCAAGGTTTCTACCAGGAGCACAGAACTCCTTAGCGGATGTGTTGAGCAGACAAATTGTGGATCCTCACGAGTGGAAACTGGATCCTCATGTGTTTCGAAAGTTGACAGTGTTATGGGAACTCCAGACATAGATCTGTTCGCTTCTCCACTAAATTACCAGTTGCCAAAGTTTTGCACAAAAATGTTTCATCCCACAGCTTGGAAGGTGGATGCTCTATCATTCAGTTGGAGCAATCTTCATGTCTATGCCTTTCCACCTCTGCCTCTCATTCCCAAGGTACTCCTGAAGGCCAGAATAGACAAGCCATCCATGATTCTGATAGCGCCGGATTGGCCTCGACAGCACTGGTACCCACTACTGAGGAGTTTGGTATGGGAGCCTCCATGGCCTTTGCCTTTGATTCCGCATCTTTTGTCTCAGGAGGGCAATCACTTCCTCAATGTCAAGATTCAGTCTCTGCATCTCACAGCCTGGCATATTCTGTTTTAGACCCTGGAGGGTCTCAGCTTCCACAACAAGTTTTGAATGTTATTTTGGAGGCCAGAAGGCCTAGTACAAGGAAAGTTTACGCTGATAAATGGAGGAGATTTTTCTTTGGAGCAAAGCGAAGGACTTTGATGTTTCCAAGCCTGATTTAAGTGTTTCTCTTCAATATCTTACTGAGTTATTGGACAAGGGTTTGTCTTTCTCCTCGATAAAGGTTCATGCTGCAGCCATTTCTGCTCACTATGACTGTGACCCTCCTTTATTTTCCCATCCTTTGTTTAAGCAATTTCTTAGAGGGCAAAGAACATAAGACCCCCACGTAGAGCTCCTACTCCTGCTTGGGATCTCAATTTTGTGTTGGAAAAGCTTACTCTACAACCTTTTGAGCCTGCAACTACTGCCGAGTTAAAGTATTTATCATGGAAGACTGCTTTTTTGTTGGCCATTACCTCTGCAAGAAGGGTTTCTGAATTACAGGCCCTTATGGCAGTGGAACCTTTCCTGATTTTTCATAAGGATAGGGTATCTTTGCGTACTAATCCTTCCTTTATGCCTAAAGTGATTTCTAGTGTGGCCTTGAACCAAACTATTCATTTGCCTACTTTTTATGCAAACCCTCAAAATAAAGGGGAGAAGATTTTGCATACTTTGGATATTCACAGGCAGTTACGTTATTATTTGAGCAGAACCAAGGGGTTCAGGCAGTCTCAGCAGTTGTTTGTTTCTTTTGCTTTGGGTTCTCAGGGAAAACCTGTTTCAAAACAAACTATTTCTAAATGGATTGGGTTTTGTATTTCTTTCTGTTATTCCCATCATGGTAAGGAGATTCCGGCTGGAATCAGACCTCATTCCACTAGAGCTACTGCCACTTCTACTGCCTTTCTAAGGGGTAGCTACAAAAGATATTTTGGAAGCAGCCACTTGGAGTTCAGTGCATACTTTTTCCAAGCATTACCACCTTCCTCTTTATTCTAAGTCTAGGGCTGGATTTGCCACTGCAATATTACAGGGCATTTTAGCAGCCCCTAATGCTTTATGATTTTGCCATCCTCCCTTTACCTCTGCTTTGGGATTCTACCCATATGTAAGGACTGCAGCAATGTGAGATGAAGAACATAGTACAGTTTTGTACCTACCATAAATGTAGATGTTCGAAGATCCACATTGCTGCAGTCCAATTTACCCTCCCTCCTTCCCCTCTGTAGTTTGGCATGGTTATATGGTTTGGGTGATGGTTGTTGTTAGGCATGTTTTGGGAGGCATCCTGTTTTTGGGCTGTGGCCTTTCTTTTTAGGGCCTTCTGACATCTGGGGCAAGAAAAGACTGAGGATATGACGTCGATCATGCGCTTTTATACCCTGACGCTATGATGTCAGATCTGAGCGCCATGACCAACGTCAACCTAATACTTTGGTATTCGGGCCGACCGAGGACAGCTGACTACCCATATGTAAGGACTGCAGCAATGTGGATCTTCGAACATCTACATTTATGGTAGGTACAAAACTGTACTTTTTCGTTGCTGAATGCAACTTCATCAGATAACATCAAGAAAATTGGGTAAGGCTTAAATACAATAGATAACAAGCTCTCTAATTGGTGTAATACAATGTATTTTACTGGATATATCAGAAGTTATATTTCATTGTTTGCCAGCATTTAAGTAGTCACTTTGTTTGTTGCTAACTTACTTAAAGCATCAAGTTTGTTTTATGTGAACATTGATGAAAATTAGTGCATTTTAATTATCAGTGCATCCCTCTTCCCCATTTCCTACACATAAGGATTTTCACATCTATCATTCCTTATTATAAAATGAATGAAATTATAAGTTAAAACAACAAATTCACTTATTGTGATTAATGATTACAAGTTCCCTTTCCATATTCATAAATTGCCATTTTATGGCATATACTGAAAGTTTTTAGATTTAAATGGCAACATTCTATTTTGAATATATAAAGTAAAATATTGAATATCGGCTGCTTAAAAGTCAGTGAGTCAATATAAATTGTAATAGAAACTTATGGCAGAAAACGGCAGCTAAAGCGCGCCAAATTCAAAAAACACTGAATGCCTCTATATGGTTCTCCGTTAGTACCTCTGTTCGTATTACTTCAACCAAGCAGACAGAATTAGTTCAGTCAACTCTTTTAATAATAACAAACTTCGCTCCAATCCGGCAGTATTCACTTCACCAACTGTAAATATCCAACAAAGTATATTCCAACGAACACAAAGATGTACACGATCAGTATATAAAAACGTGTATTTATTATAATACAAACATACGGCTAGCGCTTTCACCCATAGGCTTCATCAGGCCATATATAATTAAAGACTGATGCTCTTTTATACTTTAATTAATACTGACATCACTTCCTCTTATTAATTAATTAAAAATATATATATATAAAACTCAAATACTTTTACGGATGCATATTAATTACATAAATACATATAATATCTATTACAAATCAAAAAATAAAAAATAAAAAAATATATAATGAGATTTAGCCTATAAACTAATTTAATGTGAATAAACACTCCTATAATAGCCCTACATAAAAAACGCTATATAACACCTCCATTAAAATATCAGAAGATTGTAATGTAACTTCCGATATAAACTGCTAGGTTTCAACAAAATAATTATCATAAATAAGTTGTTATGAATAATGAATTTGTACAATATATTAATCATGTATGCTCTACATAATATTACTATTTAAAATATATTATTTATTTAATTAATGCAGCACCATATTAAAACATTAAAATATATAACTACTACATACATCAATAACTAAAGTATCTTAAATATATATATATATATATATATATATATATATATATATATATATATATAAACAATCTAAAGCATATAATTCACATAAATTATCTAGAGCATATAATTCATACAAATTACCATTCCTTGATTTTTATACATTAATTTTTAAAACTCCTAGCCTTTAAAATAGGTCTAATAGGAATGCAATTGTTCAACCCAGGTTTACGATCCGCTCTGAGTCTTATTATCCACTTACTTTCATGATGTTCTGTGATATTACGTATAGGTCCCCTCCCAATGGTAGGGTAATTCACATGTAATACCAAAAATTTAAAATAGTGTTCCATAGAGGTACTAGCCACATGCTTGGATAAAGCATTTTTATCTGAACCTATCCTAATATTGTACAAATGTTCCTTGATTCTTTCCCTAAGGCGTCTGTCAGTCTTACCCACATAAAAAGATGGGCAGGACTGACAGACTGCCAAATAAACAACGTGTGATGTTTCACAACTAGCTGTACAATTAAATTTAAAATGTTGCTGTGTAACAGGATGTACAAATCTAGCTGACTGATCTATAGTAAAGCAATAACTGCATCTACCACAGGGTCTAGTATGGGGCTGTAGGTGGCGTATATGCGTCCCTTGATCTAATCTATTGGGCCCACAAAGCATTCTATACAAATTTAACTTATTCTTAAAGATAAATTTGGGTGTTTCTCCTACAATTCTGGATATATCTGGATTCACCTGTAATAGGTCCCAATATTTCATGTATGCAGACGTAATTTCTTTAACATCTTGTGTATAATAAATAGTTGGTGTAATTATACGATCTATGGTATTATTCTTTTCACCCACATCTTGTTTAATACTTTGGTCTGCAAAATATGGATAAGCACGATTAGCTCTATAATTTTCAAGATCCCCAAAGCCTGAACGTATTTCACTTTCTTTATAAGATCTTTTTAAAAACTGTTGTCTAAGTTTTTCTAGTTCCCTATTGTATCCTTGTGCAGTGGGGTTCAGCCTAGATGCCCTCATGGCCTGACCTCTAACTACATTTCTGAATACATAAGGAGGGTGCATGCTGGATCTATGCAAATATGAGCTCCTATGGCAAGTTTTTCTATACACCCCTGTGTTCAGATATCCATTAAGTATTTTCTGTACATAAACATCCAAGTAGGCTACTTGATTTTGTGATGCAGACATGGTAAATTTTAGATAATATGTCAAAGAGTTAATCTTTTCTACAAAATAATCTAAATGTTCTCTATCGGATTTCCATATCAAAAAAAGGTCATCCACAAATTGGACATAAAACCCTACATATTTCTTAAATATATCCAATGGGAATAGCTGTCTATCTTCCCAATCCGCCATTACTAGGTTGGCGTAGCTATTGGCACAAGAAGTGCCCATAGCTACTCCATGCTTTTGAATGTATGTTTTACCATTAAATGAGAATATGTTATTACTCAATGTAAGGTCCATAAGTGTACATAAAGCCTCTATTTGAGATGGACTGTATAATTGTCCTTGTACTAGGCATCTACGCATACTTTCTATACCCTCTACATTAGGTATGCTTGTGAATAATGATGTAACATTCAACGTGACTAACCAGTAATCTGGTATAGCCTCTTTCTTTTGCATATCTTCATATAATTTCAATAAAAATTGCTTAGTATCTCTTAAGATATGTGTATATTTTTGTACTATGATTTTTAACTTAGATTCTATATATATAGATATTGGTTCCGTTACCCATCCCCTACCGGCTACAACCGGTCTCATGGGTGGTGAAGTTGGATTCTTATGTATTTTGGGGACCCCTTGTATACAAGGAACTCTTGGGCATTCAATCTGAAAGAATTCATATATTTCCTGATTGATTTGTCCTATGGAATATAAGTAGGAAATCTGAGTTTGAACTCTAATTATTATGCTATCAATACTTAAAGGATTGAGTTGTTTATAATACTGCTGATCAGCCAACATATTCTGCATACTAAGTACATATTTATCCATGTCCATTATAACCGTAGGACCCCCCTTGTCAGCCGGTCTAATCATTATACTTGTATCATGCCTCAGATCTTCTAACGCCTTTCTGGCCTTATATGTTAAATTCCCTATACCGTTTTTATTTGTATGCACTTCGCTTTGCTTATAAATCTCTTCTTCTACTAATTTTGAAAATGCCTCTAATAGGGGATGTAACGGAGGTATATAGGTGCTAGGCTTCCTATATATTTTAGTGTAAGGTCCTGTGTTAGTAGTACCAAACTCAATTTTCAACTGTATATTTCTAACAAATAATTTTAAATCAGTTATGGACTCAGTAATATCACTGACAGTAGAGGGTATGAAAGTTAGACCTTTCTCTATGACTTCTATTTCATGCTCTGTAAGTGCTTTACTGGATATATTCCAGACTAGTGAGTTAGGTCTTTGTTTCACATTTTCTTCAATGTTGGACCTACTGGTTCGATATCTATAATCCTTCTTTTCTGTCTCCCTCGACTCATAGACCTGTTCCTCCCTCCTCCTCTCCATTGTTCCCCTATGGGGAAAGGGACCATGTCATTGCTATCTATTTTATTACTAGTAACCTTCTTTCTAACTACCAAATTCTCTTGGTTCTGTTGTACATCAAGGGATGTCATAGGGGTGCCCTCATTATCAATAGATATGATTTCTCCATCTGGTGTACCAACATGACCACTAGAGACATCTGATTGAGTATGTACTAAGGCTATGGTAGTTATCTGTTTACTATTTCTTACAGAACCATCTGATACTTTACCAGCATCAGGTTCTATAATATCCAAACCAGCTGGTGTATCCTCTTTAATTTTCTTTGTTGCTACCAAAGCATTTACATTCCTATCATTATGTATTGCTCTTATGTTGTTTTTCATTTTAAAATCTTTAGAATTACTATCAACAACAGTCTTTTCCTCCCTGGGCCAAGTAAAGACCTGCCCCATTGCAAAATATTTTGTATCTCTATTAATTTTACCCTGTTTTTGCTCTAACAGCTTCTTTTCGTACATATACACATTATCCAGTAACTTTGTAATAGCTTTTTTAGATACATGCTTGGGGAACATAGATTGTATAGTCTCTTGTTGTTTAATAATCTGTTCCCGCAAGTTCTCTTCTTCATTCAAAAAATAATTATTAAGTAAAGTCATATATTGTATGCTCATTTCTATATTTATCTTTTGCCATTGACATAATAGTTCTGGATACCTGCTACCCGTGGTTGGCATCTTTAATATGCGCAATCCCCTCGGTATTATACGCCGCTCTATACAGACCTCAAAATGTTGTCTCTGTAATTGTAAGTGTTTGAGTCTTAGAAAGTCTACTTCCTTCATCATCGATGATAATCCAACGTTTTGGTTAGCCACCATGGACCCATTTTCCGCTGATATATCGGTTACCTCATACGCTCTCAGCTGATTCTGGTCACCCTCCACGCATAAACGAAACCTCGCTGTATTATCTCGATAATTCTCCGGTACGTAAGGTAACTCAATTTGTTCGTTACCCATTTCTGCCATAACTATCAAGCAGCACAATAGTAAAACAATGAGTATATAAAGTAAAATATTGAATATCGGCTGCTTAAAAGTCAGTGAGTCAATTTAAATTGTAATAGAAACTTATGGCAGAAAACAGCAGCTAAAGCGCGCCAAATTCAAAAAACACTGAGTGCCTCTATATGGTTCTCCGTTATTACCTCTGTTCGTATTACTTCAACCAAGCAGACAGAATTAGTCCAGTCAACTCTTTAATAACAACAAACTTCGCTCCAATCCGGCAGTATTCACTTCACCGACTGTAAATATCCAACAAAGTATATTCCAACGAACACAAAGATGTACACGATCAGTATATAAAAACGTGTATTCATTATAATACAAACATACGGCTAGCGCTTTCACCTGTAGGCTTCATCAGGCCATATATAATTATAATACTACTAACACAGGACCTTACACTAAAATATATAGGAAGCCTAGCACCTATATACCTCCGTTACATCCCCTATTAGAGGCATTTTCAAAATTAGTAGAAGAAGAGATTTATAAGCAAAGCGAAGTGCATACAAATAAAAAAGGTATAGGGAATTTAACATATAAGGCCAGAAAGGCGTTAGAAGATCTGAGGCATGATACAAGTATAATGATTAGACCGGCCGACAAGGGGGGGTCCTACTGTTATAATGGACATGGATAAATATGTACTTAGTATGCAGAATATGTTGGCTGATCAGCAGTATTATAAACAACTCAATCCTTTAAGTATTGATAGCATAATAATTAGAGTTCAAACTCAGATTTCCTACTTATATTCCATAGGACAAATCAATCAGGAAATATATCAATTCTTTCAGATTGAATGCCCAAGAGTTCCTTGTATACAAGGGGTCCCCAAAATAAATAAGAATCCAACTTCACCACCCATGAGACCGGTTGTAGCCGGTAGGGGATGGGTAACGGAACCAATATCTATATATATAGAATCTAAGTTAAAAATCATCGTACAAAAATATACACATATATTAAGAGATACTAAGCAGTTTTTATTTAAATTATATGAATATATGCAAGAGGAAGAGGCTATACCAGATTACTGGTTAGTCACGTTGGATGTTACATCATTATTCACAAGCATACCTAATGTAGAGGGTATAGAAAGTATGCGTAGATGCCTAGTACAAGGACAATTATATAGTCCATCTCAAATAGAGGCTTTATGTACACTTATGGACCTTACATTGAGTAATAACATATTCTCGTTTAATGGTAAAACATACATTCAAAGGCATGGCGTAGCTATGGGCACTTCTTGTGCCAATAGCTACGCCAACCTAGTAATGGCGGATTGGGAAGATAGACAGCTATTCCCATTGGATATATTTAAGAAATATGTAGGGTTTTATGTCCGATTTGTGGATGACCTATTTTTGATATGGAAATCCGATAGAGAACATTTAGATTATTTTGTAGAAAAGATTAACTCTTTGACATATTATCTAAAATTTACCATGTCTGCATCACAAAATCAAGTAGCCTACTTGGATGTTTATGTACAGAAAATACTTAATGGATATCTGAACACAGGGGTGTATAGAAAAACTTGCCATAGGAGCTCATATTTGCATAGATCCAGCATGCACCCTCCTTATGTATTCAGAAATGTAGTTAGAGGTCAGGCCATGAGGGCATCTAGGCTGAACCCCACTGCACAAGGATACAATAGGGAACTAGAAAAACTTAGACAACAGTTTTTAAAAAGATCTTATAAAGAAAGTGAAATGCATTCAGGCTTTGGGGATCTTGAAAATTATAGAGCTAATCGTGCTTATCCATATTTTGCAGACCAAAGTATTAAACAAGATGTGGGTGAAAAGAATAATACCATAGATCGTATAATTACACCAGTTATTCAGTATACACAAGATATTAAAGAAATTAAGTCTGCATACATGAAATATTGGGACCTATTACAGGTGAATCCAGATATATCCAGAATTGTAGGAGAAACACCCAAATTTATCTTTAAGAATAAGTTAAATTTGTATAGAATGCTTTGTGGGCCCAATAGATTAGATCAAGGGACACATATACGCCACCTACAGCCCCATACTAGACCCTGTGGTAGATGCAGTTATTGCTTTACTATAGATCAGTCAGCTAGATTTGTACATCCTGTTACACAGCAACATTTTAAATTTAATTGTACAGCTAGTTGTGAAACATCACACGTTGTTTATTTGGCAGTCTGTCAGTCCTGCCCATCTTTTTATGTGGGTAAGACTGACAGATGCCTTAGGGAAAGAATCAGGGAACATTTGTACAATATTAGGATAGGTTCAGATAAAAATGCTTTATCCAAGCATGTGGCTAGTACCTCTATGGAACACTATTTTAAATTTTTGGTATTACATGTGAATTACCCTACCATTAGGAGGGGACCTATAAGTAATATCACAGAACAGCATGAAAGTAAGTGGATAATAAGACTCAGAGCGGATCGTAAACCTGGGTTGAATGATCGCATTCCTATTAGACCTATTTTAAAGGCTAGGTGTTTTAAAAATTAATGTATAAAAATCAAGGAATGGTAATTTGTATGAATTATATGCTCTAGATAATTTATGTGAATTATATGCTTTAGATTGTTTATATATATATATATATATATATATATATATATATATATATATATATATATATATTTAAGATACTTTAGTTATTGATGTATGTAGTAGTTATATATTTTAATGTTTTAATATGGTGCTGCATTAATTAAATAAATAATATATTTTAAATAGTAATATTATGTAGAGCATACATGATTAATATATTGTACAAATTCATTATTCATAACAACTTATTTATGATAATTATTTTGTTGAAACCTAGCAGTTTATATCGGAAGTTACATTACAATCTTCCGATATTTTAATGGAGGTGTTATATAGCATTTTTTATGTAGGGCTATTATAGGAGTGTTTATTCACATTAAATTAGTTTATAGGCTAAATCTCATTATATATTTTTTTATTTTTTATTTTTTGATTTGTAATAGATAATGTTAAGTTGTCATTCTCGCCTTCATTCTTGCTGGATGGGTTCGGAGCCGATCCTCGGCTCTGACTCGGCCTATACTATAGCTCGAGAGCTATTTTTACCGGCTCGAGGCAGCCCTATATCCCACAATACCATGCGCTAACTCCCTAGATCTCGTTTGCCGCTTCGCTGTGAGGTTGCGTTTTTTTGCCGGCTCAGGTCAGTGTAAACATTTTTTTCTTTTTGTGAGGACTTTTAAAATTTAAGGTTAGTTTTCCCTATCTGTTCATTATCGTACCCTTAAAAGCTTATTAACAGTTTTCGTTAAGCCCCCCCACCCCCCTCCTTTAGTCAAATTGATAAACGGGCCTTCGGGCTTTAGTTTTTCTATAGTTATCCCTATAGTTTGCCCTTATTGAGTGGGTGTGTGTGTGTGTTTTCCTAGTCAGCCCTTTAACTTCTCCCCTTGTGTGAGTGTTTGAGTGAGTTGTGTGTGCTGACTGTGTTAGATTGTTAGTGTCCAGTATAATGTCCAAAGACACTAAAGTCTCAGGATTCAAGAAGTGTGACTCGTGCTGTCAGAAGATGTCTCTGACAGACGGTCAAACTTCTTGCGTTTATTGCCTGGGACCCTTGCACCTGCAGGACTCTTGTTCCATTTGTCACGGATTTTGTCCAAGAGTCCTGCAGGAGCGCCACAATAAGCTAATTTTGAGGGGCTTATTGAAGCCTGATGACTCCCCGTCTAAGTCTGGCTCGGGGAAGTCGTCCAAGCCCGCCAAACCCTCTGCTCCAGTTCTTGAGTCGACGGCTGGCGGAACCGAAAGTGCTCTGACATCGGCTCCAGTTGGATCTGATGCGAGCAAGACTTTGCCCACTCCGAAACCCGTATCGGAGCCGACAACAGCGCGCAAGCGCTCTAGGTCACCCTCCGTAGAGTCCATTCGTTCGGCTCCAGGATCGTCCTTACTGTCGGAGCGGAGTCATAGGACTCATTCTTTCAGGTCTTTCAGGCTGCCCGACCATGACATTGAGAGGGTGGTCAGTAGACTCCTCAAGTCTCAGGCACTGGCCCAAATACTCCAAAGCCCATCTCACCAGACTGTGGCTCCCTCGGTGCCAATTTCAATTCCTCCTCCGACTCTTCAGTTGGGCTTGGAGCCGGGGTTTGTCAGAACCGGGACCTTACCCACGTCGGAGCCAATACTACCACCTTCGGCCCCGGCATCGTCGGCTCCGACCTCTTCATTGGTGCCGTCCGTGGAGAGGTCCGGGCGCTGGGACTCCATCGTCGGCTCCGAGGGGGTGAGTGGCATCGGACCCTTGTCCGACCCTGTTCTCTCTCTCGGAGCGTCGGCGCTGGTTAGTTCGGCCCCGACATCATTCTCGGAGCCTTCTCTGTCGGCACCAGGAGCGGTCCTGGTATCCTCGGAGCCAGGACTTTCTTCTGTGCCTGATAGGGGAGCCTTTGAGGTGATGAGGAGCATGCTGGATCCGGTGTCCGCTCCAAGGTTGGTTCCTTCAGCTCCTCCCTCTACAGTGCCTGTTACGGTCTCTGGTCATCCTCTGGCAATTGATAGCAGAGATCCAAAGCATAGGGTACCCACTTTGGGTGTCTCTTCTTCGTCCGAGGCCTCCCCTGAAGCTTCAGGGGAACCCCTCTGAAAAGTGCAAGAGGAAGCACGTAGACTCTCCCGAGTCTATCACTTCGGACACCGACTTGGATGAGTCGGAGGGTTCCCTGAGATCCCCCTCTGAGGATGTCTCCTTTTCAGACATCCTATAGATCCTGAAACAGAGGGGGAATTGGTCATAGGTTCATAGGTTCATACTAGGCTATCTGCCCTGGGGCAATTATAAGCCTAGCCCCATTTTGTTTGGCTTACGCCACCCCTTGATTTGAGTATACTGTGCCCTTTTTAAGGTTTAGTTTACTGTGCCTCTGTCTAATAGTGACACGGAAGTAATCCCCGGGACAAGCCTACGATCCCCCATCCACTCATTAAGATTCCTCTTGAAGAGATTCAGTGAGGTGCTCTGCCTAACATGAATTGGAATTCTATTCCAGAGCGAAGGGAGCCTCTGGGTTATAAATCTGTCCCTCCAGCAAGTTCTATTTATTTCTGTGCTGAGGTTCAAGTCCCTCGAGCGTGTGGCTCTAAGGGATTTAGATTTACTGAGGTGGAGCATGTCCATTAATTCTGGATTGGACATTGCTTTATATGTCAGGCATAGATCGCCTCGAAGTAGGCGGTATGCAACTGAGTAGAGCTGGAGTTTTTTTAACCGAGCAGCATATGGCATCTGTTTGAGTCCCTTGATCCTCTTGGTGAGGTACTTTTGGGGTCTTTCTAATTGCTGCAGGTGTCGGGTAAGGTACATCCCAAAAGGGGCATTGTATTCTATGATGGGCCTGATGAGGGATGAATAAAGGGGCATGATTACCTCTCTTGATCTAGATGTGAATCCTTTCATGATGAGGTGGGCTGTGTAGAAGGTCCACCCTCAAACCCTCCGAGGACGAGTCGGTTTACCTTGACGCTTTTGGGTCTCGCCCTTCCACCTCCTGGGTGTCCCCTCCTTTCGACCCACTGATGGAAGTAGTGGCCAGAAAGGCGTGGGCAGCTCCTGAATCGATGGAACCTATCCCTAGGAGGCCTTCTAAATTTATTTCTGCTCCGGTAGACAAACCATTTCTGACCAAAGGTGTATTGGTAGATGCTATGGTGGTAGCAGCCGCCACTAAGAAGGAATTAGCTGATCCTTCTGTACCTGTTCATCCTCCTAATAAAGAGTCCAAGACTATGGACAGGTATGGTAAGCGGACATTTGCTTCAGCGACCTTTGCCATGCGGTCGCTGAACTATTTATGTCATTTCACCCGCCTTCAGAGAGATTTGCTCAAAGAACTGGGTGAAACCATACAGGATCCTTCTGCTGCGGGGTATCAGGACAAGATTAACTCCCAGCTGGCTACCCTAAATTCCATTGCCAACTCCTCCATGCCGTTTATCTCTTATGCAGCCGATGGAGCGAGTAGGGCCGCAGGCACAGGTGTTGCGTTAAGACGTCACGCCTGGATGCGACTCTGTAATTTTGCTGATCCCTTCAAGTCGTCCTTCACCAACACTCCCTTTGATGGTTCAGAGTTGTTTGGACCTCAGGTGAAGAATACCCTCACCAGGTGCGAGCAAGATGGTAAGACTCTCTCTGCCGTGGGAGTCCACTTTTCCACACCATCTAGACCATACCCTAAAGGTCAGAAGGGTGGAAAGATGTGGTTTCGCAAACCACAGGGAGTTGCGCCTGCCGCACGTGGTGAACTTCCCCCCAAAGGCAGAGGGGGGAACAATAATAGATGCCGCCCCAGGGGCAGAGGGGGTCCACAGAACCAGGGTTCCAGGGAATCCTTCCCTGACCAACCCTTTCAGCATCCCTGAGAAGCTGCCCGACTATCCACCTTCAGAGGCAGTCGGGGGAAGATTATCTCTGTACCCAGAAGCCTGGCAATCCCTCTCTCAAGACAGATGTGTACAGTCGATCATATCCGAGGGTTACAAAATCCCCTTCATTTCCCCTCCGATCCAACCGCCAAGACCCCTCCCAGACATACCACCCGGACAAAGGGGTCAGGCACAGCTAGAGATAAAAAAGCTGTTAGAAAAAAGAGTCATCCAGGCAGTCCCAGCAGACCAGCTAGGATCCGGAATCTACTCCAGGTTCTTTTTGGTACCAAAAAAGACAGGAGACTGGAGACCCATTTTGGACCTCAGCAGACTGAACAAGTCTGTGCAGAAGACAACATTTCGGATGGTAACGCTGCAGTCCATTCTGCCCTTCTTGGGCAGAGACAACTGGATGTGCTCGTTAGACCTTCAGGACGCGTACTATCATGTAAAGATACACAGGTGCTCCAGGAGGTTTCTCCGCTTCCGGCTGGGAGCCAGTCATTACCAATTCAGAGCCCTGCACTTTGGTCTCACCACAGCCCCCCGGGTGTTCACCAAATGTTTGGCAGTGGTCACGGCTCACCTGAGACAAAAAGGATTCTAGGTGTTTCCATATTTAGACGACTGACTCATTACCGCTACCACCAAGCAGCATCTTATCAAAGCCAGGGATTACACCATTCGCATTTGCAACAAACTAGGTATTTCCATAAATTTCGCAAAATCCTCCTTGTCGCCTTGTCAGTGTATAAACTTCATAGGCGCCGTGTTAAACACCACAGAAATGTCTGCAACATTACCACCTCAGAGAGTGACAGACATACGGTGGAATGTTCAGTTTCTGTTTCAGTCCAACAGAATTCAAGTCAAGTTAGTACTGAAAACATTAGGCCTCATGGCAGCGGCGATTCTCCTTCTCCCCTTAGCCCGCTTCCACATGAGAATTCTCCAGTGGATGCTTTTTTCTCAGTGGTCCTTTCAACAGCTCCCAGTGACTCACAACATTTTGATAACCCCAACTTGCAGAAAACACCTCTCCTGGTGGATGGTCTCCCCTCAACTTCTTCAGGGCAGACCCTTTGTTCTTCCCCCTCCAGTTGCCACGGTGACAACGGATGCCTCCCTGATCGGGTGGGGGGGGCACTATCAGGGCAGGACTGTCCAGGGCACATGGCAACAATTAGAATGCCACCTGCACATAAATGTCCTGGAGATGAAGGCAGTGCTTTTATCGTTGCAAGCCCTTCAGGACTCTCATCCCACGGGGACTATAGCAGTTCAAATGGACAATATGTCTGTAGTGTGGTACATAAACAAGCAGGGCGGAACAAAGTCCTACCCCCTATGTCGAGAAGCACTCAGACTTTGGCAGTGGGTGATCTCCTCTCAACGGTTTCTGATAGCAACGCACATCCCCGGGAGGTCCGACGTCATAGCGGACAGACTGAGCAGAACAATTCTCATGCCTCATGAGTGGTCTCTAAATCAGGCGGTAGCAGAGAGAATTTTCCAGAAGTGGGGCCAGCCTTGCTGCGACCTTTTCGCAACACCTCAAAACAGCAAGTGCCTCGACTTCTTCACACTCTTCCCTCTACCAGGCCATTCCCCCCAGAGACGCTCTTGTCCACGATTGGCCCCGGGGTCTTCTATATGCTTTTCCCCCTTTTCCGTTGATTCCGCAGTTAATTCAGAAAGCAACCACATTGAGATCCAAAATTATCCTCATTGCTCCGTACTGGCGTCGACAAGTATGGTTTCCGTTCCTGCACCATTATCTACTGGAACAGCCCTGGCATCTGGAACCATTTCCAGACCTTTTGACCCATCTGACGGGCAAGCTGCACCAGTCTCTTCAATCCCTCAACCTCACAGCTTGGTTGCTCCACTTCCAACCATAGCCAGGCTTCCCTTTATTTCTCTTCCTGTCTGTGATATCATTCTTGCCTCCCATAAGTCCAATACTAGGAAGACTTATCCGAGTAAATGGAAGCGTTTTTCATTCTGGGCAGAAGCTAGGTCCTTAGAGCCTTTTAATGCACCAATTCATAAAGTTCTAGATTTTCTGGCGGAGCTTTTTCATTCAGGGTCGTCGTCGGCCACTATCAGAGTACAACTAGCGGCCATTGCCAATTTTCATGTAGGGCTCTTGGAAACCAATATTATGTCCCACAAACTCTGTAAAGCTTTCCTCAAGGGCATCTTCTTGCTCAGACCTCCCATTAAGGATCCTCCTCCACAATGGGATCTAAATTTGGTGTTAACTTCATTAATTCTCCCTCCCTTTGAGCCTGCAGCTTCTTGTTCCCTCAAGCTTCTCTCTTGGAAAACTCTGTTTTTGGTGGCTATAACATCTGCCATAAGGGTGTCGGAACTTCAGGCCTTGTCTGTCTGTCCCCCTTATTTGGTTTTTCATAAAGACAGGGTAGCTCTCAGAACGAATCCTTCCTTTCTACCAAAAGTTTCTTCTGAATCAAATCTGAACCACACTATTGACTTGCCTGTTTTCTTCCCAAATTATTCAAACAGGGCTGAACAAAAACTACATTCCTTGGATGTTCATCGTCAACTGGTATTATCTAGACAGGAAAAAAAATTCAGAAAGTCAGAACAGCTCTTCCTCTCTTATGCTGAAGGAAAGAAAGGACTTCCAGTATCAAAGGTAACTCTTTCCAGATGGTTAGCATCCATCATTACCTTTGTCTACGAGTTGAGACACAAACAACTTCTTTCAAGACCTAAGGCTCATTCAACCAGGGCACTATCAACCTCAACAGCCTTTCAAGCAAGGTTACCATTAGATGCCATTTGTGCAGCAGCTACACGGGCTTCTCAGCATACTTTTATTACCCATTACAAACTTGATATAGCCTCCAGAAATAAAGCTACTTTGGTTCCACCGTACTCAGGAGTCTGTTCCGTTGAGCCACCCAGGACCAAGGTGCTAGGGACGCTGTCCCATCCAGCAAGAATGAAGGCGAGAATGACAACTTAACATTAAGAAGTTATGTCTTACCATAACGTTCCATGTTCGTTGTCTTCTTCTCGCCTTCTTTCTTGCGTCCCTCCCTCCTGCCCCCTAGCCTGGACAGACTTGAAGGTCTCTGAGTCCTTTTCTTTCATGATACATACTTATTCAGGGTTACCCGTATCATGAGTGTTACCAGCAGGGGGACCGTATTTTTATATAATGGCTTATTTTTTGGTAACAATAAAACTATACTATGTGTTAGCTGTCAACGAGATCTGGGGAGTTAGCGCATGGTATTGTGGGATATAGGGCTGCCTCAAGCGGTAAAATAGCTCTCGAGCTATAGTATAGGCAGTCGAGCCGAGGATCGGCTCGAACCCATCCAGCACATTATAATAATTATGCATTCATAAAGTATTTTGTTTTATATATATATATTTAATTAATAAATGAGGAACTGATGTCAGTATTAATTAAAGAGTAAAAAGAGCATCACTTTATAAATTATATTATACATTGGAAACCTTAAGGGTGGTGGCAGCTAGCCCATATTATAATATATAATAAATGTTTGTTTATTATATACTGATGTACATCTTTTGTGTTGGTTGGAATATACTTTGTTGGATATTATTACAGTGTGAAGTGAGAATATCGGATGAAGTGAGTTTGTTTGTTGTTAAAAAGTGTTGACTGGACTAATTCTGTCTGCTTTGGTTGAAGTATCTGACAGAGGTAATAACGGAGAACCATATAGAGGCACTCAGTGTTTTTTGAATTTGGCGTGCTTTAGCTGCCGTTTTCTGCCATAAGTTTCTATTACAATTCTATTTTGAATAATCAGCAAAGGTTAAACAGAGTGATTATTGTCAATTTAATACTATTTGCTCAATTCAAGTTAAAAATTTAATGACTTGTTATATTATTTACATTTATTATGAGAAAAATCATCATGCTTCCTGATGTGTTCAGTATAGTGTATGTCATTTATGACAAGTTAAAACAGTAGTGTTACAGTTTTTCAGTTTGAACTTTTTTGTTTTGTTGCATTTTTTCAGTTCAGTTACCTGTTTAATATACGCTTAGATTTTGTATATGGCGCTTAAGTATTTTATATAGTCAAGATGGGTAAAAAAAACTACAATTCAACTTAAGCAATACACTTGTAATGCATAAAAATATTTACTTGTAGAAAATCATCATTCTGCTTAGTGTTCACTGTCATTTATGACAAATTTATGACATATTAAAAGTTATAATAGTAGTGTTATTATACACAATGTTATTAAATCCTGTCTTATTATATTTATTAACATCTGTCTTAATACTATATATTATATTTATATATTTATTATAAGATTTTTTTACATATGCATGCTACATAACTATTTTGTGTGTTTTTTTTTTACTGTTGCTTAGTTATTTGAGAGACCACAAGCTGTAATGCTTATTCTTATTGTTAGCTCCTTCAAGTATGTTTTATGCAGTCCATAGACTTTTAAATTATTCTCCCTTCTCTAGTCTCTTATAAGTATATCATATATTTCCATCCACATATACATAATTACTTCAATCAATCACAGGCAGCAATGCTCCATCCAATTTTTGCCAGAATACCAGTTCATGTGGTGTGTTTCTAGGCTGGCTGTTCTTAAAATATCCAAACCAATATTTGTCCTGTTCCATTTTAGCTCTTCCATACAGTGGCCACTCCTGCCAGTGAACACTCAAACACACTTCCCATTCTCACAGATAATGCTCTAGCACTTCCTTGAATCATCATGCCCAACATGTCTGAGCAGCAAGCTCACCCAGACCACTGCAAGGCAACTGGGTACAGACCAAGTGCTCTTAGTCTTTTATAATAACTCAGACTTCCCACTTATATGTCTTCTCTAATGTGTTTGGACTTGGACCAATTTTAATTTAAAAATTTTTTTTTTCTTTTTTTTTTTTTTTCAATCAAAAAGAGAGCTAAAAAAAGTGTTAGGGAGAGATCAATGTATTGTGTGTGTGTGGTAAAAACCCCCCTTTTTTTATTTATATATATTTTTTTTAAACCAAAACTGTCTGAGCGCCTGTTCTCTTAGTGTATCTGTGTACTGCATACCAGGGGCTCATGATGCACCTGAAGCAAAGCTTCACTTCCTGCAACTTCAAGCCCAAATTCCCTTCCTTTCAGCTGCAGGGGCAGCAAGCAAAAAGAGCGGAGGGAGAAAATAAAAAAAAAAAAAACAAAAATACCACAAGAGATAACAACATTCTTCCTTCCTTCTCTCCTCTCCTCTCACTCAGTATACAAACTATTCTCTGCCAAAATATCCCAATTCACAGTTTTATTTTTCCACCCCCTGGCTGGCTCCAGGCTAAAAAAATGTCTCTTCCTCCTAATACACAAGCATCAGTAAAACTCGACAAGCCGGCCGCCACCACAGCTTTTCAGAGATGAAACGGCAACATGCAACAGCTGCCAGACACAGCTGCATCCACACACCCCTGCCATAATTGATATTAACTATGTTTAGACAGAATAATAATGGTCAGATTGATCAAACAGCAGTCAAAGCTATGATACCTGCCATAATTGATATTAACTATGTTTAGACAGAATAATAATGACATTTGTACTAGCTGCCAGACAGCTGCATCCATGCACACTATATCAGGTTTGATCAAACAGCACTCGTAGCTGCAATACCTGCCATAATTGATATTAACTATATTTAGACAGAATAATGATGACATTTGTACTAAGAGCTTGCTAATATTATTTTACCAGGATATACATGACATTTCAAAGTCATACTTTAACTGAAGAAGGCATTAGTCTCCATGACAGCATTTTTTTTTTACAAAACACTCTACTGTTACTGCTGTTATATATGATGTTAATTTGTTACATTTGAGTCTGAATTCTGATGAATGGTACCTTGTTGAATTAGTAATTAATTACTTAAATTATTATAAGTAAATCAATGAAAATTGAACAAGATAAGTATTCGTTGAGTTCAAGTAGGGGAATAGAAACTTCTATATCTGTATTATATGTTGCTTTGTTTGGCTTATATATATATATATATATATATATATATATATATATATATATATATATATATATATATATATATATCTATATATAATGTGAATAGTAACCCATCTTGATGTACCTTTGTTTGTGAAGAATTATTGGACTCTTTGAACATTCTGAATAAATAATTACTGTTTCTCAGTTGTTTAAGAAACCATTCTTTTTTTTAAATAAAAACAGATGACAAGTGATATACCATATCAGTTGATACTTTGAGAGATGTAGTTGTAAGAGTTAGTTTTTTGAAACAGCTATCTTGGAATTAGTTTTTTGTTTCTTCTTTCTAGCATCAGTCTAATGATTTGTTTCTTTTATTCTTTTAAGAGTAGGGGCCATCCATTCCATTTCTTCTGGGGTTAGACACTATCGTGTTGTTTTTGATGAATATAGCTTCTTCTATGTCATTAAAGGTTCTTATCACATTGGCAAAAAGTATTTTTATCTTGGCTGGAAAGGCCAGCTGTGCTTTAATGTTGTTTTGTTTCAACAGTTTTATTATTGGCCAGAATTTTTTCCTTTGTTCTAGTATTCTGGAAGAATAATCATTGTCAAACCTTATCAGGCTTTGATTGTATTTTAAGGCTGATTTTCTTCAAGCAGATTTTAATATTAGTTCCTTGTGCAGAAATGAAAGAAATTTTATAACTATGGTTCTAGGGTGGAGTATTTGTTGAGTTAGAAGCAGGTTTCCTTAGTGCTCTATGCGCCCTTTCAATTCCAAATGAATGTCCCTCTTTCAAGTCTAAAATTTCAGGAATCCAGGCTGTTAAGAATGAAATGTCTTCTCCTTCAGTGTTTTCAGGCAGACCAAAGATCCTTATGTTGTTTCTCCTTTCCCTGTTTTCTAAGTCATCTATTTTGTTAAGCAGCCATGTATTCTGTTTAAGCAGAAATTCTTTTTGGAATTCTTACTCTTTGAGTCTCCCCTCAATGTCATTTAGAGAAGTCTCTATATTTGTTATTTTTGTATGGTGTTGCTGTGATAGTTCCTTAAGAGTATCAGTCTGTTTTTAGAATTTAATTTGAGGTTTTCAAAGTCATTTTTAAAGCCATCCATCTTCAAAGATAGTTCCTGTAAGGTAGATGTCATCAATTGCAGTTCTTTTTTCAAAGCAGCATCTGGATGAGAATTCCTTGAGTTCATATTCAGTGACTCAATATATCTCCAAGTTACTTGACAGGAAAATGTTTGTATATCTCCTCCAAAGTTGATATTTATGTAGTTTAGTAGTTTAGCTATAGATTTTTGATGTTTTAAACTTGAAAATAATAAAATGTTCCTGTATTATTATACTAGTTTATGGAGCTCTCAAAAGTCACTGCTCTCAGTTGGCCATCTTGGCACCCCCCACCCCAGCGATTTGATTTTGAAGTCATGGAAATAAGAAAATTTTCTTCCACCTATCTTAATGAATTCAGAGATCATACAGCCGCAGATCCAGTTTTACAGAAGCTCAACCACTTTATCAAAGTAGGATAGCCATCAAAGCAGTATAGTTTACCTCAAAAAGTTCAACCTTATTTTCTATGCAGAAATGAGATTCTGTCAGACAATGGTATTGTTATAAAAGGTCTTAAAGTTACTGTTCCAAAGTCTTTGCAACAAGAGTACATTACTATCTTACATCAAGGTCACCCTGGAGCACATTCTACCAAAAGACGAGTGAGAGGACTAGTATTTTGGGCTTCTATGTCACAAGATGTTGAGAGAGTACTTTCATCTTGTTCTGTGTGTAGTAGTACAAAGCCACATTAGCAGAAAGAACCACTTCAGCTAAACTAGATTCGTGAACTACCTTGGTCGACAGTAGCCACTGCATTTTCAAGTGGAATGGTCAACATTACTTGGTATTAGTAGACTCTTATTCTATCTGGTTTGAGATTGACCTACTTCCCAATCTAGCATCCAATACTGCCATTACTAAGATGAAGTGTCATTTTGCATTTCAAGGTAATCCACACACAGTTATTTCTGACAATGGCACACAATTTATAAGCTAGCAATTCAAAAGATTTGCCGAAGAGTGGGACTTTGATCATGTTATTAGTAGCCTAGAGTATCCAGAATCAAATGGTTTGGCAAAACATGCAGTTAAAAGTGCAAAGCAGTTACTAGAGAAGTCGAAACAAGATAATAGTGATGTTTTCCAGAATCTCTTAAATCTTAGAAGTATTCTTCATGATAAACATCTTGGTTCACCTGTTCTTAGACTTTTGTCAAAGAGAAACCAGAACTACATTACCAATCAGCAGTCAATTGTTGGTTCCATGCATCCAAAACAACAGGTCAGTAAAAACCAATCTGTTGAAGAAGCATTTAATCCAGAAGTCCTATTACAATAAGACCAGCAAATCGCTCAATCCATTACAAGAAGGAGAAGTAGTAAGGATGCAAACGTCCAAAGGTTATGATTGGATTGGAGTCGTGAAGAACATTTGCCCAGAGCTGAGATTGTGCATTGTGGAATCACAAGGAGATGACTTCAGGCAGAATCGGAAACATTTGATACTGGTATCTGAGCCTATACCAACATATAGCCTGTGAGAAAGACTCTTTATCTCAGAGTGAGTTGTCCAGTGTTACAGTTTCAGAGAATATTCCCATTCCTCTGATGAATCCAGTAGTTCCTGATATGAGTTGTTCACTGAAGACTGTCCCTGTTGCTAAACCCAGTCCTGATTGTTATGTTATGAGATCCAGGCTCCTCTCCAGACTACATTATAGATACACTGCAACTTGAACATGAACACTGTGTTTGTTTCGAAATGTCTATATTAATGCATGTCTAACTGCAATGTAATTTTCAAACTCATTACATCCAAGTGACGCCTCCAGGTGCATCTGCAGTTAACTCCTACTGATGTCTCTAGGCGTCAAATATTGCTTGTTCACATTTGCATCAATAATTCCAAAACCATGCTATGTACAAGGTTTTAAAAGATTTCATCTTAAAGCTTACACATTGGCAAACGCAACTGCATTAATATTTGACATCTGTGTAGCGCAGGTAAATAGATATTAACTGTTGTTTTTATGATATTAATTTATATACATATAATTTTCACATTTTTCTAAATATCTCAACAACCACATAACACAGACAGAACTCATTTGTCTCATATGAAAGCTCTCAGCTAGATGAATAAAATGCTGCTGACAGTATGTATTTAACTTGAACGGTTGCTGAAATATTGTAAGATGTTTGCAAACTATTACAAATGTAATAGTTACACTGTGTTTACTGTGACTTTTTAAATTAATTTTAAGACCTAGAACCTAAAAAATACTCCCACTATAAAAAATTGTTGGTGCTGATGAGTTTGCCATTTATACTTCTTTCATAACCCTTATGGTTCCAGCAATCTGAACATTTGTTTGAAATGTGACAACATAATTTGATTCTATCAAAAGGCTTAGGCTCCACCCACTGGAATTTGCAGTGCAAACTTCCTGAAATCCTTTGGAGTGAATGAGTTAAGGGGATTCTTTTTAAGAGGAAGGATGTAGATCAATGTGTGTATGTGTCTTTAAGAAGATATCCAAGAGCTTGCACAAGTGTATAAATAATAAGCATGTGTAAGTCTGACTGCCATTTTGTAGTAAGCTATTGTGATGTAAGCTCTGTCTGTCAATCCTTTTGTTTATATTTAATGATGCTGCTATCCATCCTGATGTGTTGCTATGTAATAAAACATCTTAAACGAACTACCCCATCTGCTTCATCTTCTGTGTATAGAGGGACTAGTGACACCAGCTATTGTTGATTTTCTATCCTCCATTTCCAGCCGTCAAGGTGCAATTAGCTGCCATCTCAAATTTTCACCTGGGTGTATATCATTCATCCTTAGCCTCCTTAAAATTGTGCAAAGCTTTTCTTAAGGGTACCTTGCTGCTTTGTCCTCCAGTTAATGATCCTGTACCTCCTTGGGATCTTACACTAGTTTTGCATGCCCAAACTCAGTCAAACTTTCAAACCTTCAGCAAAAACAGAGTTGTAATTTTTATCCTGAAAAATCTCTTTTTTTTTTCTAGTTGCCATTACCTCAGCTAGATGGGTATCCAAACTCCAGGCACTTTCTTCTCAACCACCGTACCTGATTTTTCACAAAGATAGGGTTTCACTCTGGACTAACTCTTCCTTTTTACCTAAGTGGTATAAGAAGCTAATCTCAACCAGTCAATTAATCTACTAGTCTTCTTTCCAAAATTTTCAAACAAAAAATTGGAGCTAGCCAAGACCTGTGAGTAAAGCCCTTGGTCAACAAAGGGTCTGGGGGAATAAAGCAACCTAGAGGTAACTTGCCATACCAAATCCTAGTGTCCAGATTGTGAAACTAGGACAAAGAGCCAAAGCATGGGTTCCAAAAGTCAACGTCCATTTTGGCTCAATTGTCCAACTCAAAACAAGTATCCCTGTGTAGATACCTTGTGCAAATCATGTTTTAAAATATTTGATTTGCTAAAAAAATACAGCAAAGGCACCCCAAAAATGCTACAAGCAAAATCAGCATATGCCTGCACTCAGTTAATTAGGGGGAATATGCTCCTTAAATCTCTGTTCAGGTATAAGCAAAACAAACAACTGAAACCTTAATTCTCAGTTCAGGTATGAGCAAAATAAACATGCAGCATGCAGTTGGTCACACATCAGGCACTCCAAAGCCAGGTGTTCAGATGGCATCAGGAAGACACTCTGCATCCAATAAAACTCAGCAGATATACTTCAGTTCAAGAAGACTTTATTGATATCATCCAAGTGCTACTCAGTGGTTCTGAAATAGTAGTGCTGAAAACAGGGTTTTTATTGCCAAGTGTATGGGAGTGTCAGTTGCAGATAACCAATCAAAGTGCATGGGTGTGTAGAGGGATAGAGCCTTTATTCCAATCAAATGTGACATTAAGATGGTACCTGTCCCTTGGTTTTGATCATACTTTTCAACCTGGAAACATCAAAAATCTTGACAAAGGCCCATGAAAAATAGGTACAAATCTGTATGCTGATTAACATAAAATTTGCATTCATAATTATGTAACCCCACCCACTCCAGTGGAATTGTGGGATATCAACTCTTAAACCCAAACTGAAGAACAGACAACAAAAATATGGCCCCAGACCCTGTAGTAAATGGTAGCGATTTTTTTCTTTTTTGAAATGTATAGCAATAATGTTCACTGGGAAGAGAGAAGATGATGAACCTTAGGATTTTGTTTTTGGTGACTTGCAGTATGTGGGTTTTATGGTAAAAGTTGGGCATTTAATGGTAGGCAATATTCTAATCTTAGCAAAAGAATATTATAGTTTGCTAGGACCTCCAAAAGTCATTCTCCATGGCCTACTGATCAGTGGCGTAGCTGACAGACTAAATGTAAATGCTGTGGACTTAAAAAGCAGATTGTGAACATAAAAACTGTAAATGCACCCAGCAGGTCGACACAGACGCACTAAATACAATTCAGCCGATAAATGCACTAGCACACTATCTTGGCTGGCCCATAGATAAACTAAGAGTGGCTGTGTGGACTTATCATATTTATGAACAAACTTGTACACAGTACCTGACCGGATAGATACACTAAACTAAATTGCAGCAATGGTTGAGTTACAGCAGCTGCTGGCCAGACAGCAAAGTTTAATGATAATGTAAATGCCCTGGCATGGACTTAAAACATAAATGCACACAGTTATACAGTTTGGCTGAAATAAATGCACACAGTTATACAGTTTGGCTGATGCCAATAAATGCACTTGCACACAGTATATTTGCTGGCCAGCAGATAAATAAAATAATGTACAATATGGTTGTTACCCGGAGGACTGCAAAATTTAAATTGTGCTGCCCGCCATTGCTCCCTATTTCCCTCCGAATCCAACAGACAGTAACTGGAGCTGATGTCATACGCCCCTGTAGGCGTGGTGACATCAGCCAAAAATTTAAAGTGGTTCTACAAAAAAAAAAAAAAAATGACCAGGAAATTCAGAAATTAAGGGGGCCACTCAGGAGACCAGATGGCTTAGTGGTTAAGGTCTTCGCCTCCCATGCACAAGGTTCGATCCTGACCACCGACCAATGCCTGTTTGCAGTTTGCATGTTCTCTCTGTGTCTCCATGGGGTTTCTCTCATGTCCGAAAAACATGCTGAGTGTTTCCATCTCAAACTCACCAATGAATGGAGCTGTGGGCAGCAGCACAAACTCTACATGGTGCCCTATAGGGGGAAGAGTTGTACAGACCAACCGCTTTAGGCATCTACTGTGGTGCGCAGTACCCTCAAGACAGGAGAACATGGATCACAGACTGTGTGCAGTGGCAGGGCTAGCCACTCGACGATGTAAAATATGGCTGTAGGTGATTCGGTCATGTTGACTAATGCCACCAAAATAGGCGTGGGTAGTTACCGGTCATAAGTGGGTTGAGGACCCGGCATACTCTCACCCACACCAAGGACCATTGCTAACGGTGGGAGGGGTATATGTACCCCTATTGACCAGTGTGTGCCCACCATAAAGCCCAGCAGCCCTGAGCC
Organism: Protopterus annectens; assembly: GCF_019279795.1. Taxonomy (NCBI): domain Eukaryota; kingdom Metazoa; phylum Chordata; order Ceratodontiformes; family Protopteridae; genus Protopterus; species Protopterus annectens. The sequence continues at coordinate 1,713,780,441 of NC_056731.1, read as the reverse complement.
AATAAGCTACTGGCTGGCCGGTGTCTAGTTGCCTAGCCTGGGTTACCTGGGATAGCTCTGTTGAGCGAAAGCTGGATGTAAAACCAACCAACCTGCCAAACATGAACTGGGAATTGCTACGCTTAATGCAGGTTCACTGACAGGATGCAAGTGGATGATACGTATGAGGCTGGACATCCTATGTATCCAAGAAACGAGATGGAAGGGTAGTGCAGCAAAGCCACTTGGCTTGGGATCCTACTCAGGTGGGGGACAGGCTAGAAATGGTGTAGGAATTGTGGTGAGAGAAAGGCTTCAGAAGGCAGTGAGGGATATCATCAGAATCAATGACAGACTCATGGCAATCAGACTCCAGTGTAATGACAGGGCAATATTCATAATATCAGCATATGCCCCACAGTAGGGTTGTGATAGTGAGGAAAAGAATGCATTCAGACAGCAGTTGCAGTACCTACTAGATAAAGCAGGACAACATTAATTGGTGTTGATAATGGGTGACTTGAATGCACATATCAGGACAAACACAACAGGATATGAGGACTGCCTGGGTCCACATGGGTGGGGTAACAGGAATAAAGAAGGAGAAGTCATTCTAGACTTCTCTTTGGCAACTGGCTTGATAGTAGTTAACACATGGTTCAGAAAGAGAGACAGTTACAAGATCACAGAAAAGAGTAGCCAACATGCAACTCAGGTAGACTTCCTCCTAGGAAGGAAAAGGGACTGGGGTAGAATCCATGATCGCAGAGTCATCCCCAGTGAAACAGTCAGTCCACAGCATAAACTATTAGTTGCCACAAACAGCTGCAAGCAGTGGTCAGAGAAGGCTCTAAGGTCAACAGAGACCAGGCAGAAGACATGGATGTTGACTGGAGAGAAAGTACAGGAGTTCAAAGAATTACTCAGGGCTCTAGCACGCCAAGAAGAGTAGGAAATAGGTGGAGTTGAAGAGGAGTGGCAGCGCCTAAAAACATCATGTGTTAGGACTACAGAAAAGATATGTGGCCAAGCCAGGTATGGAAATAAGGTACATAAGGAAAGCTGGTGGTGGAATGCAGAAGTCCAGGAAATCATCCAAAGAAAGAAGGAGTGCAGGAAGAAATGGGAGATAGAAAAGACTGACCAGGCTAGGAAGGACTACTGGTTGGCTAACAAAGAAGCTAAGAAAGAAGTTGCAGTAGCAAAGAATAGGGCATCAGAGGAACTCTAACAACTTCTGGAAAGTGACTCAGTAAGGGGCACAAAGAAACTATATCAGGTTGCAAGGCAAAGACAGACAGATAAAGAAGATAGTCAGACACCCTTCATAAGGGATGCCAGCAACAACCTGCTTACTAGTCCACAGGACATCAAAGGCAGATAGAAGGAGTATTTCCAGCAGCTTCTGAATCAAGAAAACCCCACAGAAGCTGTACTGCCCCAAAAACAACCTACAATGAGAGAAGAAGAGGAGCCCACCTTAGAAGAAGTAAGAACAGCACTAAGGAAGATGAAGTCAGGGAAAGCAGCAGGCTCAGATGAGGTGAAAGCAGATATGATAAATATGCTGGGTGAGATAGGGGAGAAATGGCTCCTGAGGGTACTAATAGCAGTGTGGAGAGAAAGGTGTATCCCAGATGGCTGGAGAATAAGCATACTTGTGCTAGTGTACAAGAACAAAGGGGACATCCAACAACTGTGGGCAGTACAGTGGGATGAAACTCCTACAGCACTGCATGAAAGTTCTGGAGAGAGTGACTGATAAATGAATACGCGGAGTAGTAGAATGTAAGATGGGAGATGAACAGTTTGGGTTCCGATCAGGATGCAGCACAATTGACCCGATGTTTGCATTGAGACAGATACTTGAGAAGAAGCTAGAAATGAGGAGAGAGTCCAACTGGGCATTCCTAGACTTGGAGAAAGCATATGACAAGATTCCAAGAAAGTTAATCGGGGCAGTGCTGCGGTGGTTTGAAGTCCCAGAAACATTGGTAGAATTAGTGCAGGCTATGTACAAGGACCCAGTGACTCAAGTACGAACAGTGTTCGGCCTCACAGAGGGGTTCCCAGTGGGAGTGGGTGTACATCAGGGTTCAGCTCTGAGCCCACTGCTGTTCATACTGGTGATGGACTACATTAGCAAGCAGGTTGGAGGGGACAGATCAACAAAGCTGCTGTATGCAGACAATGTGGCAGTACAGGCAGACTCTTAGCTAGAACTTCAGCAAAGGATAGGAAATGGAATGCAAATCTGAAGGCACATGGGATGAAACTAAGCACAGATAAGACGGTGGTAATGGCAGCAAATTGGGGAGATCAGAAGAAGCTGAGAATAGAGATAGAAGGGAAGATAGTGGAACTGGTAAAAAGCTTCAAGTATCTGGGAGGGGTGGTTGAGGAGAAGGGTAGTCTGAATGAAGAGGTCAAAGCTAGAATCAGAGGGGCTGCAGCCAGCTGGCATAGAGTAACAGGTGTAGTCTATGACAGAAGAATGCCAAAGAAGCTGAAAAGCAAGGGTACAAGACAGTGGTGCGACCAGTACTACTGTATGGTACAGAAACCTGGGCAGTAAAGGCAGAACAGTTGAAGAAGCTAGAGGTGATGGAAATGAAGTGCCTCAGAAAGCTGGTAGGATGCACACTGTGGGACAGATGAAGACATGAGGACATAAGAGCAGAAGCCAAAGTAGCTCCAATTGCAGAAAAGATCAAAGAGAACAGATTACGGTGATTTGGGCACATGTGTAGAAAAGCAGAAGACAATCTGGTGAGGAAGATTTGGGACAGACAGGAAGAAGGTAAGAGGAAGCAAGGACGTCCAGCAAAGAGGTGGATGAATTGTGTGAAAGAAGATCTGCGACAATCAGGCATGAGTGTTGAAGAAGACAGGAGCGTGGCACTGAATCGAGAGAGTTGGCGACAATTAGCACGATACCATGACCCCATGTAGAAAAAAAAAAATGGGAAAAAGGGGGCTGATGATGATGACTTGGGAATTCGTGGCACCCCAATATTCCCCCCCCAAAAAAAGTAAATACTGAGGAGACACGGTTGAGAGGTATGGTTTTGATTCATTGTATAACAGGAACAGTTAAGCCAATCAGTTCTACAGGAGAGAACGCCTCATTTAAATATAATGTAAACCTCCACCTAATGTTCTGCCCTTTTGATTCATTGTGTAATATTAACAGTTAAGTCAATCAAATCTACAGGAAACAGCTCTTCATTTAAATATTTTTAAGCCTGTAAATGGTGTACTGCACTAAACATTTGTTGCGCTTTTGGTATTCTTCTTCATAAGGGATGCTAAAAATGTTAGTAAACAATAGTAAATAATTAGAAATTTAAAAAAATAGTAAAATGAACCTTAAGAAACCATAAAGGAACTAAACTAAAACACTTCCATCGAAAAAACAAGTGGATGAAAACAGGTAATGATAAGCCTTAGAATGTACATCTGCTGAGTTTTATTGGATGGAGATTGTCTTCCTGATGCCATATGAACACCGAGCTTTGGAGTGCCTGACATGTGACCAACTGCCTGCTACAGTTTTTTTGGTCAGGAAAATGCATATTTTGGGACTGTCGTATTTCAGTGTGACTTGTTATGTTTATGCTTATGTAAAATTTCTGTGAGGAAAAGTTACCTTTGATTAAATTTATGCTTAGATTGAAAGTTGTGTGTGTTTGGCGCAGGCAGCTGAGTTTGTGGGGGACTGTCAGTGGCTTACTTACATCAGAAGTACTCGTTCTCTGCCTTATACTTTGCCAAGTCTTCCAGGACTTCCTGCTTTTGCTTTCTCTTCTTGGCTTATCTATGAAGCAAACTCCAGTCTCCACCATAGTAACTTTGCCTACACACGAAAAGAAGAAAGTTGTAAAGGAGTCTTCAGGTGCCAGACCTGCTATTTTGCCTCATTCTCTGGTAGGTGACTCTACTGTGACTGCTTGTTGTTCCTCAAGTTGCCTATCCCCCCCCAGTCTACTTTTATTTTTTTTTTCATCCAGTAATGACCAGGGCATAGCCACATCTTCTGTGTCTATAGGGATGCCATTAGCAGACAAAGGAGAGACACTTTTGTTGGTATTAGGGGTAGGAGCAGGTCAGGGGTCTTCACTTGACTGGGTTAGGGATGTGGAAGCTGGGACCAGTGTGCCTACTAAGAGTCAGCCTTTTGCCATGCGTGCATGCTTTGTGAAAAAAACTTCCTGTTTCTGTTTCTATAGACAGGCATACACCTGTCAACTGTGCAGATTTTCGCAGAATGTCCAGATTTTCGCCTCATAAAATCCATGGTTTTCAGGTATATCATTGAGAACTGAAGTCACTAAATAATGATATACTATTGAGATTCAGACTTCATATACTTCAGAAAATTATTGCTAATACAAAACCTGTTATTCTATCAACTTTCAAAGTTTATAAGAGTGATATTTAAAAATTATCCCTAGTTTTTAGACTATATCCCCCCATTATTTTTGGTTTTGTCCAGATGTCTTGCTTTAAGAGGTTGAAGGGTATGTAGACAGGACAGATTTAATGGGATATGCCAAGGAACGTATTAATGGTATTTTCTTGCCCTCTGGTTCTTCCGGCAAGAAAAAGAAAGAGTTCCTTCTCTTTCTGGCAGGGAATTTCAGTCAGAAGAGAAGACATTGCATGAGGGTGGTTGTACTTCAGGAATTTCTGATTCTGAGAAAAGTATATCATCAGATTTCCCTGCTAAAGAGATTGCTTTTGGTAACACTTTATCTAAGACGAAACAGGTTTTTCAGAGTGAAATTCCTCTGGCACAGAAAATGTATTATGATTTGTTATAGTAGAGATGTCTAATGCTGCAGCTCTTCTTCCTGTCTTGTTTGCCTTATTGAATGTTTTTCTCACTGCTTCTAGCTTACCTAATGGTTAGCCACATGCTCACATCAAGTTTTTACAAGGTACCCCAGACACACAATCCAAATCTGCTACTTTTTAACAGATTGCTGCTTCTAAAGTTAATGACAACCTTTCCTTCTTTTGAGGAAAATAATTCACTAAATGCTTTTCTGTGGTGGCTGTTTCTTGTGTGACTAAGCATATTTTAAGGTGTACCTAAAATACTGCTGCTGAAATCTTCACCCAGAACTGCTGCTTTGAGGAGATTTGCTTGGTTTTATTGTCACAGTATTCCTGATGATGTTAATTCTAGAATTATATATTCTCCATTAGATAAAAATGTTCTGTTTTGCCCTTTAAGAGCTGAGGTGCTTAAGAAGTGTGATAAAAAGAGGAAAATAATTTAAAGTGTAAAGAGAAGATTTTTCAAGCTTCCTTTTTCAGAGCAAATAATTTCTCCTTCTCCTAAGCTCACTTTTCAAAGAAGCAAGGAGCCGACACTCTCTCTCTCTCTCTTTCAGCTAATAGGGTTTAAAAAGGCAATGCAAGGCAGGTTCTAAAAAGAAAGGGAAAGCCTCTAAAAATCAAGGACAGTCCTCTTAATCAGTATGACTGTCTGCTTCCCCCCCCAACAAACTTTCCATGTCTCTTGAGACTTCCCTTGTGGCATCAGATTGTTTCAGACAGCTGGGTTATGAAGGTAATCCAGCAAAGGTATACTTGGTAATGGGAACCAGATCTCTCTGTTTTCTTCCATCTTGCAACACATGATGTCTCAGGAAGTCTTAGAATATTTGCCCTACAATCTCCTATGCAAAGGTTTTACTCAAGAACTTTTCTTTTCTAAATCTTTTTGTCATGATTATATAGTTCAAGATGTTATCTTTTCAGTCCTTTGTACAATTCTAACCTGCTGTCTAGATAATTGTAAAGCTGGATCTAAAGAATCCGTATTATCACATCCCCATTCAAGAGCATTTTAAGCGTTTCTTAAGATTTACTGTATTTGGCTTACATTATCAGATCTCTGTTGTACCCTTTGGATTTTCCACGGTACCAAGGAAATTTACAAATTACCTAGCTCCACTCAGTGCTTACTACCAACTTCAAGACAGTCACATTTTTCCATATTGAGATGTTTGTCTTATCTTTGTAGATTTTTTAGCTGTCAGCAGTCTTTAGCAACTGTTCAGGAATTTTTCATTCAACTTTTAGAAGTCTTCTGTCATCCCTTCTCACAGAATGAGTTTCCTGGGATGTTTCTTGGACTCTGCCTTGGGAAGAGCCTTTCTTTTTCCAGTTAGACTTGACATGTTTCAACAGATGGTCATGATGTTGGTCACTACTGCAGTAGCCTTAGCTCTATGGGTTATATCCTGCCAAGGATATAATAGATGGTCAGCTTCCAAAGTTTTAGGGCACCTTCCATGGCCAAAAACTATCATGCAGCTCAAGCTTAGCTAACTAAAAGACAATTTTGGGCATGAAGCCCTCCAGAGTTTTGCTGCCACCGATGAGTACACTCCTCTGAGCCTTTTGAGGATCAACACTCGGCTTGTGCTTTCCTTTGCTTGGCAGATAAGTTCCGTTTGGAGGAAAAAAAGCTTCCAGTTTCTTTATTTTGTTAATGTTTTATTACTTTCCTCTTCAAAAACTTGTTCTAAAACTAGGAGTGTTGTTATCTTAATGGACTGTCTTGAGACTGTAAAATACTTTTAAATGGAGTGCTTGTTTTTCCTCTCAGTTTAATAGTGGTGTAAAGTAACTAAAACATTTTTTTCCTGCAGAGGAATTGTGTTTATTTTACTTTTGTGGGGCTGGTATAATGTTTTATAGTGCTTTTTACTGTCTTTCTGTAAAAAGTAACTTTTCTGGACTGGTAGTGTTTACTAGCAATTGCTGCTTGTCTTCCCCAGGAAGGATGCATCATTTTTATCTTGATCATGGAAGAGACTACTGGTCTCACTGTCAGTCCTTCTTCCAGCCACAAAAAGGAAAAAATAAACAAACAGCCTTTGCCAGCACAGCAAGCTAGCAATTTGGATCAGCTGCAGGTGAGTGACTTTGCTGTGGCCTTTTGTTGAACCTCAAACCACTCATCTTTTACCCCATATCCCTCTAGTATAGCACCTACAGCTGCTATGGACTGGGACTTATCCAAGTGCTGTGTGGCTGTTGGGATCCCCTCAACTGACAAGGGAGAGCCACTCTTGTTGATCTTGGTAGAGGGAACAGGGAAGGTTACCTTGTTATCTCAGAATGCTGTGCCCATCCCTGGGTAAACTGCTGCTGCCATTAGTAACATAGTTGGCCCCATTTTTCCTGTCAAAAAGAAATGGAAAACCAATGACATATTTACCCCTCCTCAAATTTCTTTGGATAGAAGTAGTTTACTGGGTCTGGTTCAGGGTTTAATTCAGGCAATTGATCCTTCTTGTAAAGTAGTTTCTGGTAAAAGAAGCAGGGATTCCTCTTTTCCTGAAGCTATTCAAGATTCTGAATCTGAACCATACCTCACAACTGTACAGATTTTTGCAGAATGCCCTGATCTTTGCCTCCTATTTTTGGTCGCTTTTTCATAAAATTGGGTTTTTCTAGAAAATTAGTGGCAAATCTTTAAAGTCTGCAGTTAGAAAATAATGACAGACATTTGAGTTTTGGACTTCATACCTTTCAGAAGATTCATTATGTAAGAGCAATATTTAAAAATTGTCCCTGTTTTGGGCCTTTGTCCCACTTTTACTTATAGCTTTGTCCAGATTTCTTGCTCTAAGAGGTTGCGAGATATGATCTGAACATGAAGTTGCAGGGATAAATAAATTTTTTTAACTCAGATTTCTGATTCAGACTTAGAGGAGAGTTCAGTTTCTGATTGTCTCTGTGGGGGGTTCTCTTTCTCTTTCTCTGAGACTTTTATTAGAATGTGCGAATGTTTTCAGCTGGAGAACACTGAGGTCCGTCAGTCCCATATAAAATACTATGAGCTGTTACAGCAGGATTTCCCAGATCTTATACCCATTCCCCTTGTTCTGTCTGCTTTAGAGGATGTCTGCATTACTGCCTGCAGTTTTCGTGTTATACAGCCGGCTGTTCCTAAAAAAGCAGATAGAATGTATAAAGTTCCTCAGTCGTTTACATTTTTATACACCATTCCCAAACCTGACTAAGTGTAAGGTTACCATACTTCCGGGTTTCCCCAGACACATCCTGTTTTTCGGGCTCTTGTCCGGGCTGCTTTTGAAAATTCTGTGATTTGTCCGAGTTTTAAACCCCAGACAAATCGCAGAATTTTCAAAAAGCAGACATCCCTATTTCGGAGTTTTTTCTCTGCTTTGTTTTTTGTTTTTGATTGTCTCGTATACCGGTATACGAGCCAGTCAAAAATCCCCAAACACGGACTTTTTTTTTTTTTTCCCCGTCCTCTTTCACATAAAAGAATTATGGTAACCCTAACCAAGTGGCTACAGCTCTAGTCATTTCCAATCCTACTCTTTCTGATAAGCTTGAGAAAATTATTGATAGGTATGGGAAAAAGTGTATGCTTCTGCAACTTTGATTTTCAGAATTTTTAATCGTTAGGCTCATGTTTTAGAGTTTGTTTGGACAAATTGTGAAAGTATGAGGAAAGTTTTAGCTGCAGTTTTTTTTTCTTGTGAGGAAATATCTTCTTTAAATAACTTATTTTTTTCTGCTGCACAGGTCACTACTCATTCTTTACAGTGTGCATATGACTCTGTTGATACTTCTTCCAAGGGTATGGCCATTGGTACTGTTTTGAGGAGCTTTGCATTGCTGCATTCTCAGAATCACCCAGATGGTATTAAAAATGAGATTTTAAATTCTCTTTTGGAGAGAAATTTAGTGTTTGGCCCCTTTGCTGCAGAGGCAGTCAGAAAGTGATGAAAGGAGAAAGCTGAGCCAAGGAATCTCTAAGAATTTTCATTCTATCTTTTCCAAATTTTTCAAGGGATTTTCTACCTTCTCATCCCATTTTTGGCAAAAAGCAGGGTAAAGAGTCTCGACAAAATACAAGTAAATGGATGTTTAAGAAGAAATTGCGAGGGGATAACAAAAATAAATTTTGAAGCTTGCAAAACCAGACAGTCTAACAAGTCTGAATGACTGTTCAGGAGACCTTGTGACCCCTCCCACCCTGGCCCCCATTTTTTTCTTCCAGAATGTCTGAATCTCCATTTTTCTCTTTGGCAATAGTTAGTTTCAGACAACTGTGCTCTGAAAGTCATTCATCAAGGTTACAGATGGCGGTGGGAGGTAAATTCCTTCTTTCCAGGGTGTCATTCCTTATCCTCAAAATCAGACTCTTTTGTTTCTACCATTTTTTTTCATCATGTACTGTCCCAAGGATTGATAGAACCAGTTCCTCCTTCCCAAGAGGGGAAGGTTTTTATTCAAGGATGTTCCTTCCTAGTGCCAAAGAAAGAAAATTATTTGACACCAGGTATGGATCTTCCTTTATTAAAACTGTTTGTGTTAGTGTCCAGATTCAAAATTATGTCACTTCACAGTCAGCTGCCTGTTTTTCTCTTTCAAGTTTCCTGGTAACACTATACTTAAAAGATGATTATTATCACATCCTTGTTTATCCAGTCTTCAGGGTTTATTTAAGGTTTTGTGTGTCTGTATCGCATTATCAGTTCTCCAACTTATCCTTTGGATTATTCAGTGAACTAAGTGTGTTCACAAAGTGTCTAGCTCAAGTTCTACCTCATTGTAGACTACAAGGTATCCACATTTTTCCATACTTAGATGATTTGGTTTTCTTTGCAGAGTCTTTTTCAAAGTGTCAGGAATCTGTTTCTTGGGTGAGAGCTCTTTTACACAAGCTCAGATTCCAAGGGAACATTCAGAAGTCTTTATTGACTCCTTCACACAGGATTGTGTTCCTGGGATATCAACTAGACACCTCAGTTCAAAGAGCTTTTCTTCCACAGGAAAACAAACATAGATCTTTATCTATATTAATTTTAGGGTTTTTCCCTCAGACTTTTTTCACAGTGAGGGAATACTTCAGGATTTTGGGTCTCATGCCATCTGTGATTCTCATGATACCCCTGGCAAGACACCACTTGAGAAAGATGTAGTAATATCTGAAATATGTTTGTTACCAGCATCAATGCCCTGTATCTTTTCAAATCCCGACAGAAAATATATCTTTTGGTGGAGACAACAAATATCCAGGTCACCCATCATCCCTCACTGCTACAAAGCAGTCAGTCACCACAGACACCTTGGACTTTGCTTGGGGAGTAGTTTTAGAAGGGATAAAGGTGCAGGGAGTGTGAGACACCAAGGACAGAAGCAAGCACATAAATATCAAGGAGATGTTTGCCCTGATCAAGACACTCAATTCTTTTAAACATCTTTGGTCTCCGGACCTCTTCAGGTGGTTACAGATAATAACACAGTCATCTGTTACATCAACAAGCAAGGGAGAAACCCTTTGCAGACTAGTTGCTAGCTTTGGCAATAGCTTCACAGCACAATCTCACTGTACAGACATCATACATTCCATCAGAGCAAAATTGTGTGGACAATAAGCTAAGCAGGACCAGGGCAGACCCTCATGAATGAAAGCTAGGTCATGGATGTCTTCCAAGATTTGATTCATCTGTGGGGAGTTCCTGAAGCAGACCACTTTGCCTCCTCTCTGAACAATCAACTGGCAAGTATTGTTCCAGCACTCCATGCAAGAAGGCCTGGAAAACAGATGCCTTTTCTTTTCCTTGGAAAGGCATGTTTCTTGTATGCTTTTCCACCCTTTCCACTAATATCCAGGGTACTTCTGAAGTTTCAGAAGGAGTCCCGGAAGATCATTGTGGTCACCTAGGCAGCTGTAGTTCTTCTTCCTTTTGGAAATGGTCTAGGACAATTGCCGCAAGCTTTCTCACAGACTAGATCTACTCACAAAAAATAGACATGTTTGATACACCTCATCATTAATCAACTTCATTTGACTGCCTGGATGATAGGGTCTTAATTCCTTTTAGGCACCTGCTTACTGTGGGCGTGTAGCAGGTTTTAATGGAGACAAGAAGGCCTGCTACTATAAAATTATATATTAGCAAATGGAAAAGTATTTCTAGTTGCTGCCGACAACATAATCTGTACCTATTCAAAGCTAGCTGTTCTGTGGTTTTACAACATTTATGTGAGTTACTGTCGTATGGCCTTTCTTATTCCATTATCAAAGTTAATTTTTCAGCCATTTCAGCATGTCTGCCCCCCCCCCCCCCCCCGATCCTCCTCTTTCACTGTAGTCATATGTAAAAATGTTTTTGAAAGAAGTTTTGCACTAGAAGCCTCCAAGAGAACCAATGGCCTCTCTTTGGGATTTTAATTTTGTGACAAAAGCTAATGCATGCGCCATTTGAACCAGCTAATCTTGTTCAACTGAAGTTCTTAACATGGAAAACAGATGTTCTTCATGTTTTACTGTTGCAGTCATCACATTTGGGTTATCCCTGCTAGGGTAGCCCTCGGCCGGCCTGAATACCATAGACTTAGTATTTCTGCGTCGGTTGCTGTTGCTTGAGGACTGACATCAGGTCGTCAGTGGTATAAAGGAAGGCATCCAACACCATTACATCAGTCTTTCTTGCCGTGGAGCCTGAAGCAGAAACAGTTTGCACACTCTGATGTCTGCAAGAAGTGTGTCTGAGTTGCAAACACTTATGGGACATAGGGTCAGGGTTTCTTTGAGAACTAAATCCTTCTTTTATGCCTAAAGTGGTATCTGAGTTTACTTTAAGCCAAACTATCCATCTCTTTGCTTTCTTTCCTGTATGTAAAAATGAGGGAGAAAGAATAGTTCCTACCTTGGATGTCAACAGCGAACTCAGATACTATCTTAACAGAACTAAATCTTTTAGATGTCTGTATCAGTTGTTCATTTTTTGTGAAGGTAGGAAAGGGGGACAGCCACTGTCAAAACAGAGTATTTCCAAACGGTTGTCTAAAGTTATTACCTTTTGTTATAATCACATTAACAAAAGTATTCCAGGAAGGGTCAAGGGCCACTGTACCAGGGCCTTGACAACAAACAGCGGGATATCAGATCTTACCTTCTTTGCAGACTTATGATAGCCTGAGAGGTAGCAACTCAGCTCAGTCTGACTCTACAGCCTTCAGAACTGTCTTTCAGAGGAAAACGTCATTCAGACAAGCTCTGCAGGACCAGGCAGACCCCATGAATGGCAGCTTTATCCTGGGGTCTTCCAAGAATTTATCTGACTATGGGGAACACCTCAAGTAAACCTGTTTTCCTCCTTCAGAATAGATGACTAAAGAAATTCTATATTCTCCATACAAACATGACTAGAATGACATAAACTTTCTCATTCCCTTGGAAGGGAATTTTCCTCTCTGCTTTTCTACCTTATCCAGTGATATCCACAGTTCTTCTAAAGATTCAGAAGAAATCTCCAAAAATGTGATGGTAATTCCCTTTGTTCAAGGCAACAAGGGATTTTCATCATTATGATCAGTGCTGCAGTAGGCTAAGCTGTATGGGTTATATCCTGCTAAGGATATAACAAGCGTCTCCCAAAAGTTCAGGGTACCTTCCATGCTCCCAAACCATTAGTCCACTCAAGCTGAGCTGACAAATATCCAGAACAAAGTGCCAAGCCCTTCAGAGCATTCCTGCCTCATAAGAGAGTCTCATGTGTGGGCTTTCAAGGATCAGTGGCTGACTAATACTTTTCTCTTGCTAGGCAGATAAGTTCCCTTCAGGGAAAAAAGCTTCATTTTTACTTTTTATAACAGAAAGCTCACTTTTTATGTAATAGATTAACTTTTAAACTAGGAAAAAGTGTTTTTTGTTGACAGTCATGAGACCTTTGTACACTTTTAAATTGGAGACTCACTTTTTACTTTTGTGGTAAAAAGTTGCTAAAGGTTATTTAAACTACTTTCCCTTTGGGAAAACAACTGTGGGTATTTTACTTTTGGGGATGGTGTAAGTGTTTTTTTACAATTTTTTTTTATTTTGGGAATAAATTATTGTTTTACATCTAACTTGTTTTACTGACTGTTGTTGTTAGACTTTCCTCAGAAACAGACATCTTTTTCTGCTTGACCATGGAACAACTTAAAGGTTGCTTGGCTGCACCTTTTTCCAGCCACAAAAAGAAAAACATTGTTAAGCAGCCTTTGCCCAGCAGCAGGCTTTGCCTTAGGCACAGGTGGGTAACTTTGCTGTTGCTAAAACTGGTTCCTTGGACCTCTCATATTTTTCCTCAGAGTCCTCTGGTATAGTTCCTACATCCACCATAGATAGAGGGTTAGACATATCCTCTGTGGCTGTTGGTGTGCCCTTAGCAAACAAAGGAGAAACACTCTTGTCAGTCATGGGAGAGTGTGCCAGAAAGGTGTCTCTGCTTAGCCAGAATGCTGTCCCCATCCCTAGGGAGGTTTTTCCTGGTAATTCTGGGTCTGTTTCATCACAAATTCCTGACAAAAAGAAACAAAAACTAAACATACATTTTCTCCTGTTTGTTACTCTGTACAGGAGTAATTTATTAGGCTTGGTCAGAGTTTAGTGCAGAATATTGAGCCTCTTTTAAGGCTGTTTCTCATAAGAGAAAAACATATTCCTTTTTCTCTAAAGAGATCCAAGAGAATGAACTTGTGGGGGGAATGTGAAAGAACATATTTGTCATCTCTGATTTCTGATTTGGACTTTTCGAACAGTGTGGTATCTGATAGTATCTGTGAATGATTCTCTTTATCTGAGACTGTTTCCAGGATTAATCATTTTTAGTGGGAAAACAATGATGTTTCTCATTCCTTCAGAAAAAAATTATGATTCATTACAAGTGGATTTTTCAGAACCTTTGTCTATTCCTCCAGTCCGTATGGCTCGGCTTTGAAGATGTTGTTTGTAGCCTACAATTTGCCTGACAGCCTGCTGCCTCTAAAAAAGCAGATAGATTATATAAAATTCTATATTGAAAAACCCCAGACCTGCCCAGCAGCTACTACCTTACTGAGTCCAGCGGCTGTGAAATATTTTGTTAACACTAGTCCCTCTTCTGACAGGGATGGGAAGTCTTTTGAAAAATTCAGGGGAAAAAGTGTATGCCTCTGTAATTTTAGTTTTTAGAATTTTCAGTTGTCAAGCTTATATGTTGACTAACTGTGAAAGTATGAGGAATGTTTTGGTATCTATCAGTTTCTTCCTGTGAGAAGAAATCTGCTTTGTGTAATTTAATTTCTTCAGTTTTCCAGGTTACTATTCCTTGCTTGCAATTTGCCTGTGACTCTGTGGATACTACGTCCAGGGCTGCTGCATTGAAACTCTTTTGATTAGGTTATTCTGGATGCATTCTCAGAACCTCCAAGAAAATATGAACAACAGAGGTAATCAAAAAATGTGATGAGAGAGGAAAACTGATTCAAAGAATCTCTCAGATTTTCAGCCCTTGTTTTCTAGGTTTTTGAAATAATTCTTTCCTTCCTCATCTAACTTTAGCAAAAACAAAATAAACAGTACTAGAAAAATGCTGATTAGTAAACGATTAAAAAGCAGTGGCAATGATTTCAAAAAGAAACTAAAAGAAAAGCTGCAACAAAGCTAACACACAGTGCATTTATTGAAAAATAAATGCACTGTGTGTTAGCTTTGGTGCAGTTTTTCTTTTAGTTTATTTATTTCCCTATCTGCACCAGCCTTACTTTGAGTCATTTTCTTGTCCTTTAACAGGTTTCAAAAAGAAAACAGCAACCAGAAGAAAAATAGTCCAAAAGTCAAAATGTCTGTATGAGTGTCTTGCTCCCCCCCACTCCCCCACCCCACCCCTGAAATCATGGCAATCTTCTAATCTTCCTAGAAAGTTTGAACTTCTATTTCTATCTCTTTGGCAACAGATTGTTTCAAAAAATGGATTCTGAATGTGATCCATGAAGGGTACTGATGACAATGGGAGGCTTTCCTGCCTTACCTGAGGAGTCCTCCTCATCCACCAGGTAGAACTCTTCTCTTCCCTCCTGTCTTACAGCATATGCTGTTTCAGAGGATAATAGAAGCTGATATGGGTAGTAGTACCCTGCTAACCTCTGTCTGGCAGTCTACCAAAGCTCAGAGCTCCTCTCACTGCCTGTTTGTGGGTGTGATTGACCAATCACCTGACATACAGAGACTGCCTTTCTGACCCACAGACAGAATGCTTTCAGTTTTCTAGTGCCATAGTAGGAGAAGAATCTCTTAGAAGATTGCCCCTTACTCTGGATATCTTCACCTGCTGTGCTCAGATAAGAAACCCCTTTGAGTTTTTATTTCCTACCTCTGCTTTTTCTCTCAGTGATTGAATAGTATAGTCTGCTGTTTTTTTTTCTGATTAGAATTTTGTATATATGATTATAAGTGGGTACTAGGCTAGGTACCGTTGCAGGTCATTTTAATCCTAGCCAGTTTCCCTTTTTGTGCTCAAAATAACCTATCCCATTTGGTTATAGGTTGTCCTTACCCAAGCCACTGTTGACAGTAATACATTACCCCTAACGAAAATAACTAGGATCATACTATTGATTATTTGAGGGGACCCATATAAAGCATGTAGGAGCTGCATCTGTCCATTATTGGTACAGAGGGCAGTCCTGGGGTGAATTTTCTTCTGGTTACCATCCATAGAGCTAAGTTGTGCTTGAAAATAGGGATGAACTTTGTTTTATATGGCTGGGTTAGTCTGTTCCACAGCAGTGGTATCCTCTATGAAATAAACCTGTCCTTCTAAACCTTTCTGTTGATGTTGCAGAAGAGGTTTAGATCTCTAGACTGAGTATTTCTGATACCATTTGACTTGCTGATATACATAAATCCATCAATAATGGGTCAGAGGAAGCCTTGCATGCCATACACAGGTCACTTCTTAGCAGTTTGTAGGACACTGAGTATAGTCACATGCTTCTGTTTTTAGTTTTAATTAGCACATTGAGGCCTATGCTGTTGATTAAAACCTTAATGTGGAGATATTGAAAGGAATGCTTGCTGATATTTCAGTTTTTTTTCTTTAGGTTTATAATTGAGGTGATTGAGCAAGATAACATCATTTTAGTCATTTATTTTTCATTTTAATTACAATTTTTGAGCAGGATTACAGCATTTTAGTCATTTTTTTCATTTTAATTACAATTTTGGCTCCATTTTATATATTAAACATTAGTGATAGGAATAGGAAATTATAAGAATTTTTCATCAGTTTATGTATTTATTTCTTATCTAATACTGTTTCAGGCTGTATCTATTCATTTCTTTTTTTATGGCTGTTTCTAGGCAGTTTTTTAATCATCTTTATTGAATTATCACGTATGACACAGACAATCATACATTTATATAAATGAAAACAAACCATATTGACATATTCTCAGTTATAAACATTATATATCACATACAGTATAAACTTCTCTACAGTCATTGTCAATCAAGCATTGCACAGCTCACTCACTTCCTGCCTTCCCTTAAATCTCATTCCTTCTCCAAAACATTATTCTGCATGCATTGTTCCAACATTTCTCATTTTTTTGTATTTAATTTGCTCCTACCATTTTCTAATGATCTCACTTCCAGTTCTTTTGTCTGTGTTACTATATTCAGTACTTCAGATATGGTTGATTTAGACTTTGATTTCAATTTTCCAGTAACTGCTTTTTTGAGAGTTAGCAGAATTAAACTTGGCAAGGCCTTACTACATCTAGGCAATTCAGATCCTCTAGCCCAGCTCAAAAAAAAAATAATTTCCTTAGTTACATCAATTTGCTTACCCAGTATTTCTGACATAGTAGTCTGTAGGGAATGTTTAAAGCTTGCCAACTCATTTCAATCCCAAAAATATGTTCCCAGTTATCTCTTTCTTTCCCATCACACCTCCAACATTTGCAATCTACCTGAGAAAAAATTCTTAGGCATCTTTCTGGGGTATAAAAATGCCTATGCAACCACTTCCAAGCAAAAATCCTAAATGTTTTAGACTTTGTTGCATATTAGAGAGCTATACATATATCCTCCTATTGTTTCTTTGTGAATTACTTATCCACTGTCTCTTTCCAATCTTTTCTAACCTCCTCTGATTGAGTCCTATAGTTATCATTTATTTATTTTTTATTTATTTTTATTTTACATTTGAAGACCGGGGTAGTCCAACTGGATACATGTCCATTTTCTGCGGAGGCCCAGGGAGAAAAACTCCAAGGTAAAACATACCTTAAAATCACAAACTGATTACAAGTTACACAAAGTTTATAGGCTCCAGTTGAGAAAGCAGGTAATATAATAATACATTTTTAAAACAGTGCTGACAAATTGACTAGGCAATGTAACATGATTGCAGACTATAGAGGAGGATCTAGTCGGGTTTTGAACAAGGGCATAGCCAGTGAGTTTTAAAGTATAGCTTGAGGCTTTTTTTGAACTGAGTAAGAGAGGGTTCATGAGTGAGATCAGCAGAAAGAGAGTTCCAGGTTTTGCCAACAGAGTTAGCAAACAGAGAGTCCCCAGCAGAGTTGTTGATTTTGGAAGTTTGAACCAGTAGTTTATTAGAAGAACGAAGTGACCTCAAGTTGCTATAAGGGTTAATGATATTTTTAAGTCCATGCATATTATCAGGGTGGTTGAGAACTTTATGGGCAATTATAAGCTGGTTGTACTGAAGTAGGCTAGGCCATTCTAACCACCCCAGAAGATTTAAGTTGTGACAGTGGTGGGTCCTATACGTCGTGCCTGTTGTAAATCTAGCAGTATGGTTATAACAGCTGGAGCATTTGCTAAGAGCGGATTTGTTCAGATTAGTGAGTAGAGGGGAGTTATAGAGAAGAGTGGAGAGTAGATGGGAATGAGCAATAGCAGTCCTAGCAAATGGAGTAAGGAAAGGTTTGATCTTATAGAGGGAGCCAAGTTTTTTGTTAATGGTTTTGATAGTTTGATTGACATGGATATCAAATTTGAGGGCATTGTCTATTGTGACGCCTAAGAGTTTGGTTTGCACATCTGGGGAGATAATGGGACCATTATTAGATTTTATGGTAAAGAGTAGTGAGGAAGACTTACAAGTGGGGGAGAAAAGAAGCAACTTTGTTTTGTTAGCGTTTAATATCAGCTGATGGTTACAGAGCCAGTTTTCAATTATAGTGAAAGTATTCTGGATTCATGTCATTAAATCTGTCGGGGAGGTAGCTGAACAAATCAAGGTGGAGTCATCCATATATTGGCTACAGGTAACATTTGGGATGACAGTAGGAAGGTCATTAATAAAGAGAGAGAAAAGAAGGGGTCCTAGTATGGAATCCTGGGGGACACCTAGGGTGACAGGTAGTCGGGTTGATAGTTTGTCCTGCCATAGGACGGCTTGTTGTCTACTACACAGGTAAGATTGGAACCATTGAAGCGCACAGCTGTTTAGTGCGAATGCCTTAAGGGTGTGTATGAGTATTTGGTGGTTGACCATATCGAAGGCCTTAGAGAGAACTAAAAAGAGGGCTGAGGAAAGCTTGCTATTATTTTGTTTATGGTTTATGGTGTTAGAGAAGGATAGGAGGGCTGAGATGGTACTGTGGTGCCTAAAACTGTGCTGAGAGTTAGACAACAGCTTATTCTGGGTAAGATAATGCATAAGGTGTTTATGGACACAATTCTCCATAATTTTAGCCAATGGTGACAGAATCGCTATGGGTCTATAGTTTGACAGTTTGAAGGAGTTGCCTCCTTTATGGAGTGGTATTACATAAGATATTTTCCAAATGGAGAGGATGATGGCTTCAGATAAGGTTCTGTTGATTATGATGGAGATAAGGTATGCTATGGCATCTGCTGCTTTTTGCAGATACTCTGGTGGGAGGAGATCAGTGCTAGAGTAGTTGGTTTTAATTTCTTAATTAGAGATCTGATAAATGATGTAGAAACAGGCTGAAAGCTAAAGGAGAGTGGGGTAATGGCTGTGGCAGAATTTGGGTTGGAGCAGCTGGGTGCCAGTCAGCTGGCTAGGGATTGGATAATCTCTGTGAAGAAACTATTGAAGGTATTTGCAATATCCTGTGGGGATTTTATGGTTGGAAGCTGATGAGGTAGGAGTGGAGGACTGTCCTGGGTAAAGAAGTTTGTTTATTCCTGCCCAAAACATTTGAGGTTTGTTGTGATGTTTTTGTTGAAGATGGTAATAGAAGTTTTTTTTGACTAGTATAATAGATTTTTTGTGTGATTCCTTAGTTATCGGTATCTGAGTTGATCTAGTGGGTCTTTTGTGGCACACCATGTTTCCCATGCCTTATTTCTAGCTATGATTTTAGATTTGGTCTCTTTTGAGAGCAACAGGCAGTTTTTGTTTTGGTTCTAATGGAGCAAGCAGGAGAGTGGGAATCAAGAATAGTAAGGAATATGGAATTAAAGTATGCTACTGCATCGCCCAGTGAAAGGTGCTTTGGGATTGACCAATTGCAAGCTTTAAGTTCATTTTGAAAATTGGTGGAGTTGAAGTTCTTATTTCTGATGGTTTTAAAGGTGGTCTGATGGGGGTTGTCCACCTTGTGCTTGATAATGTACGTAAGTAAGTGGTCACTTAGGTCATCTGGGAAGGTCTCTGACTTGGACATATAGAGGTGGCTGTTGATAAGTATCCAATATAGGATACTGTCTTTGTTATCATGCAGTATTTTCTACATCCTACTAACTTTCCCTTTCTTAACTGCAGTTTACAGTGGATATAAAAAGTGTACACACACACCTGTTAAAATGCCAGATTTTTGTGATATAAAAAAATGAGATCACAATAAATAATTTCAAAAATTTTCTCACCTTTAATGTGACCTATAACCTGTACAATTCAATTGAAAAACAAACAAACCTGTTAGGGGAAAAATATAAAAATAAAAAGGTACAATAATCTGGTTGCATAAGTGTGCACACCCTTAAACTAATACTTTGTTGAAGCACCTTTTGATTTAAACACCCCCAGAATACCCCCATAACCAACTGACTTAATACATGCACATAAAACTATGTACATCTTCAAGTAATAAAGTTTAACCCTCCTAATAGAAACAGTTGTCTCAGATTGACAGCTACATTCATAGGCTTTAACTGACCTATAATTAAGGTTATGCATCCTAAGACTCATGGTGCAGCCTGTGCTTCTACTTACAATAAGTGCTGTCTGTTTTTGTTTTATCTTTATTCTTCACCCAGTTATAGAAATCAGCTGGAATGCTTTCAGAAAACATTTAACTTTTAGTCTTAAAAAGTGTTGCCTCCTTATCAGCTTATCTCCATAGAAACATAAGAACCAGTTGCCTTCAGCTACAATCTTCTCATGCTACACTGTGAATATTTATTTTCTAAAGGAAAACTTTTTATTACATTCAGTCTTCTCTTATTTACTTGCTTCCACTTAAAAATTGTTGGTCGTTTAGGCGAAGGGCTTAATCCATTCATTCCCATATGCAAAAGTAAGAAAAAGTATATTAACTCTACTTATATCTTGATATATATACTTTTATACCCCACCCACACCTCAACAACCCAAGATAACAGCCTATTATCTTAACTCATTCAAGCCTATAGCACATTTTTTGTATTCTTCCAGTTAACACCCATAGCACCTTATGGCATTCAGACTTTTTTGGGTATGTCATCCTTAATTAAGTGAGTCGCAAATTAATTAGAAGCAGTATTAGAAAGTGCAAGACGTATTTAACAAAGTGGTACTAAGACTGTTACTCTTGGATGTTCTGCAGTGGAGAAATTAATGACTGACTTTCCCTTATTATTCATATTTTCTTAATTGAGAGACCTACATGTTATCGAGAGGCATGGAAGAAACAAAAGTAGCTTGTCAATGTGCAATTACAGTATACTATATTGGTAGTTATTTGCTAGTAGTTATAAATATATAAAATATTTCTATATGTACTTAATATTTATAAAACTGGGTGACTCATAAACTATTGCATGGCATCCAATGAAACCTTAGATGATGTTGAAGAAAATTGTTATTGATATTTGCACTCTAAGCTGTACATCTTGAGAGATATTTAGGGTTATTTATATTGTTAATTATACAAGTAAACATCATTTTTCATATTTCTGTAAATATCTTATAAGCATGCATGTAGAAAATTTTTTGCTGTCATGTAATAGCTTATGTCTGGTAACAGTGTGTTGACAAAACAAGATACATCAAGAGTGTACAGTTTCCACGATATGACAATTTGTTTGTGAAACACTGGATAAAAATATCATTCTGGTTTTGTATTTATGATAATATAGTATAACATTGATGTAATGATTTTGACTATACAGACTGTTATCAATGCAAAGAAGACTTTTCACTGATAATATTGCTGATTGTACTATTTTAATGGCTTTTATTGTTAACAAAATATTTGCTTTTCTTTGTATTAAGTTTTAAAGTTGATTTCTAAGAAAATGCTTTGGAATGTATCAATGTGTGTAGGAAAATAGAGGTGTGACATTCCACATCATATAGATGTTAATGAGTTAGTCATGCATTTGTCCATGCATCCTTCTCTTATTACATTGCAATACTTAAACATTTCTTAAAACTAAAAAAAAGAAGAAAGAAAGAAAATTTAAAAAGAGAGCAACTGTTTACTTTAGTATCCTTATAACACAGAAAAATAACTGAAAACGCTTTAATATATAACATGCAGTTTATACCATGAAATGTTTCGTAAAAATGCTGTTAAGAGCAGAAACTGTTTTACTTACTTTCCCTCCTCTTCCATTCTCTTTAATGTTTTTCTAGACATTAATGACATGAAAGTATGGCAACTGCTTTGGTGTTCCCTACAAGTTTAACAAAGTCAAAAAAAGTCCAGCATTTCCATTTTTTGTCCATCCATATTTCACAAATGTGACTGATGCTTTGTAATCCCACATGTATTCATTACTTTCTGAGTTGCTGTTTTTCTTCCTGTTGAGCTACATGTCCCAACTCCAGTCTCTGGTTCATTTCCAATGTTCTTCCACTTTCTCTAGTCAACTCCTGTGCTTTTTTCTGTCTCTCAAGCATTTTCCTTTCAAACATTGGAAAATTAATCCCTAGCAAAGTATCTCAATGAGCTTTAATATCAAAAGAATAAGAAGCAGAGTCTTCTGTTTGATAACTCACTTTTTGTTAGACAGACATTTCTATTTCCTCCTTAGCCTAGTCTGCATAAAAAATGACTTTGATCCTTCAAGAAAAAAAAAATATGCTGAAGATTGCTGGATAAACAGCTTGAATCTCAAACACGTTTCTCCACATTCCCTGATTGCTAGAATAAAGTTGCTCCTTTTCTGCCTGGTGTACAGTGAGTGATCATTTTTCACAAACACACTTCTATCTCCAACTTTTAGTACTTTGCCCTTCTGCTACAGTTTTGTCAGAATCAATTCTTTCTGCTGGTATGATTGCACTTTTACTAATACAGGTTTTGGCTGCTTTCTCATGTCCAGTTTGGAGTATGCACACAATGTGCCCTTTCAGTTAACAACTTCTGCTGTGGAATACCAGTCCAGTTGCTTATTTTTGCTCTCATAAAATTAATACAGTCAGTTCTTCCATTTTCTCTGGTATAGCAGAAAATCTTAGGTTACCCTTTGTGCTCTGTCCTCTGATTTTACTATTTTTGAAACATCTCTTCTTGAGCAGTCTGATATTCATCCAGCATGTTCTTCATTTCAGCCTCTGACTGATGCAGTTTTATCAGCGCATCTGAATGTTTGTTTAATGCTTCTTCCATTTTTTCCAGCCTTGTATTATTTGAGTTGATATACACCTTCAGTGATGTTTATTTTAATCAGCTCTGAGCACATTTGACTTATTTTTTTCTGTAGATTACTGGAAGTCATGTATTGTACCAAAGCTAGAGCTTGAACTGCTTTTTGTTGAACAGCTGCAGGATTCTGCATCTTCTCTTTACCTTTTGTGGTTGGTTTTCTTTCAGCTGCTTCAAAATTCTTCTTTGCTGATGTCTAGGCAGTGCACTTACTAACCAGTAACTGAAATTTACCCCAAAAGACAAATTCAATGACTCGGTTTTCTGAGTTTCTGTTTTCACACTGCACACTGGAAGACCTGAAATTAAGCTATTACTCAGTGTGTGCAGCCATCTTGAAAGTCTCTGTATCCATTCATTTTAACTGAAACTAACTTTTATTTACAAAACCAGGGGACTTCTATGCATGTATTTTGTGCCATGTTCAGAATAGTATCTCTACAGAAATAGACTTTATATTGCTATTTAGGGGAGAAGTTTGGGATATGTCCATCTTTTTACTGGCCTGACCGTGTAGCCAGTATTTGGTATTGATCTGGCTAATTTTTTGTCTCCTGACTCAAATGACTCAGGTACGTCTCTGCCATGTACTCCTTGTGCACCTAGACACATAGAAATAAATTATGAACTATGCCTCAGCCCATGACTTGTGACTCTGCAGTAACCTTAGGCAAGCTATCAAACTGCTCACATTCTTTTGCTTCCAGGTCCCCTGGCATGGTGTTAGTACCACAACAGTACATGACATGAGCATCAGACACATCCTCAGGGGCTGTACCATTGCCTAGTTCAGGTATGGGAAAACCAAACTCTTTAGGTGTATGGGAAGTCAGAGGTGCAGGGCTTTTGCCAGTGTTGATACATTTCCCCTCAGGGATTCCCCCACTAGTGCTGTGCATGCAAAAAAGAGACAGAAGACCCACCACATTGCAGGCAGCAGTATTCAACTGTGTTTCCACCTGAGTTAGTGGCTGTGGGTAGATCTATTATTCAGACAGTTGCTTACTAGGTACAAATCCGAGTTATAAGTAATGCAGGTTCTCCTACCAACACTCAACCATCCAATGATCCTTATTTTAAAGAGGATCCAAATTTGAGGTTTTGGAAGTGACAGTCTGATCAGTCAGTTTTCTATACGAGAAATAGGTTCAATAACTCAAATAGATGTTTTCTTTTTCCTCAAATGCTAGATTTAGGGATGTTTGCAACTGGGAACAATCTCTGTCTGCCCTCAAGATCAGCAGGGTATATAATCTTTTGGAGGATGAGGCCCGGGATGTGGCCACCTTCCCTCCATTGATCCTAATGTTAGATGGATGTTTTTCAGCAAGCTTCCATTTCTCCTCTGCTGAATGAGTCTCTGCCTAAGAAATTCAGGGTATGCTCCACTATGCCTGGTCTCCAAGCCTCCTTGCCTGTGGACTCTGCTTCTGTATCACCAGAGACCTCATCCTTTAAAAAGAGGTACCTCATTATCAAACCAAGTACCTTCAAATAAGCTAGGTAAATGTCTAGAATCTCAGGGAAGGAAGCTAGCACAGTCCAGCACAGCAGCTTTTAAGGTGTTTAAGTACCAGTGCTTTATGCGAAAGTTTGTGTTGAGGTGTATGTATAGTTTAGATGACTTCATTGCATTGTTACCTGCTGAGCAAAAAATCTATGTCTAAGGTATTGTTTCCAATGTTTCTCAAGTGTCTAAATGTGTTTAAGGAGTTCCTTAGAAGGGGCTGATATTGTTTATAAAAATGCATTGATGTCTGTGGTGATAAGGAGGTATGTTTGGTTGCACAGTCAAAACATTTCTGACAAGTTAAATATGAGATTATGAATGCTTCACTTGATTCTGAAGATACTTAAACACTGGGATTACAGAGTTAAACTAATGCAAGGGGTGTCAAAAATGTTCCATATTCCCAAGATTCCCTTCATTAAGCAGGATATTTTTCAGATGCCCAACCATCCAAAATCCAAGTCAAGAAAAAAAAAAAAAAAACAATGCTGCAAAAGGAAATGACAGGAAGAGAACTCTGCCAAAACTAACAAGAAGAGCTCCTTTCCCACAAAGGATATTTTCCTTTCCATCATATAAACATGCAAAGGTATGTCTCCCAAGTTTCCAAGTCTCTGCCCGGGTGACCCATCTTGAAAGTTGACTGTCAGTAAGGCGGCCTGGTCTTCAGTGGTTTCCGACCAATGTGTGCTCAACCTCGTCGATAAAGATTACAGGTGGCAGTGGAAGGAATATCCATCTCCATTCAAGGGAGTTTCCTCTCACCCACTAGACCAGACTTTGTTATTCCCTCCTATAGTCTGGCAAGTGCTGGAGTCCAGGGGTTATTGTGTTCTGTCTTCAGGGAGAATTAAACATTTCTACTTCAGAACTTTCCTTGTTCCTAACAAGAGCTGTCATGAAGATCGGTGTTGGATCTGTCCTTGCTGAATACCTTTCTCAAAGTTCCCAAGTTCAAGATGCTCACCCCGCAGACCATATTTCCAGTTTTCCCAGAGCACTGCATCATGGTGACCCTGGACTTGAAGGATGTGTATCACCATATCCCCATTGCTCATCTCCTCAGGAGATATTTGAGACTTCTTGTGAATGTCAGATCTCTGCTTTGCCCTTTGGGCTATCCACTGGACCTCCAGTGTCTACCAAATGCCTTGCTCCAGTAGTGGAATTCTGTCAGACTCTTGACATTCACATTTTTCCCGTATTTGGCTGTCTTGCTTATCTGTGCAGAGTCTGTATCCAGGTGCTGGAATCACTAGAAAAGGTCTCGACTTTACTCACCCAGCTAGGATTCAGGTTGAACATTTGGAAATTGTGTCTGAAACCTTTGCAAAGTCTTGCCTTCCTGGAATGCTTAATTAACACCGACAAAGAATGACCTTTTTTCCTGAAGACAAGGTCTTGGCTTACCAGATGATATTTTAGGAATTCTCCGGGAAGAACATTGCCTTAGCAAGAGAATTCATAATAATTCTAGGAATGATGGCATCCGTGATTCTCATGATACGACTGACCTGTCTCCATATGAAAAATTCAATTATATACCCGGAATTGCTGGACCCAGCTCCTACATTCCCTGGAATCTCAGTTGCTCGTGCTGCCCTTCATCAGGGAAGAGTTACAGTGATGGAGAGCTCAACTGAGTATCAGTCCAGGAATTCATTTCTTCCCTCCTGTTCTGGCACACACTGTCCAGACAGATTTGTCTAACTTCATCGGGGGGGTGGGGGTGGCTGTGTAAATAGAAGTGCAAGTACAGGCTATTTGAGGGTCTAAGAATGCATGGAAGCACATCAGTATCAAGGAAATATTGGCAGTGATCCATGCTTTTAAAGTCCTTCACCACCTATGTACTCCATTTCCTCTTATGCTGGTTACAGACAACACCACAGTGATGTGTTAACTCAAAACAAGGTGGTACAAGGTCATATCCTCTGTGCTGGTTGGTAATGATGGTCTGAGAGCTGGATCTACAACATTCTTTGAGTCTTCAGGCATCATATTTCCTATCAGAGAAGCAGATCCTGGGCAGAACTGCATGGTTGGCAGTGCAAGGCGGTGGAGATGTGCATCATACTGATCACCGCTGCAATAGTCTTAGCTAAATGCCAGCCAGCTTTCAAAGGTTCAGGGCACCTTCCACATGCCCAAACTCTCTGGCAGCCTGAACTGAGATAATTAAAAGACAAGTTTGTGTGCCAAGCCCTTCGGAGTTTTACTGTTACCAAAGAGTACTCTCATCTGAGACTTTTGATGATTGACTGCAAGTTTTTGCTATTCCTTTGCTGAGCAAGTAAGTTCCATTTGGGGGAAAAAACTTCCATTCAATATTTTTTATTTATTATTAATACTTTCCATATCAGGGAAGTTATTTAAAGCTAGGAGTTTGTTTTTTAACAGACTGTCATGAGAGTGTATTGTACTTTTAATGGTAGCACTGTTTTTTTTCCTGTCAGTTTAAAAGTTGTTTAAAGTAACTGAAAAACATTTTATTCTTTTGAAAAATTGTGTTTGTTTTACTATGTGGGGCTGACAAAAGTGTTTTAAAGTGCTTTTTTACTGTTTTTGTCTTGAAAAAAGTGAATTTTCTCTGGGAAGAAGGTACCATTTCTGGCTTACACTGAACAGTCTGTAGGTCTCACTGTCAGTCCTTCTTCCAGCCACAAAAAAAAAAAGTTAAGCAAGCAGCCTTTGCCACCATAGCAGGCTAGCAGCTTGCCTCACACACAGGTGGGTGACTCTGCTATGGCCATTAGTTGTACCTCAGACCACTCATCTTTTATCCCGGATCCCTCTGGTGTTAACACCTACAGCCACTATGGACCAGGGGTTAGCCACATCCTGTGCAGATGTTGGTGTCCCCCTCAGTGGGCAAGGGAGAGCCTTTCTTGTTGGTCCTGGGAGAGAAAGAACAGGGAAAGCTTCCCTGTATTGTCAGTATGTTATGTCCATTCACGGGGAAGCAACTGCTTCTTAATTCTAACACTGTTGGTCCCATTTTTCCTATCAAAATGAAACAGAAATCTAAGCTTGTATCTATTACTTCCCAAATTTCCTTAGACAGGAGTAGTTTACTGTGCCTGGCCTGGGGTTTAATTTAGGCTACTGATCCTTCTTATAAAGTAGTTTCTGGTTAAAAAAAGAGGGATACCTCCTTTCCTGAAGATATTCAAGATTCTCAATCTGGACATGAGAATGAAGGGATAAATACAGTGTTTTCTCCTCAGATTTCTGATTCAGACTCAGAGGGAAGCTCAGTTTCTGACTGTCCATGTGTAGGGGGTTCTCTTTCAATGAAGACTGTTTCTTGAATGTGCCAGTGTCTGCAGTGGGAGAACACTGAGGTTTCTTAGTCCCTCAGAAAATACTGAGTTGTTACAGAAGAAATTTCCAGAAGCTGCACCAGTTCCTCCAATTCTGTCGCTTTTGGAGTGTGTGTGTGTGTGTGTGTGTGTGTGTGTGTGTGTGTGTGTGTGTGTGTGTGTGTGTGTGTGTGTGTGTGTGTGTGTGTGTGTGTGTTTCTGCCTACAGTTTTCTTGACAGTCAGCAAGCTTGCCCCTAAAAATGCAGATAGGATGTGTAAAGTAAATCGCTCTTCCCAATCCTCATCCAGCAACTATAGCTTTAGCTAATCCTTCTGCTGATTACTCTTTCTGATAAGGATGGGAAGATTATTGATGAGTATGGGAAAAAGTGTATTTTTCTGCAACTTTGATTTTCAGAATTTTGAATTGTCAGGCTAATTTATTACGCTTTGTTTTGACTAATTGTGAAAGAATGAGGAATGTTTTATCTGCGGTTTCTTCTTCTGAGGAAAAATCTGCTGTAAAAGTTTAAATATTTCATTGTTCAAGTCATTACTCTTTGTTTACAGTGTGTGGATGGCTCTGTTGATACTTTTTCAGTGGCTGTGGCCAGTAGTACTGTTTTGAAGACCAGTGCATATATGAGTTCTCAGAACCTCCCAGATGATGTTAAAAATGAAATTTTAAATTCTCCTTTGGACAGAGGTTTAGTTTTAGCCCCTCTGTTGCTGAAGTCATGAAAAACTTTGAGAAAAGGGGTAAGCTGATGCAGAGAATCAATAACATTTTGAGTCCTATTTTGTAAGTATTCAAACATCTGTTTTTGATAAAAAAAAACAAAGTAAACAGTTTCAACGAAATACAGGTAGACAGATGTTTAAGAAGAGATGGCAAGTAGGGTTGCCACCCTCTATTTTCTTTCCGGCAAAGCGCCCCCCCCCCCCCCCACATTAGTTTAGTTTACAGAGGGGGGTTTTGTACCGGAACAGCGATTTATTTTCCCTGGGGAAAAAAAATCGCTGTTCTGTGTTTTCGTCCTTTTTGGGTTTTGAACTTTACAGTTCGATATTACATCGTTCAAACTCCTGTGAGTTCAATGATGTAATATAGACCCGGCAGTCCTAATGGCAAGGGGATTCCATAAAGAATTCTGAAATCTTCCATAACCAAGGACAGTGCAGTAAGTAAAAATGACTATTTAAGAGACTTTGTTTCCCCCTCCCAACATTGCATCCCCCTTTTTCCTAGCAGAAAGTCTGAATTTCCACTTTTTTTTTTGCAACAAATAGTTTATTTATTTATTTACATTTGATTACTGGGAAAGTCTGACTGGGTAGGAGCCCATTTCCAGCTGAGGTCCAGAGAAAAAACTTCCAAGATAAAAAGTAATACAAAAATAAATACAGTTTAAATAATTATACCAAATTAGATATATAAAAGCACTGATTAGAATAAATACAATTATATGACAATGGCTTAATAGTTAGAGACTAGGCCTAGCCACCTGGTGGTGTATACTTTGACTCTAGATGATTGTCACTGTTCAAGTGACACCTGACCCCCATGTGCGGAAATGGGAAAAGGGGGTTGTGGATGGATGGATGGATGAATTTAATAGAGAATTTTTAGCAAGTTTATAGACAAATTAAAGGTAAGTTAGTATAATACAAATAAGAACTGCAATATGAAGTGAGAGAAAAGCTTATGGTATATTTAGCGAGAAAGCCAGGGGAGAGAAACTGGTAGACATAAGGAAATAAATGAAGAGGGGAGAGTAAGGAGATGTAAAGTATGAGTAGGCTTTTGTTCACATTTAGGGGTATAGATTTTCCTGGTGCTGAGCAAAAATAGAGATAGCGTTTGGCTATGAAATCTTTCAGAATGGGTTTGAAGGATGGGAGGGAGGCTAATGACCTGATGAAAAAAGATAAGGAGTTCTAGGCCTTAGCAACATGTGGACATACAGGAATTTTTGGTCATTGGATCCTAATGACCGACAAGGAACTAAGTTGTGTAAAATGTTATTTAGTGCTGGACAAGCAGATGGATTCTGGATAATTTCAGAAGTGGTAAGAAGCTGTGTTAGCTGATGTTGTAGTTCTAACTAATTTAGTCTTTGGTGGGTTCTGAAAGCGGTATTTGCTGCAAATTTATCAACTTTGTTATAATGTTTTTCATGATGTTCTTCGTGTTTCACTGTTGCAGTCATTACATTTTGGTAATCTGCTTGCAGGTTGCTCTCAGTCGGCCTGATTAACAAAGTCTTGAGTCCTGCGTCGGTTGCTGTCCCTTCTTCCATGACGTCAAGTCATCAGGGGTATAAAACATGCAGCCAACGCCATTACATTAGTCTTTCTTGCCGTGTGGTGCCCAAAGCAGAAGCAGTTTGCAAGTGCTGGTCGGTCGACTCCTGAAATTTTCGTTTTCGAGTTTCAGAACCAAAGTCTTCAACTTAAAGCTAAGTACCCCATTGGGGAAACTTTTTCTTGCTCCTTACCGATGTCAGTAAAAGTTAATAATTGCATTACTTGTGGAAAGCAAATACCTCATAAAGATTTTCATTCGTACTATATTCCTTGCCTAGGCCCTGACCACGACGTACCTTGCTGTCGGTTTTGTGCTTTATTTAATCAGCACATTATCCGTCGTCGGTATATTTTGCCTCTAAATATTTCGGTTCTCGGTTTAATTATCCAGAAATGTCATCGGTTAGCCATACGACTACCTGGATTCCAAAAAAATGCAAAGATAAAAACAGAGACAGGCCGCCGAGGTCCAAAACTGACGACGACGCTTCTCCTAAGCCAGTAGCCAGTTCGCCAGTACTCAGTGAGCCCCTGATATCTGCTACTTCTGATTCGCAGGCCTCTACTGAGACCCATTCGGAGTCAGGTATGCCGCAAGATACTTCAACTATGGAACCCGCGGGTGTCTCTACCTTGGATGTGTCTGGAGCCGCTGTGCAGGCACCGGCTTCTGAGGGTGTATTCAGGCCTATGGACTTGCATATTAAATTGATGCCTCCTTCATTACTAAGGCCTAAATCTCGATCCATGTCTAAAAAACCGACGCCCAGGCCACATGCTGAGGCCCCTATGCCTAAAAGACAAATGATAAAAATGGCTGAAGATCTAATAACTCTAACCAGGGGTAGTCAACCCCCCCCCCCAAGAAGCCTAGGGCTGAGCTTTATTATGAATCTTCTGATCAGGATTCTGTTTCTTCTGACTCTTCTGATGACCTGGATTTGTCCTTACCTACTTATTAGGATTCTGATGCAGAGGATTCTATTCCCTTTGCTTCCCCTCCTGAGGATTTTTCTTTTGTGGAAACCTTAGATACCTTAAGGGAGCATTTTCACTGGGAAAGCCAGGAATTTTCTGATTCAAAAAAGAGGCTTAGGGATTTCCTTCTTCTACCTCAGCACTGGCCTTTGGCTATTCCTCCTGCACTAGACATTGTTGATTATGTTTTCTCGGAATCCAGTTTGGCCCCTGATTCCCTGCCTTCTGCTCCTAGTAAACCTGACAGATACTACAGGGTTCCTGAGTCCCACAAGTTCCGTTTCAAAAATCCTATTGCAGATCCAGAAACTATTTCTCAGGGGCCCAAGGGCATTAAGGCTTCTACTGCTAAAAATCCTACCCTTTCTGATAGAGACTCCAGGGTGCTGGATAGATGGGGTAAAAAGGTTTATACTTCAGCAACCTTGGCAATCAGAGCTTTAAACTGCCAATTTCATATGTTAAAATATCAGCAACATGTCATTGGACTGCTTAAACAGAAAATGATGTTGATTCCTGACTGTGTGGAAAATAAAGATTTACAGGACTTAATGCATTCTGCTGAACAAGTTGGAAAACATACTTTACAATGCGGTTTTGATTCTTTAGAGGCCTCTTGCAGGGCTGCTGTTACTGGGTCTGTGCTTAGAAGGCATGCTTGGCTTAAGGAGCAATCTTTGCCTGATCATGTTAAAGCTAAATTGTTGGATGTGCCTTTAAATCAGGACCGCCTGTTTGGCAGCAAGGCTGAAGAAGTTCTTAAAAAGATGGAAGATAAAGCTAAATCTATGCAAACTGTTTAAAGATTTTTTACAAGTGCAACCTCCTAGATTTAGTAGGCACTGGCCTACTAAGAACTGGTCCTTTCCAGCCCCTTCCAGGTCTTCTCAAGCCAAACCCAGACACAGCAAAAACCCCAGATTTCAGTCCCAGGGGACTCTCAGAACTAAGCAGTGCGGGGTCCCCACTTCCAAATCTGGGAATAACAAGACACCCCCTGTGGTAAACAGTAAAATTTCCAAACACTTATCTTCTGACCGCCCCTTTGGGGGGAAAGATTGCTCTTCATGCAAAAAACTGGGAACTCATAATCCAGGGCAAATGGGTTTTAAATATAGTGTCCCAGGGATACAGATTTAATTTCCACACTTTGCCAACTCCAAGTGGGTGGCTGGACCTGCCCCCAAATCAGTGGGCAGAAGCTCAAAAGCAAGTACTTTCTCTCTTAAGCATGGGGGCTATTCAACTGGTACCAGAAGAGGAAAAGGGACAAGGTTTCTACTCCAGACTTTTCTTGGCACCCAGAAAAGACAAATCATGGCGTCCAATCCTGGACCTGTCTACTCTAAATACCTTTCTGGAGATTCCAAAATTCAAGATGCTGACTCTTCACCAATTACTTCCTATGCTAGGCAAAGATGCCTGGTTGGCAACACTAGATTTAAAAGAAGCATATCTGCACATCCCAATCAGGGAATCTTGCAGAAGATACCTATGCTTCAAAGCAGGCTACATGCATTATCAGTTCTCTGCACTGCCCTTTGGCTTGTCTACTGTACCCAGGGTGTTCACAAAGTGCCTGGATCCAGTTATTGCATTTTGCAGGCAAAGAAGTATTCAAATATACCCATACCTGGACAATTGTCTAATTCAGGCAGAAAGACAGGGCATACTTTTGAATCATCTGGCGTTTGTAAAAAGGGTTCTAACTTGTCTGGGGTACACCATAAATGAAAAGAAATCACAACTGGTACCCTACCAACAAATTACATTCCTGGGAGCAAGTTTGAATACAACTTCCCAGATGGCTTGCCTCATGCCAGAAAAGCAAATTCATTTGATAACCTATTTCAAACAAGTGGCCACAAAAACCCTGCTATCTGCAAGACAAATACTGCAAGCCTTGGGGTTCATGGCCTCCTGCATTCTTCTAATTCCATATGCAAGACTGCATATGAGGAAATTACAGTGGTATCTAAAAAGCCTATGGAGTCAACATTCTCACAGCCTAGAAACAATGATTCCTATCATACCTTGCCTATGCCTAGAGTTGCTCTGGTGGGCAGAGGCCTGCCACCAAAACAAGGGACTACCATTCACACTACCCCTTGCCGCCCAAACCCTAACAACAGATGCATCAGACTATGCATGGGGGGCTCACCTGGCAGGGAAGTGCATTCAGGACAAATGGAACCCAAGTCAAATGCACCTACATATCAATCAAAAAGAAATGTTGGCTGTACAGAATGCTCTGACAGCCTTCAAGGACTGCATTCTTCCTGGACAATTAATGGTAAAGACGGACAACACCACGGTTATGTGGTACATAAACAAGCAGGGGGGTACACATTCCTACCCCCTCTGCAGACTAGCCATGGCACTGTGGAACACAGCCTTGAGCTACCAAGTGCACCTACAAGCTCATTTCCTGCCAGGAAGATTAAATGCACTGGCAGACGGACTAAGCAGAAACCTCATGGACCCACATGAGTGGAAACTGGAACCAAGGATTTTCAACATGTTGACAAGCGAATGGGGGAGCCCAGACATAGACCTATTTGCCTCCCCCCAGAACTACCAATTGAACAAGTTTTGCACAAGGACTCCCCACAAACAAGCCTGGAAAGTGGATGCTCTGTCCTTCAGCTGGAAAAACCTATCAGTCTACGCCTTTCCCCGCTACCTCTGCTCTCCAAAGTTCTACTAAAAGTCAAACAGGACAAACCAAGGATGATTTTGATTGCTCCAGACTGGCCGCGCCAGCACTGGTACCCCCTCCTGCGCAGTGTGTTACAGTTATCTCCATGATATCTGCCTCAGACCCCTTCCCTGCTGTCTCAGCAGGAGAACCAGATTCTGCACCCTCATCTTCCAACATTGAACCTTGCAGCCTGGCTCATTACTTAAACTCACCCTCATCATCCCTCAGCAAACCTGTGATGGATGTCATTTTAGAGGCAAGGATGCCTAGTACTAGAAAATCTTATGCTTAAAACTGGAAAAGATTCTGTGCCTGGAACCAATCTCAAGGGATGAGCACAACAGTGCCCAATTTACCTCAGATTTTTCAATACTTAACTGAGATGCTTCACAAGGGCCTGTCTTTTTCCTCCATTAAAATCCACGCCTCAGCTACTTCAGCTTATTATAACACAGAACCTCCCCTGTTCTGTCATCCTCTGCTCAAGCAGTACCTCAGAGGGGCCAAAAATTTGAGACCACCCAGGAGATCTCCAACCCCTGCCTGGGACCTTAACTTTGTATTGGAGAAACTCATTCTACCTCCTTTCGAGCCAGCTGCTATTGCAGACTTAAAATGTCTTTCTTGGAAAACAGCTTTCCTTTTAGCAATCACTTCAGCTAGAAGGATATCAGAATTACAGGTGCTTATGGCAGTGGAGCCTTTCATCATCTTTCATGTGGACAGGGTGTCACTCAGGACCAATCCATTCTTCATGCAGAAGGTGGTATCCAATGTGGCTCTTAATCAGTCCATTCATTTGCCAACCTTCTTTCCCAATCCACAGAACAAAGGGGAACGGATTCTTGGATGTGCACAGACAACTTAGATTCTACTTGGACATGACTAAACCTCGAAGAAAATCTGAACAACTGCTCGTAGCATTTGCTGCAAAGGCAGAGGGGAAGGCTATTTCAAAACAAACCATTTCTAAATGGATAAGCCATTGCATTCATTTCTGCTATAAGCACCATGGAAAACCTATCCCCCAGGGGATCAGATCTCACTCCACCAGGGCTACATCTACTTCTGCAGCCTTTCTCAGATGTGTTCCTACCAGGGACATCCTAGAAGCTGCTACCTGGAGTTCTGTACATACTTTCACCAAGCATTATCATTTGCCAATTTTCTCTAAATCCAGAGCTGGCTTTGCCGCTGCTGTCTTTCAGGGCCTTATAGCTGGCCCTAATGCTATATAAACTCCTCCTCCCAACCATAGCTTTGGGAATCTACCCAAATGTAATGACTGCATCAGTGAAACACGAAGAACATAGTACAGTTGTATACACTTACCATAAATGTAGATGTTCGAGTTTATTCACTGTTGCAGTCCTGGTTAACCTCCCTCCAGCCCCCTAACTTCTTCTGGCTATACCTCTACTTTCCTTTAATATGCTTAAAAGCCTTTTTGGTGTATTTGCTTTTTGTTGGAGGTATACCTTTGTGTTTTTATATTTATTTATTTTATTTATTTTACATTTGTTGACCGGGCTAGTCTATCTGGATATATGTCCATTTTCAGTAGAGGCCTGGGGAGAAAAGCTCCAATGAGTATTACATGGTTTCAGAAGGTGTTACAAAAGAAGTAATAACAAGTATAAAACTAACAGTAAACAACTAGTAAATGAAAATTTTTTTTTTTTTTTTTTTTTTTTTATCAGGAGATTGCATATTACAATCTGACAACCAAAAAATACATAAACTACAACCTATGTAAGGTGCTTCACAAAGAACATTACAATACAAAAAATTAATACAAAAATTTGCTCCCCATTAGGTGGGCACCTGACATCTGGGGCAAGAAAAACTGATGTAATGGCATTAGCTGCATGTTTTATACCCCTGACGACCTGACGTCATGGAAGAAGGGACAGCAACTGACACAGGACCTAAGACTTTGTTAATCAGGCCGACTGAGGGCAACCTGCAAGCAGATTACCCAAATGTAATGACTGCAACAGTGAATACACGCAAACATCTGCATTTATGGTAAGTGTACACAACTGTACTTTTTGATTTTTGTGATGCCTGAAGATTAGTAATGATGGGAGCACCATAAAGATGTGTGGGCAGGAGATAAGTAGTGGCAAGTGTAGGCTTAGTTGACTTGGTGACAACATTTTTGACTGTAAAAAGCATCCCTAGTTTTTTATGCAATTTTGTATATGTAGGACAGATTTAAGGTTATCATCCACCATCATCCCTAATAAGTGAGTTCAGTGGTTGTATTATCAAGAGAAAAGACTTTAACTTTTTCATGGGAGGGGGATTTGAGGGGAAAAAAATAGCAGTTTGTTTTTTAGGGTTGAGCATGAGTTGTGAGTTACAAAGTCACGTTTCAGTTGCTGTGATATCTTCCTGAGTAATTTTTTGGAGATGTGTTAAATTGTCAGATGTGCAAATGAGTGTGGAGTTATCTGTATACTGTATTAGGGATGCCTGTTGTGTGGATGTGTGGAGGGTGTTGGTGAGAATGTTGAAGAGGAGGGGACCAAGTACAGAACCTTGTGATACACTGGTGGTATCTAGGAAGTATGGAGAGAGGGTGGAGTGCCATTTTACTGTCAGATATCTTTTGGATAGGTAGCTTTTGAACCATAGAAGGGTGGGCTGAGAGAGATCCAATAAGGACATTCGAAGTAGAAGTTTCAAACAAGTGGGTTCTAAGGATCATTCTTCAAGGTTACAAATGGAAGTGGGAGGAAATTCTTTTTTCCAGGGGGTAATTCCTCATCCTCCAGACTAGAGTCTTGTTTTCACCTGTTCTTCATCACATGCCATCCCAGGAAGTGAGAGAACCATTTCAACCTTCCAGGTGGGAAGGGGTTTTATTCAAGGATGTTTTTAGTGCTAAAAAAAGAAAATGCTTGGAGACCAGTTCTTGATCTTTCTTTCCTAAACCTGTTTGTGATAGTGCCAACATCCAAAATGATGTCACTTCACAATCTGTTACCTCCTCTTCCTCATTCAAGTTTCCTTGTACCATTTGATTTAAAAGATGCCTGTCATAAAATTTCTATTCATTCGGACTTCAGGAGTTTAAGGATTTGCATGTCTGGATCACATTATCAGTTCTCTGCCTTACTCTTTGGACTACTCACTCCACCAACAGTATTCACGAAGTGTCTAGCTCCAGTTATAGCTTATTGCAGGCTACAGTGTATCCACATTTTTCCATATTTAGACAACTTGTTTATCTTTGCAGAGTCTTCCTCAAAGTGTCAGGAATCTCTGTCTTGGATGAGAGATCTCATACACAAGTTTGGATTCCAAAAGTCTTTCTTGACTGTTTCTGACAGGATTGTGTTTTTGGGATGTCAACTAGACACCACAGTTCAAAGAGCTTTTCTTCCACAGGAAGAATATTTAGATCTATTTGGAGGGTTTTACACTCAGACTTCAATCACTCTGAGGGAATAGCTCAGGAGTGTGGGTCTCATGTCTTCTATGATTATCATGGTATCCCTGAAAAGACTGCACATGAGAAAGATGTAGTGATATCTGAAGTCTGTTTGGTCCCAGCACCAGTACCCCTTGTCTTTTAGATCTCAGTGCTGGCATTTGCAGAAGGGAAATCACTTGGTGAAGACAACAGGTGTAAAGTGTGTGTGGGACACCAAGGACAGATGCAAGCACATAAATATAAAAAAGATGTTTGTCCTGATCAAGGCACTCAACTCTCTGAATCATCCTTGGTCCTTGGCACCTCTTCACGTTGTTACAGACAGTACCATAGTCCTGTGATACATCAACAAGCAAGGGGGAATAAAGTTGTACCCTATCTGCAGACTAGCACATTAGTTTGGATTAGAGTTTTAGAGCACATTCTTAATCTGCTGGCATCCTGCATTACTTCAGAGCAACATTTTAGGGTAGACAAGTTGAAAAGGACAAGGGCAGACCCTCATGAATGGAAACTAGATCAGATGGTCTTCCATTATTTGATCCATGTGTGTGGAGTTCCTCAGGAAGACCATTTTGCCTCTTCTCTGAACAATCAGCTGGCAGGTTTCTGCTCCAGGACTCCATGCAAGAAGGCCTGGAAGACAGATGCCTTTACTTTTCCTTGGAGATTAATGTTCCTGTGTGCATTTCCACTAATATCCAGGGTACTTCTGAAGATTCAGATGGAATCTCCCAAGATCATTGTGGTGATTCCCTTCTGGCCCAGGCAACCATGGTTCTTCCTTCTTTTGGAAATGACCAGTGACAATTACTGCAGGTTTCCTCACAGATTGGCTCTACTTGCTCAAGAACATGGGTGTTTGATACACTTCAGCACCAGTCAACATCATCTGTCTGTTTGGATAATAGGGTCTTAAATCCCTTTTGACACTTCTTTACTGAGGGCATGCACCAGGTGCTAATGGAGGCAAAAAAGCCTGCTACTAGAAAATCATATATTAGCAAATGGAAAAGGTTTCTAGTTGGTTCCTGCAAAACAACCAGCACCAATTCAGATCTAATTGTTCTCTGGATCTGATGTTATCCTTTTCATTCTTCCCCAGTGAATGGGTTACAGACCTGATCCTTGGGTCTGACTCGGCCACATACTTTAGACCTTGGATCCAACTCTCGAGCTTCTCCCTGTACCCATAATGCCCTAGCCCATAATCAATACCTCAGATCTTGTTTACCGCCATCATGCTCAGACATAGGGTCCTTCTCTTAAGTGTGTATCTTAAATTGTTTTGCAAGTGAATTTGTTTTTTTTTTTTTTTTTTTTTTGCCTAAAATATTTCCCTTTTTTTTCTTGTTCTATACCTCCCTCTTACATTTTGGTCAGCAACGGGATCCTTACTGTTTTAAAATAGTATTTTCATTTTTTTACCATAGCTGTTTTTCTCTGTTATAGGAAAAGACAAAAGGAGGCCATCACATATTTGTCAATGAGCCATATGTTTATTCCACAAACCAAAAACAGGCTGGTTTCGTCAATGTACCCTTCATCAGTGTTATTTTCAAAAACAAATACCACACCTTAAATAACCGAAAAAGCCCAATGATTGGTTACACACAAATGATCATTAAGCCCAGGTGAAAACAAACCCTCCAGCTTGATGATCCACATTTTCTCCTTCTTATTTAATAAAAAATGCCAACCACTTTTGTTCCTTCTATCCAAAGTTATTTTATCAATAACAACAAAGTTAACCTTGGCTAAAAAATGTTCAATAGTGTGTTTAAACAAAGCATTTGAACTGCATCCACATCTGATGTCACTTAAATATTCGGAAATTCTTAATTTAAAAGTATGAGAGGTTTGCCCAATATAAAAAAGCTGAGCATGTGCAGGTGGCTAAATAAATAACCCAATTTCTATTGCAGTTTCCGAAGATATAAATATCAAAAACAACAGAGGTATTTTTTTGACATAAAACTCTTGATCTTGCACACATACCTACAAAAACTACAGTTACCACAAGGGTAACAACCTGACAAAGCTTGACACCTGAGGGGTATACACCATCCATTTCCCCTCTGGCCAAGAAGAAAAATTACATTATCCCTTTAGAAGATGTGGGAGGGTTGGACACAAGCACCACAAGCGGGGCCTCCACACTAGAGACATTGCTACAATTGATGGTACCCAAATAAAATTGTATCAAAATGTACATAATATTTTGTCTACACAACTATCTAACGTTGAGAATGAATTGCTGAATAAAGGGTTTGGAGTTTATTCCCAGCTATTTGGTCCCTGAAGAAGTTTTTGTCCAGGACATTATTTCTTTTTGTAGAATATTGAATTTAAATTAGTTTTTTTTATGATAAATCTAATGTTGAACGATAATGGGTTGAAGTTCAGACATCTACGTTTTCTCCCCTACAAACAAATATGTTGAAGTCTTTCAGCAACAGATACTTAAGGAAATACATTTTTCATATAATTCCCATAGTAAAATCAGCAATAATAATATAACTAAGACCCAACAGTAGGCTATGAAAAATTTGAGTAATAATAAACAATTGGTGATTAGCACTGCTGATAAAGGGGGTGTGGTAGTAGTCTGGGATTGGTGCATGTATTTTTTGGAGGCCGAAAGACAGTTGGCTGATAATCGTTTTTATCAACAGATGCATTTGGACCCCAACTCCAAATTTAAGTCAGAAAATGACAAATTTTTGCAGCTGGTATTAGAAGAAGGGATCATTTCCAAAGATTATCATTTAACAGTGCAGGAGCCATCAAAACAGTATTTCTATCTGTTACCAAAAATTCATAAAGATTTATGGAAACCCTCTGGACAACCTGTTGTTTCAGACAGAGGGTCACTCACTAAGCCACTGTCTGATTTCTTATCTCAATGTTTAAAACCATTACTTAGTTTAGTTAGATTGTGTATTCAAGATACAACAGATTTTTTAAATAATATACAGGATACTCAATTGGAAAAGGGATGGTATCTATGTATGCTAGATGTTACAGCTCTGTATACCAATATTCCCCATTGAGCAGGGATATTGGTTTTGGAGTATTGGTTAAATCATGCTGCTGTTTGTAGCCCTGGATTTAACACATTTTTGCTGTGCCTGACAGAGCATGCGCTAACTAAGAACATCTTTTATTTTAAGGACGAATACTACTTATAATTAAAAGGAACAGCTATGGGGATGTCTTTTGCCCCCATTTATGCTGTTCTGTTCATGGATTATATTGAGGAATAGATTATTTATGATAACAACCATAACATTTTCTTGGCTTCATTAGACATCTGGTGCAGATACCTTCATGATTGTTGGCTCGTGTGGAGATCCAACCCTGAATATTTACAAGAATTTGTTGAGTATTTAAATGAAAACAAATGGGGCATCAGTTTTACAGTAAATTTTCATCGAACAAATATTGTTTTTTTGGATGTGCAGATAACTGTTCAGGATGATGGTACCTTGGCCAGCACAGTTTATAGGAAACATCTCAAAAGTAACATACTTCTACATGCTACCAGTTGCTATCCTCTTTACATTATAAGGAATATTCCAAAATCTCAGTTTTTGAGGTAAGGTAGGATTTGGTCTTCTGAACATGAGTTATGCAGTCAGAATCATGACTTGATTGAAAGGTTCAACAACAGGGGATATCAACATAAACAAATAATTATCATTTTAAGTATGGTTAATGATCTGGATTGGACCCAGTTACTAAGCTATAAGATCAAGGAGGATCGAATACAACCGAGGTTAGTTACTGATTATAGCAGCAATACCCAATTCTTTAGGGATCTGGTACAAAGATGTTGGGCCATTTTATTGACAGATGACTGCTTGACGGATTTGTTGCCATCTAAATGTTTGTTCTCATACAGGAAAGGCAAAACAATGGGCAGCTAGTTTAATCATTACAAAAAAAATGGCAGCTACCAACTCAAGTTCACATCAAATTACCATGGAGGGTCAAGCTTTGTCAGATTGTTACCCTTGTGGTAATTGTAGCTTTTGTAGGTATGTGTGCAAGAGTAAGAGTTTTACTTCAAAAAATATTTCTGTTGTTTTTGATATTCATATCTTTGGAAATTGTAATACAGATTGGACTGTTTATTTAGCCACCTACACATGCTCACCTTTTTATGTTGGGCAAACTTCTTGTCCTTTTAAATTAAAAATTTCTGAACATTTAAGTGACATCAGATGTGGATGCAGTTCTACTGCTTTGTTTAAACACACTATTGAACATTCTTCAGCCAGATTTAATTTTATTATTTATAAAATAACTTTGGATAGAAGGAACAAAAGTGGTTGGCATTTTTTATTAAATAATAATGAGAAAATGTGGATCATCAAGCTGGAGGGTTTGTTTTCACCCAGGCTAAATGATCATTTGTGAGTAACCAGTCACTGGGCTTTTTGAGTTATTTAAGATGTATTTGTTTTTTGAAAATAACACTGATGAATGCTATATTGCTGAAACTGGTCTGTTTTTGGTTTGTGGAATAAACTTATGGCTCATTGACTAATGTGTGCTGGTCTCCTTTTGTCTTTTCATATGGATCTTTCTGGTAGCCGTTCAACTTATTGTACTGGTGTGAGATTTTTGTTGTGGGTTTCTTTGTCATACCCTTTATAACAGAGTAATTCTTTGATTACCATTACTAGTAATTTTTCCTTTTCTTTCCTTTTTTTTTAATAAAAGTTAGAAAAAAAGTTTTTCCGATTATACCTTATTAGTTGTTTTTTCTTGACAAAGTCCTTTTTTATTATAGGACAGTTGATACCTACTTTCCTGTCATGGCTGACAAGCTGACAGTATTAAAAAAATGTACTTCTTGTGGGCATAAAATCCCTGTCTCAGATGCCCACAAAGAGTGTCTTTATTGTCTCAGAGCGACCCACCTGGATACTTATTGTAGTATTTTTGCTGTGTTTAATTCCAGGGCATTAGCTGACAGGTACAGCAAGCTTATTTTGAAAAGGCTCCTCCATTCTGCTTCAACACCTTCTTCAGGGTTTCAACCTCCCTGCAAAACTTTTAAATCTGCTCCTTCTGAGCATAGAAAGTACTCTGTGCTGAAGTCCCCTAGGACTTCATCAGAATCATCTACAAAAATCTTGAAATCTTCAGATCCAACATCCTCTGACCCAAAGGTTCATTCTACGGATCCAAAATCATCACATCATAAAGTTTTGGATCCAATCATAATATCATCCAGTCTCATGGCTTTGGTCTCTGATCCTAGGCCTTTGGATCTGAAAAGTGGCACTTCACACAGCCAAAGAGCTCATTCTCCAGAATTCATCCTAGCTATGATCTCACCTACTGTGCATTCTTCCTTCATGCAATCTCCCAAAAAATCATTCCAGGCCTCAGTCCACCACATCCTCCAGGTCCTCCAGAAGTCTCTCAGAGGTGGATGTGGATAGGAAGATGCGAATGTTTCTCAGAGCTCAGATCCAGATGGGGGTAATTTCAGCTCCATCCTGTATTGGATCTGTGAGTCTTCCAACCACTGCTCACACAATACTGTCTCCGTCTCTGATCCTGCCTTCAGATTTGGACCCCCAGGATCCAATGGCTTCTAGTGGGATGTAATGAAAATAACTTATTTGACTCCAACAACATCCCTGGCCAGTTCCATACCTATACCGTCGGATTTGAACAGGTTCCAGAGCCAAAGTATCAGCATCTATGGCACTGGATAGCTTGGGTCCAGTTCCCTCCTCCAGGCACAGATCCAGTAGGAGTCATGATCTTTTTATACTGGAAGTCTTGGCTATAGTGTGGGTGACCAGTGCTTCTCTGGGCCCATCTACCTTTGAGGTTGTGGAAAGGGCTTTTTCCTGTTCCTAGAGATCTGGTCTCTCTTCTTTTGGATCCACTCCCTATTCCCTCTTCTATTCTGAGCTCTGAGTCAATTAGGCCTACTCCACAGGGGCAGCCAGCTCCAGCTAGTTTCCACTGAGTTCCCATTATCTTCCCTGAACATCCCCCAGAGGAGATCCATTGGAAGAGAATGTGCAAGAGGAGGCACATAGATTCCCTGCTTGAATCTCTCATGGAGGATACTGATTTTGAGGAAGGAGAAGGGTCCCCCAATTCACCACCAGATGATGTCTCCTTTGGAGACATATTATAAATCTTCAAGCAGAAAGGTGGTTGGTCTTCCAATAATCCTTATCCAGAGGAATCAGTATTTTTGGACGTTTTTGGTTCTGGTCTGTCTATGTCTTGGGTTACCCTTCAGGTGGATGAGCTCATTGATTTAGTTTCCTACTGGGTATGGAAGGAGCTGGATAATGTTGAGCCCATACTGAGATGACGTGACAAATTCTTAGCTCCATCTAGGGATAGACTCCTCTGGAACACAGGAGTCCCAGTACATGTTATGGTGGTGGTTGTGATGGTGGCAACCACTAAAAAAAGAGCTCATAGAACAGATCTTGTCTGTCCATCCACCAAACGCAGTCTGGGGTGCTGTACAGATTCAGAAAGTGAGTGTTTGCCTCAGTGACTTTCATCTTGATGTCGTTGTTGTTACCTACCTGCCACATTTCACAAGACTACAGTGAGATTTGACTAAGGAGCTATCAAATTCTCTCTTTGAGTGCACGTCTGCAGAGGATTTCAAAAGGTCATCCTCTCAACTGGCCACTCTTTTGGTAATTTCCATTGCCAATTTGCAATGCTTCCATGAAGTTGATCTCTCATGCAGATGAAGGCACCTCACAGGCTGCCAGCTCAGGCATTGCCATAAGGAGACATGGCTGGATGCGACTGTGCGACTTTGCAGTAACTTTCAAGATGTCTTTCATCAATGCTCCCTTTGATGGTAGGTACATCTTTATTTAGTACATATGTAAAAGAAATGTTTACCCACATCAAACAAGAAGGGAAGACCCTGTCTGCCACTGGAATCAAGTTTTCAAACCCTCAGTGAACCTTTTCTTGGAATCATAGAGGCAGTAAGAAAATACGGTTCCACAAATCTCAGAGACCTTTCCAAGATCCGCATGGTGACAACTCCTCCAGAGGCAGAGGAGGCAGTTCCAATGGTAGATGTCACCCGAGAGGCAGAGGAGGCTCGCAAAATTCAGGGTTTCCATGATTCCTTTTAGTGCTCCTGAAGTGCTGCCTGACTGCCCACATCTGGGGGCAGTTGGTGGATGATTGTCCTTGTACCCAGATGCCTGGGCAACTATAACAGATGATTCCTGGGAGCTAAAAAATAGTATCCTGAGGGTATTCCATACCATTTTTCCAACTCTCTATCTACAAAAGAAAGAAGATTTCTGATG
Organism: Protopterus annectens; assembly: GCF_019279795.1. Classification (NCBI taxonomy): domain Eukaryota; kingdom Metazoa; phylum Chordata; order Ceratodontiformes; family Protopteridae; genus Protopterus; species Protopterus annectens. The sequence continues at coordinate 1,713,736,227 of NC_056731.1, read as the reverse complement.
TTCCACCCAGTCAGAGGAAGGCAGCAGCACAAGAAATTCAAAAGCTGGATGACAAAAGAGTCTTCCAAGAGATACCACCAGACCAAATAGGATTCAGAACTTATTCATGCTTCTTTTTAATGCCCAAAAAGATAGGGGACCTGAGACCACTTTTGGATCTAAGCAAACTGAATCATTACCTGAAAAAGTTAACGTTTCGAATGGTCATGGTACATTCCATTCTGCCTTTTCTTCGTAAGGATGACTGGATGTGCTCTGTAGATCTTTAGGACATGTACTATCACATCAAAATTGACAGGCGCTCCTGAAGGCATTCATGATTTTGGCTGGGAGACAGTCACTACCAGTTCACAGCCCTGCCCTCTGGACTGACCTCAGCCCCCAGGGTGCTCACTAAATGTGTGGCAGTGGTGGCAGCTCACTTGAGACTCAATGGATTCTGAGTGTGTACATATCTATGCAACTGGCTCCTCAATACCCCCTCTATGCATCTTTTTCAACAATCCAGGGGCTATTTGCTCCAGATTTGTCACTCATTTCGAGTAACAATCAATTATGCCATATCAAACCTAACACCACTACAGAGTCTGGAGTTTATTGGTGCACATCCGAACCTGACAACACAAATTGTATCCTTACCAACTCGTCCCATAGACACACTCACATCTCATGTTCATCAGATTCTTTCCCATCCTTCTCCTCCAAACAGATTCATTCTTCAGGCACTGGGGTCTATGGCAGCAGCAATAGTTCTGTTTCCTTTAGCACAATACAATATGCATGTTCTTCAATAAACTCTAGCTGTTCAATGGTCTATTCTTTGACAATCCCTATCCTTTCCAGTCAAACTTATACCAATCTGCAAGCACCACACCCATTGGTGGAACCAGTCAGACGACATCTGCCTAGGTTGACCTTTAGTTCTAACCCCCCCCCCCCATTGGCCACGGTGACTGCGAATGCCTCCCAATTGTGGTGGGGGCCCATTACTTAGGAACAACGGTCCAAGGCACGTGATGCCTCCTAAGACCAATTCACATGTCAATGTCCTGGAGATGGGAGCAGTCCTATTAGTGTTGCAGGCATTCCAAGATGCTCTTTCTCTAGAGACTTTTGCAATTTAGACCAACAATATACATGCTGTATGCTGTTTCGTACATCAACAAACAAGGAGCATACCGATTTTGCCCTGTCTGCAGAGAGGCTGGCAATGAGCAATCTCCACCAACCACTTTCTAGTCGCAATGCACATTCTTGGAAAAAACCAACATTTTAGCAGACAAATTCAACAGGTCTGTCCTGATGCCTCACGTGTGATCTCTCAAGCAGTTAGTGGAGGAAGAGATTTTCTGTCATTGGGGCCAACCTTGCTGTGACCTCTCTGCATCTCCCACAACAAGTGAAGCAGGCATTTTGCTCTGATCCCCCATCTGGGGGAGTCACAGAGAGACGCTCAAGTTCATGTTTGGCTATCCAGTCTCCTTTATGCTTATCATCCACTTCCTTTGATTCCCAAATTCATACAGAAAGAAATGAGTATGAAGAGCTCAGTCATCCTCATTGAACCCCTACTGGTCTTGACAGGTGTGGTTCCCCTTCCTTTGGTCTCATCTTTGTTATCCTCCATGGATACTAGATCCAACTCCAGATCTCCTTTCACACTCCTCAGGGATGGGTCATTCCAATATCTGGCTCTCAAACTGACCACATGGTTTCTTCACTTCCAATAATTGTCAGACAGCCCAGGCTTTCTTCCCCAGTATGTACCATTATATTATCCTCACAAAAAGATTCCACCAAGAAGGTTTCCAAAAGTAAATGGAAAAGATTTTCCATTTGGGCATTGAAAAATGATGTTGACCCTTTTTCTGCCCTAGTTTCTGCTGTTCTTGAATTTTTGGCTGTTCTTTTTAAAGAAAGAGTTAGCTTTTCTATGATTAAACTGCAATTGTCAGCCATTTCAAACTTTCATACACGAGACAGAAATTACTCCTTGGCTTCTTCCAAATTATGTAAAGACTTTCTGAAAGGCATTTTTCTCCTTAGGCCACTAATAAAGGATCCTTCATCTCCCTGAGGTCTGACTCAAAAATGCTTTGAACCTTTAGCAAAAAATGATCTAAGATTCCTGTCATAAAAAACAGCCTTCTTAGTAGCAATCACTTCTGCAAAAAGAATGTCTGAACTCCAGGCTCTCTTATCAAAGACTCCCTAAATTATTTTCCATAAAGATAAACCCTTCCTTATTACCTACAGTGGCTTCTGAGTCTATAATCCATTCATTTATCAGTTTTCTTTTCCTAGCTGACTTCAGGTCATTAATGTGGAAAACAGTTATACTGACCGCAACAAAACTATTTCAGTCTGGATCAAGGCCCTCTCTACAAGGGTCTTAGTTTCATCTATGGCTTTTTGGAAACTGTTAGATTCTAAAAGTATTCTAGAAGCTGTAACTTGGTTCTCTCTCTGTATACTTTTACAAAGCACTATAAGCTTGGTTCCGTCTCTAGTTCTAGATCAGGCTTTGCAAAGACCATTCTATAGGGGCTCCTGGACTCTACTCCTTCCACCTCCCAAATGTAGTAAAATGAGACAGTCTACCCATACAGGTAAGGCTACTGCCACAGTGATCTGACGATAAACATAGTACATTTGTATAAGTAAACTTACCATTATACTATGTGTTCAAATGATCACTTCTGCTGCAGCTGCTCTCTCACTCTACCCCCCCTTGTTTTTTGGTGTGTTGTTTATGCCAGGATGTAGTTATTTATTATTTCTTCTTTTTCTTCCTAGTTTTGTCCTTTCAGGGCTTAGTCTCCCTCTCTCTCTCTCTTGGCAGGAAAACACTGAAGGGCTTTGTACCTAAAGATGTCATAATTCAGTTCAGCTCGAGCTGCCTTGACAGGATATAACCCATATAGACAATACTGCTGCAGCTGTGATCATTTGAACATCTACTGCTATGGTAAGTTTACTTACACAACTGTAGATTCCAGGCACTAGTCCAGATGTGTGGAGCACCAGCAATAGATCTGCTTACCTCTTTTCAAAAGAAATAGCTGGAAAAAATACTGTTCCAGACATCCCCACATGCATGCTTGGAGGACCGACACCTTTTTGTTTACCTGGACAGTAATATTCATGTATACTTTTCCACCTTTCTTAGTTATTCACATGTACTTCTGAGGGTTCAGAAAGAAATGCAAAAAATCATTGTGGTGAGCCTCTATTGGACTGGGCAATCTTAGTTGTCCCTTCTAATGTTATTGGTGTTCTTGGATGAAGACAGTTACTACAGAGTTCCTCACCCTCCGGATTTGCTCACATACTCACAGGAGTGACTGGTGTACCCCATTTTGAAGCAACTATGGCTGACAACCTGGGTGAATCAGTGTTGACTCCTTTTGGGCACTTGTTTCATAAGGATGTGTTGTAGGTGTTAAAGAAGACCAGAAAACCTGCTACTAGAAAATAGTATGTTTACAAATGAATGATATCTTCTAAGTCATGCCTGTGAAAGCCCCTCTTTTCTCCGAGCCAGTAATCAAGGAGCTTCAATCCTCACCACTGACATCAGTGAGAGGCAATCACTAAAAACAGGAAAGGATTTATGCAGTATTTCAAATCCAGCTCTTTGCATCAAGCACAGTTTCCCTCAAGAGCACACAGGGGACATGCTCCAATGGGACTGGACTCTCTGTCTCTCCAGATTCCAAACAATGCTCACTTTGGAGCACTGTGTCCTAGTTCCAAGTATCTGGCACACACACACATTTGAATATCTGATTATTCACACACATATACACTGACCTGGGAAAGACTGACACATTAACCAGCTGTGTCCCCTCTATCCAAACTACAAGGGTGATTGCTGCCACCAGTCAAACACTGTAAGGCTCTTACAAAGGGTAACCAATTATGTTATGTCAAATTAATACTGATATAAATGGTAGAGTGTGACTGAAGCAGTAAGGCTTATCAGAGTGGCCAAAGTGTCACTACAATAAGCACAAATACTCTCAAGATGTTAAACGTATTCTCTAAAAGACCAGCCACAATGAAAAGGTATAAGAATATTTAATAATGGATAATAAAATAGAGAACAGGAGAATACTTAATGTTTTGTTACAATAAGCAACAGAGTTTTCAGTCACAGGAAATATAACAATAACAGTTGGATAGAATCTCACAGATGCAAAAAAAGAAATAATACTAAACTAAGCTCCCTGTACTTTTCCTAACTGAACTAAAGAGAATCTGTCCCTAATTAACTCACTTAGTATCGCAAGGCAAGATGTACTGCTGAGATGCTTACTTCCACAAGGCAAGATGAGATACTATACACTAACCAAACAGACTCAACAACTAACAACTGAACTACTGAACTGTGATAACTGACATATATCTTTTTATAGCAGGTTCCAAAGAAAAACAAAAACAAACATCAAACTGTTGCTGCTAGAGTTCCGTCCTTCAGCTGGTTATAGAATGACATCACACTTAGTCACCTGACTCTGGTACAATACGCATTCAGAACTCTGTTAAGATTCTGTTGCAGCATTTTTAACATAAGCAACTTTTACAAATACATTTTAATACAAGTATCTGTACAAATCAATGTGACAGTCAAATGACACAAGGCTACCTGCAAAACTTCAGCCAGCCACGCTAACATGTGCCCCAAATGCACTGTTCCACTTCTCCTGGCACAGCTGGCAACACCTCACAATGTCACAGTGCCTAAATGGGAATGGAGGGCTCCTTGAGGTTAACATCTGTCCAGTCTTAAAGTACTTGTGTGAGCTACTTCAGGATCGCTTATCGTATGTATTCATTAAAGTGCATTCAGTGGCCATCTTTGCTTGTCTGACAATGGATCCCCTCTTTCTTCTTCTCTTTTGATAAAACAGTTCATGAAAGGAGTATTGCATATGAGACCCCCTCACAAGCAAATTCCTCCTTTGTGTAATCTCAGCTATGTTCTAGAAAAAAAAAATTACATTACCACCTTTTAAAGTGACTACTCAGGCTGATCCAAATTTCTTAATGTGGAATACTGTTTTGTAAGGTGAGTCTCTGAGCTTCAGACTCTCATTATGGGACAACCTTAGTTGATTTCCCACAGGGATAGGGTTGTGTTGTGCACTAATCTCTCTTTCAGGGATTCACTCTCATTCAGTGTATTAACCTCCCTGTGCTCTTCCCAGAACCTCAGAATAAGGGAGAAGAGGATACTTCATACCTTAGATGTGCATTAGCTGCTAGGGTGCTACCTTGACAGAATGAAACCCTTCAGGAAGTTTGACAGGCTTTTTATTTCCTACACAGGGGCAAACAAGGAACAACCTGTTTCTAAGTAAACCATTGCTCATTGGTTGTCATCTGATTTTTTTTTTATTTCACCCATGAAGGAAAGAATAATCCATGCAAGGTAAAGGTGCATTCCAACAGGGCCCTTTCTTTTTCAGGGGCATATTGGAAACGAGTGGACCTTAGAAGAATTCTAGAGGCAGCAACTTGGTCCTCTTTCCACACCTTTACAAAGCACAACAAGCTGAATTTATTTTCTAAATCTAGTGCAAGTTTTACTAGGACCATTCTCCAGGGGCTCTTGGACTCTTATCCTTCTTCCTCTCAAGCTGGGTAAGCTTTGGTGATCTAGCCATATACCAGTAAGGCAATGTGTTTGTTGCATAAGTCCTACTTACCTGTAACAGGTAAATGTTCATAGAACACAGTGTATCACTGGTAGTACCCACCCACCATCCACCTTGTTTTAAGTGTATATAATTTAGTGTTACTGTTAAGTTATGCTCAGTGGCCTTTATTGTTGTGTGTGTGTGTGTGTGTGTGTGTGTGTGTGTGTGTGTGTGTGTGTGTGTGTGTGTGTGTGTGTGTTTTGGTTTGGAACAGTAGATGATTGTAAAGCTTGCATTTTCATCTTCTCTTCTTGCTGGACTTTAGAAACTGAAAGGGTTCTGTCTGTGTGTCTGAAAGGCAGTCCCTGTACTGCCAGGTGATTTGTCTGTCACACCTGCAGACAGGCATTGGGAGGAGCTCTGAGCTTTGGTAGATGACCAGAGACTAGATAGTGTAGCACTACATACCCATATACTAGTAAGCAGTGTGTTGTACGCATATCTACTGTTACAGGTAAGTAATACTTAAAACAACTGATGTTCTGTAGTCCTATCTCGCCTTCTTTCTTACATATGGGTTCGGAGCCAATCCTCAGCTCCGACTCGGCCTTTTTGCAAGCTCAAAGTCTTCTAGTTAGCTCGTGGCTAGGTAGGTATCCCATGGTGCACCAGTACAATTCCCAGATCTTGTTTGCCTCGTTGACGAGTTCAGATGTGCTTCTTCTTGGCCATGGCTAAGTTTAACACGTTTTGCTAATTTTTTTTTTGCTATTTTGTGCTATTTTCAGCTTAAATATAGAATTACATAGCCTTTGCTAGTGTTGTTTTCTATCGTTAGAGTAGTTAAGTCAATTGCAGTACTTTTTTCCTCTGTTTAGCTAATTATTGCCGAGAACTGGTTGGCCGTTGGCCTTGTTGCTCTCATTGGTATCCTGTGTGCCAGTTTAGTTTCTTTTTCCTGATGTTTTGCCCTTAGTTGTTATTTACTGGGCTAGTTAGTTCAGACTTTGGTAGCTTGATATTTAGTGCTGAAGGCACGATGTTAAGTTGTCTATCTCGCCTTCATTCTTGCTGGTTGGTTCGGAGCTGATCCTCGGCTCTGACTCAGCCATCTTCAAAAACTCGAGAGCCACTTACTGGCTTGAGGCCACTCCCTATCCCATGATGCCTGGCGCTAGATACCCAGATCTCGTTTGCCGCTTCTGCTGCGAGGTTGTGCTACTGGCTCAGGTCATATAAAACGTATTATTACTACATTTTTCTGTCATAAAAACTGTTAGTTTAGTGTAAAATTCCATTTTTAGTGATAACTATTGTGTTTTAGTGTTTTCTATCTGATTTCCTCCCTTTTTCAGAAACTCATTTTAATTAGAGAGTTTCCCCTCCCCCTTCCCTTTTCTAGCCTTTCCTTACCTCAAAAGGTTTCCGTTTAAGTTAGAGGATAACCTTGTCTGTCTTTCTCTCTTAAAAAAAAAAAAAAAAAATAATAATAATAATAGTTAATAATTGTTGTTTATAGTTTTTATTAGCTAGTTTAGTTATACTTCTAGTAGTAGTAGTTGTCGTGTTGTGGTATTTTAAACTTAACTTCTGTGTCTGGGTTTTTTTTTTTTTCCTTGGTTTCTTTTCAGGTTGTCCAAGGATCCCAAGCCGTCCGGATTCATGAAGTGCGACTCATGCTGTCAGAAGATGTCTCTGACAGATGGGCACACTTCTTGTGTTTATTGTATGGGCGCCGTGCACCTACAGGACTCTTGCTCAATTTGCCACGCATTTAGTCCAGGAGTCCTGCAGGAGCGCAAAAACAAGTTGATCCTGAGGAGTTTACTTAAGCCCCAAGATTCACAGGCTAAGGCTCAGCCAGTGAAATCTTCTAAGACACCTAAACCTTCGGCTCCCAGTTCGGAGCCGTCACTGGGTGATACGGTACCATCTATTTCGCTTCCTGGTGGAACCGAGGTTTCGCCCTCCCAGTCGGCCCCAACACGTTCCTCGGAGCTGTCTGGGAGTAGAAAAAGATCTAGGTCTCCTTCTCTGGAGTCGATACATTCGGCTCCGAGATTTCCTTTGCTCCAATCAGAGCGTAGTCACCACTCATCCCACTCTTCTCGGTCCTTGAGACTTTCAGACCATGACGTGGAAAGAATGGTCAGTAGACTGTTAAAATCGCAGGCCCTAGCAAAAATGTTATCCAGCCCCCCCCCTCATCAGGGGTCGGCTCCGCTAACTTCTACAGATATTCCTCCTCCGACTCCTTTGAGCTCGGAGCCAGAGTTCGTTGGGGTTCGAGTCGTGGAACCGTCGGCTCCGATACCTTGTCTTTCGGTTCTGTCGTCGGCTCCGATCCCTTCCGTGGTACTGTCCCTGGAGGGATCTGGGCACCGAGACTCCCTCGTCGGCTCCGAGAGGGCGAGTGGCATCAGACCCTTGTCCAACCCGGTTCTCCCCCTCGGGGCTTCGGCTCAGGTGAGCTCAGCTCCCACATCAGCCTCGGAGCCGTCACTCTCGGTGCGGGGAGGGATTCTGATTTCTTCGGAACTGGAGCTCTCTCTGCGTCTGGGCAAGGACGCCTTCAAGGTGATGAGGAGTGTGCTGGCCCCGGAGTCAGCCCCACGATCAACCCCATGGGCTCCTCCCCCTATGGTGCCTGCGTCAGCCTCTGCCCCTCTTCCAGACCCCAAGCGTGGGGATCCAGCGCTCCAGGACACCCCTTTGGGTGTATCATCCTCTTCCGAGGCCTCCTCTGATCACTCAGAGGAGCCACCTCGCAAGAGAAAATGCAAGAAGAAGCATGTTGACTCCCCTGAGTCTGTCACCTCAGATACCGACTTGGAGGATTCGGAAGGGTCCCCTAGATCCCCTTCTGAAGATGTCTCCTTTTCAGACATCCTTGAGATGCTTAGGCAGAGGGGGAACTGGACTACCCTAGCCCCTTCTGAGGACGAGTCGGTATTCCTGGATGCGTTTCGCTCCCGACCCTCCACCTCCTGGGTGTCTCTGCCCTTCAACCCACTGATGTCTGTTGTGGCTCGAAAGGTGTGGTTGGCTCCAGATTCCATGGAACCAACCCCTAGGAGATCTGCTAAATTCATCACAGCTCCAGAAGACAAACAATTGTTGATGAAGGGCGTCCCTGTCGATGCCATGGTGGTTGCAGCGGCCACGAAAAAGGAGTTAGCCAAAACTTCTTCATCTGTTCATCCTCCTAATAAGGAGTCTAGGACGATGGACAGATATGGGAAGTGGATGTTCGCTTCAGCGACCTTCTCCATGAGGTCCCTGAATTATTTGTGCCACTTCACCCGTCTTCAGAGGGATCTCCTTAAAGAGCTTGGAGATACCCTCCAAGATCAATCAGCTGAGGGGGCTCAGGCTAAGATGGCTTCCCAGCTGGCGACTCTAAATTCAGTGGTGAACTCCTCCATGAGGCTCATATCTTATGCTGCCGATGGTGCGAGTAGAGCTGCAGGCACAGGAGTTGCCTTGAGGAGACACGCTTGGATGCAGCTAAGTAACTTTGCGGAACTGTTCAGAGCGTCTTTCACCAATACCTTCTTTGATGGATCTCCTCTCTTTGGATCACAGGTGGATACCTTTACCAGGTGTGAGCAGGAAGGCAAGACTCTCTGCCATGAGAGTCCATTTTTACACTCCGTCCAGACCCTATCTCACAGGTCAGAAGCGTGGAAAGATGTGGTTCCAGAAATCCCAGGGAGCCTTGCCGGACACGTGGTGAGTTCCCGTCCAGAGGCAGAGGAGGGAACAATAACAGACGCCGCCCCCGTGGCAGAGGGGGTCCGCAAAACCAAGGCAGCAGAGAATCCTTCTCTGACAAGCCCTTTCAGCATCCCTGAAGGGTTGCCCGGCTGCCCACCTCTGGAGGCAGTCGGGGGAAGATTATCACTGTACCCAAAAGCCTGGCAAGAGATAACTCGAGACAAGTACAGTCCCTTATATCCGGAGGCTACAAAATTCCTTTCCTGCACCCTCCCTTACTGTCAAACAAGTCCCTTCCAGATGTTCCACCCAGTCTAAGGGATGAAGCAGTCCAAGAAATTTCAAAACTGCTAAGAAAGAGAGTCATCCAGGAAGTCCCAGCAGACCAGCTAGGATCCGGAACTTACTCAAGGTTTTTTTGGTACCAAAAAAGACAGGGGACTGGAGACCCATTCTGGATCTCAGCAGACTAAACAAGTCTGTTCGAAGAACCATGTTTCGGATGGTGACGCTACAGTCCATTCTACCCTTTCTGGGTCAGGACAATTGGATGTGCTCTATAGATCTTCAGGATGCATATTACCATATCAAAATGGACAAGCACTCCAGAAGATTCCTCCTCTTCCGGCTGGGAGCCAGTCATTATCAATTCAGAGCTCTGCCCTTTGGTCTCACCACAGCCCCCAGGGTGTTCACCAAATGTATGGCAGTAGTTACTGCTCATCTCAGATGATTAGGATTCCAGGTGTTTCCACATCTAGACGACTGGCTCCTCACTGCTTCCACCAGGCATCAACTTCTGCTAGCCAGAGACTACACTATCCAGACTTGCTCCAGGCTAGGTATCACAATAAATTTTGAAAAATCTGCATTGTCGCCCTGTCAGTCTATCACCTTTATTGGCGCAAATTTAAACACAAAGGACATGCTGGCGAGCCTTCCACCAGACAGAATACAAGTAATTCGCCAACATGTGCAGGTCTTATTGGCATGCAGAAGAATTCAAGCCAGGTTCATCCTCCAATCTCTAGGACTCATGGCAGCAACAATTGTGCTCATTCCTCAGGCTCGTTTTCACATGAGGATTCTCCAGTGGCTTCTCTTCACCCAATGGTCCTTCCAGCAGCTTCCTATGTCTCACATGATTATGATCACAGAAGCATGCAAAAAGCACCTTGCATGGTGGATGGTCTCCACATCAGTGCCTCTAGGCAGACCCTTTGTCCCATCATCTCCAGTTGCTACGGTAACCACGGATGCCTCCCTGATTGGGTGGGGGGGCATTATCTGGGCAGGACAGTCCAAGGTATCTGGCAACCCCACGAGTACCATTTGCATATAAATGTCTTGGAGATGAGGGCCGTGCTTATAGCATTGCAAGCTCTTCAGGACTCTCTTCCTACTGGGACCATTGCAATTCAAATGGACAATATGTCGGTAGTGTGGTACATCAACAAGCAGGGTGGAACCAGGTCCTACCCCCTATGTCGAGAGGCAATCAGACTCTGGCAATGGGTGATCTCTTCCCAACGGTTTCTGATTGCAATGCACATCCCTGGGAAGTCCAAAGTCATAGCAGACAGGCTCAGCGGAGCAATTCTCATGCCTCACGAGTGATCTCTGAATCAGGTAGATGCGGACCAAATCTTCTGCAAATGGGGTCAACCTTGCTGCGACCTTTTTGCAACTCCCTTCAACAGCAAGTGCAGCAATTTCTTCTCTCTTCTTCCACTTCCCGGACATTCCCCCAGAGACGCTCTAGTCCACAATTGGCCTCAGGGACTCCTTTATGCATTCCCTCCGTTTCCCTTAATTCCCAAGCTAATACAGAAAGCTACCACATTGGGTTGCAGAATGATCCTCATTGCTCCGTACTGGCCTCGATAGATATGGTTTCCATTCCTGCATCATCATCTTCTCGAGCAGCCTTGGACTCTGGACCTAGTTCCGGACCTCCTGATCCATCAATCAGGCGGGCTGCATCAATCCCTGCAATCTCTCCAGCTCACTGCTTGGTTGCTCCACTTCCGACATTAGCCAGGCTTCCTGATATCTCCCCCTCTGTGCGCAAAATTATCTTATCATCGCACAAGTCTACCACTAGAAAAACTTACGCTAGTAAGTGGAAACGTTTTTCTTCCTGGGCAGAGGCCAAGAATATAGACCCTTTTTCAGCCCCTGTACACCATATTTTGGAATTTCTTGCGGAACTCTTTCATGCTGGTTCCGCTTCCACTACAATCAGAGTTCAGTTAGCTGCAATCTCAAATTTTCACATTGGTCTGTCGGAAAATAATATCATGTCTCATAAGCTATGTAAAGCCTTTCTCAAAGGGACCACTCTGCTCAAGCCCCCGGTGAGAGATCCTCCCCCTCCGTGGGATCTAAATTTGATTTTAGCTTCCCTAATTTTGCCCCCTTTCGAACCTGCAGCATCCTGTTCCTTGAAGTTTATATCTTGGAAAACCCACTTTCTGGTAGCTATTACTTCAGCCAGAAGAGTTTTGGAACTTCATGCTCTTTGTACCTGTCCTCCGTACCTAGTGTTCCACAATGACAGGGTTACTCTCAGGACTAACCCTTCCTTCCTTCCTAAGGTTTCTTCAGAAAGTAACTTGAATCAGTCCATAGACTTTCCTGTGTTTTTTCCCAACCACTCCAACAGGGTGGAATATAAATTACATCAATTAGATGTTCATAGGCAACTACGCTTTTATTTGCACAGAACTAAGGACATCAGGAAGTCGGACCAACTTTTTCTCTCTTATGCTCAGGGTAAACAAGGCCTTCCAGTCTCAAAAGTAACCTTATCTAGATGGTTGACTACGATTATCACATTTATCTATCAACTGAGGAACAAACAGTTGCCTGTCAAACCAAAAGGTCACTCCACCAGAGCTTTAGCCACTTCTGTCGCCTTTCAGGCTAGGTTGCCCATGGAATCTATTTGTGCAGCTGCTAAGTGGGCCAACCCACATACTTTCATATCACATTATAAAGTGGATGTGGTCTCCAGGAGCAGAGCTGATTTTGGTTCCACGGTTCTGAAGAGTTTGTTCCGATGAGCCACCCAGGTTTTTAGGTGCTAGGGATGCTGTCCCAACCAGCAAGAATGAAGGCGAGATAAACAACTTAACATAAAGAAGTTATGTACCTACCATAACGTTCCATGTTAGTTGTCTTCTTCTCGCCTTCTTTCTTGTGTCCCACCCTCCTTCCCTCTATCCTAGTGGACCGAGAAGAGTTCTTTATGGTTTTTCACTGGCTGAGTCTTCTCTGACTGTTCCTGTCTGCCTAGTAGCCTCACTGGTAGGCTTTATATATTATAGGATAGGATTCTTTCCTTTTTACATTGGCAGTTAGACTTACCAAACGAGATCTGGGTATCTAGCGCCAGGCATCATGGGATAGGGGGTGGCCTTGAGCCAGTAAGCAGCTCTTGAGCTTTTGAAGATGGCCAGGTCGGAGCCGAGGATCGGCTCCAAACCAACCAGCAAGAAAGAAGGCGAGAAGAAGACAACTAACATGGAACGTTATGGTAGGTAAATAACTTCTTTTTTTGCGCTCAATTTAACTTTCTATGTGCAGTATTCTTTAGAGTGTGTTATTCCTTAGCTGTTTAGTGTTTCTTCATGTGCTGTGTTGTTAGTTTAAGCTAGTTATTTTTGGAGTAATCCACATAGTTATTTGTCGGATTTACCTTAGCTGACAAGGGTTTCTAATTTGTCAACCCTTATCACTTCTAAGGCATAGTTTTTTTGTATAGAGGCTCTACCTTGTGTGTGTGTGTGTGTGTGTGTGTGTGTGTGTGTGTGTGTGTGTGTGTGTGTGTGTGTGTGAGTAAATTTGCTAATTTTAACCTTTCTAGCCTCCTTTCTAGGTCCGTTTGAGTTAGAGGACCTAGGTTTTTCCCTTTCTTTTTCTACCCAGGGCTTGGCCCGTTTGAGTTAGAGGACCTAGTCCTTGTGGTTGTGTGATTGCTAATGTGGTAAGGGCTAGGCCCATTTAAGTTAGAGGACCTAGTCCTCTCTCTGAGTGTTTGGCTTGTGTCCTTTTGCTGCATCTTCAGTGCTATGTCTAAGGAGGAAAAAGTTCATAAACCCTTGGGGTTTAAAAAGTGTGTGAAATGCTCGCAGAAGATGTCCATTACTGATGGCTACAGTAACTGTGTGTATTGCCTCGGGGCCATCCATTTACAAGAAACGTGTTTGTTTTGTCATTCCTTCAGTGCCAGGGTATTACAGGAGAGAAAGAATAAACTAATACTAAAAGGTCTCCTTAAGCCTTTTGAGGAAGACCTGGCCAGTTCATCTTCCTCCTCTAAATCACATGAATTCAGGAAAGAAAAGACTAAATCCTCTAAGAGGCATTCCCCAGCGCCATCTGGTGCATTGGAACTGCCTCCCAAAATTTCCAAACCAGAAAAGTCGTCTTCCTCCTTGGCTCCACTGATTTCAGAACCGATGGAGGACATAGCTACTATGGCTACAGTGTCGTCACCAGGCAGTTCGGAGCCGACCACTGATAGCAGACATTGGAGCTGGTCTAGAGATCCTTTGCCAGTCTCCCCTACATTAAGGTCCCCTATCTTACAGAGATCTAGATCTCCCACACTGTCTTCAGATCTTCCAGGAGCCTATCGGAAGAAGATGTGGAGAGAGTAGTGCTGAGACTCCTGAAGTCATCTGCCTTACCGAAAATGCTGTTGGCTTCGACCCAGTCAATTCCAGAGCCACTTGAGTCCATTTCCTCTTCTGTGATTCCTCCTCCAAGCCGTGCTAGGCTTTCAGAGCTGGAGTTCTTAGTACCGCTGGTTGTAGAACCCTCAGTTCCAGCTGCCCCTAATGTTGTCTCGGAGCCAAGTTCAGCTCCGATATCTTCGGTGCCGTCCGTGGTGTCTAGGAGCCGAAGCTCCCCAGTCGACCCCAACAGGGACACCTGGAACTGGACCTCTTCGGTTCCAAGTCTCTCTCGGTGCGTCGGCTAGGGTGAGCTTGGACCTTACATCTGCTTCAGAGCCGATGGCTTCCTCTGTCTCCTCGGAGCCTGGGAAGTCTTTGGAGCTGGAGAGGTTGGCCTTCGAGATGATGAGGAGTGTGCTGTCCCAATCATCAGCTCCACCCAGGGGTACTGACACTCTTCCCCCACAGGCACCGACTTCCTTCTCAGCACCTACTCCCTCTGTGGACAGCAGAGACCTGCAGCCTCAGGAGCCCCTGGCTGGTGGCCCCCACTCTTCCAAGACCTCCCAGGAATACCCTTCTGAGGAGCCTCCTCGAAATAGGACATGCAAGAGGAAGCATGTAGTCTCCCAGGATGAGTCTCTTACCTCCGACACCGACCTCGAGGAGTCAGAAGGGTCCCCCAAGTCCTCCTCTGATGATGTCATCTTTATGGACATCTTAGAGATCCTTAAGCAGAAGTGCGGCTGGCCCACTGTTACCACTCCTGATAAGGAGTCAGTGTACCTGAAGGCTTTTGGGTCTCAAATTTCAGCCTCTTGGGTGTCTCCACCCTTTGACGAACTTTTAGAGCGTGTTAGTCGAAAGGTGTGGGAGACTCCTGATGCCATGGAGCCAGTCCCCAGGAGACCTAATAAATTGTTGTCAGCCCCCAAAGAGAAGGAATTTTTATCAAAGGGTGTTCCCGTAGATGCCATGGTGGTGGCGGCGGCCATTAAGAAGGAATTAGCGGAGACTTCTTCATCTGTCCATCCGCCAAACAAGGAGTCTCGAACAATGGACAGGTACAGGAACCATATCTTTTCATCAGCGGTATTCACTCTCAGATTGCTGAACTACCTAACACACTTTACGAAGCTTCAGAGAGATCTCCTTAAGGAGTTAGGAGAGTCTCTACAAGGTACATCCACTGAAGGAGTCTCTGACAAGGTGTCTGCTCACTTGTCCACCTTGAATCCCATTGTTAACTTGTCCATGAGGCTGATCTCTTATGCAGCCGATGGAGCGAGCAGGGCAGCGGGTTCAGGAGTTTCCCTAAGGAGGCACTCCTGGATGCTCTTGTGTAATTTTGCGGAGCCGTTCAAGTTCACTTTTACCAACGGTTCTTCCTTGTTTGGACCTAAGGTAAAAGACACACTCACCAGGTGCGAGCAAGAAGGGAAAACACTCTCTGCCATGGGAGTACATTTTACCATCCCCTCTAGACCATATCCCAAGGGTCATAGAGGTGGTAAAATGTGGTTCAAGATGTCCCAGAGGTTTTTCCAGGATGCACAGGGTGACTCCTCCTTCAGAGACAGAGGAGGAGGAGCAAATGGTAGATGTCGCCCTAGAGGCAGGGGCGGACCGCAAAACTAGGGAGGCCACGATTCGTTTCGAGGCTGGCCTTATCAGCACTCCTGATATGGGGCCAGACTGTGCTTCTCTGGAGCCGGTCGGGGGGGTCGCATTTCTTTTGTATCCAGAAGCCTAAGTATCACCCGAGACAGAGGGGTACAAAGAATTATCACCAGAGGTTACTCCATACCCTTTTCTCTTCCACCTCATGTTCCCAAGAGGATCCCGGATGTTCCACCCAATCACAGGGATCAAGCAACTGTAGAAGTGAACAAGTTGCTCACAGACAGAGTCATCCAAACCATCCCCGCAGACCAAGTAGGATTCAGGATTTACTCCAGATTCTTTTTTAGTGCCAAAACGTACAGGGGACTGGAGGCCCATCTTGGACCTCATCAAACTAAACGAATTCATAAAGAAGGACAAGTTCCAGATGGTGACAATGCAGTCTATACTCCCTCTATTAGGGAAAGACACTTGGATGTGCTCAATAGACCTCCAAGATGCGTACTACCATATAAAAATTGACAGAGTGTCGAGGAGCCATCTACACTTCTGGCTGGGAGCCAGTCACTACCAATTTCGTGCTCTGCCCTTTGGTCTCACCACAGCCCCCAGGGTGTTCATCAAGAGTATAGCAGTAGTGACAGCTCACCTGAGATGTCTAGGATTCCAAGTGTTTCCGTATCTGGACGACTGGCTCCTGACCGCCTCCACCAGGCATCTACTTCTTCAAACTAGAGATGCCACTATCCAACTTTGTGCCCAGTTGGGGATTACTGTAAATTGGGTAAAGTCTGCCTTATCGCCCTGTCAATTTGTGACTTTTATAGGCGCAGAAATAGACACAGTAGCCATGTTGGCTCTTCTTCCAGCAGAAAGAGCACGAATCTCAATTCACCGTCTTCTCACCCTTCAAAAAGTCAAGGCAAAGACTGTACTGAAACTTCTAGGGACCATGGCCTCCACCATATTACTAGTGCCTTTAGCCAGACTACACATGCGGATTCTTCAATGGCTTCTGTCGTCCCAGTGGTCCTTCCAACAGCTACCTCTATACCACCACATCCTGTTAACAGAGTCGTGCAAGAAGGACCTCCATTGGTGGATCCAACCCAACCAGTTAACGACAGGCACCCCATTCCTCCCTCGCCAACCCGGTGCCACTGTGACCACGGATGCCTCACAGATAGAATGGGGGGGGGGCATTATCTAGGCAGAACTGTCCAAGTCACATGGTAAAATCACGAGGCCCACCTGCTTATCACTGTCCTAGAGATGAGGGCAGTGCTCCTGACATTGCAAGCACTCCACGACCTTCTTCCTCTTGGGACGATTGCAATACAATCAGACAATATGTCGGTAGTATGGTATCTCAACAAACAAGGCAGAACCAGATCATACCCACTTTGTCGAGAGGCCATTCGGGTTTGGAAATGGGCAATATCTTCCCAGAGCTTTCTTGTGGTGACTCACATCCTGGGGACAACCAACGTGATAGCCGACAAACTCAGCCATGCAATCTTGTTGCCTCACGAGTGGTCTCTGAAGCAGGAGATAGTAGAACAGATTTTCCGCAGGTGTGGACAGCCTTGCTGCAATCTTTTCTGCCAGCCCGATCAACTCCAAATGCAGCAGCTATTTCTCCCTTATTCTCCCTCAGGGGGTGTCACCGAGAGAAGCACTTGTTCATGATTCGTCCCTGGGTCTCCTTTATGCTTTCTTGGCCATTCCTCTCATATCCAATGTTATTCAGAAAGCAAAACTGTTGGGAAGCAAATTGATCCTCATCACTCCTTACTGGCCTTGTCAGGTTTGGTTCCCCTTCCTCAGGCCTCACATACTAAACGACCCATGGACTCTGGACCCAGTGCCAGATCTGTTGACGCACATGTCAGGCTCTCTTCATCCCAGCCTCCACACCCTCAGTTTGACAGCTTGGCTGCTCCAGTTCCATCCCTAGTCAGGCTTCATGATTTCTCACCCTCTGTGACTCACATTCTTACATCTTCTCATAAACCCTCCACTAGAAAGTTATACACCAGCAAATGGAGAAGATTTTCTATCTGGGCTAAGGAAAGGAATGTTGACCCTTGTACTGCATCTGTTTCGATGGTATTGGAATTCTTGTCTGAACTTTTTCACCAGGGTTCTGCTGCTGCCACAATTAGGGTTCGGTTGGCAGCAATTTCAAATTTCCATTTGGGTCAACAGGAGTCCAGTCTGATGTCACACAGGTTGTGTAAGAACGTCCTTAAAGGTGCCACTTTGTTGAGACCTCCCTTTCAGGAACCAGTTGCTTCATGGGATTTGAACTTCATTCTATCCAAATTAACATCTCCACCCTTTGAACCAGCTAATTTGTCTCCTTTGAAATTTTTGTCCTGGAAGACATTGTTTCTGGTGGCAATCACATCTGCTAGACAAGTTTCAAAGTTACAAGCACTGTCTGTCAAACCCCCTTATTTGATTTTTCACAAAGACAGAGTATTTCTTCGCACTAATCCATCCTTTGTCCCCAAGGTGTGCTCCTATAACATTTTGAACCAAACTATAGAGCTTCCGTTGTTCTTCCCTAATCACTCCAACGCAGCAGAATACAGATTACATCAGTTGGATGTTCACAGACATTTACGGTTCTATCTACACCAGACCAAGGAATTCAGGAAGTCAGACCAATTATTTGTTTCCTTCTCCAACTCCAGATTAGGTCTCCCAGTTTCCAAAGTGACCCTCTCCAGTTGTATATCTTACATTTATTCTTCTAATGGTAAACCTTTACCTTTCAAAACTAAGGCTCATTCCACGAGATATCAGTCTACTTCTGCAGCCTTTCAAGCCAGGGTTCCAATTGATGATATTTGTGCAGCAGCAACATGGACTACCCCTCACACATTTATTACTCATTACAAATTGGATTTGACCTCTAGGGGAAGAGCCTCCTTTGGTTCCATGGTACTCAGGAGTATTTTTCCTTGAGCCACCCAAGAATAAGGTGCTAGGGACGCTGTCCCATATGTAAAAATGAAGGCAAGATAGGACTACAGAACATAAAGAAGTTATATACTCACCATAACGTTCCATGTTTGTAGTCCATCTCGCCCTTCATTCTTATGAACCCACCCTCCTACCCTCTTCCTGGAAGGAACTGGAGACAGAAAAATGTTTTCTTAATAAGTGGAGACCTTTTATTATTGTTGTTCTTTCTGGATAGTTTTTTTGTTCTTTCTCTCTGTAGTTAGCAGCAAACAAGATCTGGGGATTGTACTGGTGCACCATGGGATACCTACCTAGCCAAGAGCCAACTAGAAGACTTTGAGCTTGCAAAAAGGCTGAGTCGGAGCCGAGGATCAGCTCTGAACCCATATGTAAGAATGAAGGGCGAGATGGACTTCAAACATGGAACGTTATGGTGAGTACATAATTTCTTTTTCTTTCCTCCTCTGTTATATTCAAGGATGTTTCTGGAACCACAGCAAGAATGTTTTGGAGACCAGTTCAAAACCTTCCCTTCCTGAACCAGTTTGTGATAAAGTTCAAAATGCTGTCACTTCATACTTTATTACCCGCCTCTTCCTCAGTAGAATTACTTAATGGTTCTAAATTTAAAAGATGCATATCACCGCATTTTCCTTATTTAGATTATTTAGATTATTTGCGTATCTTTGCAGAGTTGTTTTCAAAGTGTCAGGAATCCTTAACTAGAGTAAGGGATGTCTTACAAAGGCTAGAATTCCAAAAGAACATTTAAAAGTCTTTTCTGACTGTTTCTGACAGGATTGTTTTTTAAGGTGCCTTCTGGACATCTCGGTACAAAGAGATTTTTTCCACTGGAAAAAACAGATCCGTATTTAGATCTTTTTCTGTGGTATTCCACTATTCCACTCAGACTTTTTTTTTATATACATTTGTTTACAGGAAAGTCTGACTGGGACAGAGCCCATTTTCAGCACAGGCCAAGGCAGAAATGCTCTGGGCATGTCTTTGGAATGTGGGAGGAAACTAGAGCACCCAGAGGAAACCCAAGTGAAAGCAGGGAGGACGTGCAAACACCGCATAGAAGGCACCCCAGCTGAGAATCGAACCAGAGAATCTGTTGTTGTGAGGTGACAATGCTAACTGCTGCACCACTGAGTCAACTTCTATCTCCTCAAGGGAATTCCTCAAGATTCTGGGTCTCATGACATCCATGACCTCTTGCAAGACTCCACACGAGAAAGATACATTGCTATCGGGAATCCCTGAGTTCCCAGCATCAACACCAACTGACTTTTTCAAATTCCAGCCTTAGAAGTTGTAAAACAGGAGACTGTATGGTGGAGACACCAAATTTGTTAAAGCAGTCAGAATTTTATTTTATTTATTTATTTATTTATTTTTGTTGACCGGGCTAGTCTAGCTGGATACATATCCATTTTCAGCAGAGGCCTGGGGAGAAAAGCTCCATGTACAAATTCATTAAGGTATTAAAAACTTAGCAAAAAAGACTAGCTACAATTATACAGCATAACAAGTACAGAAGATAGTATTATGAAGACTGTACAGAGACATTAGAGTAGATATAGCATAATCATATTTTAAATTCTACAGAGGAGTTGCAAATACAATCATGCAACAGTTAACATAATTAAGCATCAACATTCATTTGAGAGACAAGAAACTTAAGTCAAAAAAATCACAAAGTAAGGGAAAGAAAAGAAAAAAGAATAAGAGAAAAAAAATAAAGTGGAGACAAGGCAGGAGAAAGAGCAGGTAAAAAAGGGGTTGGTAGTCAAAAGTCAGTGACTCACAGGGGAGGGGTTAGTTAAAAAGCATGAGAGGAGGGGGCGAAAAAGTAAAAGTATGTTTTAATCAGACTTAGAGCAGGGACAAAGCCATTGTCCTTTTAGGTAATATCTGAGGTGTTTCTTAAAGAGTTGTGTAGAGGAGAGAGAAGTGAGTGTGTCAGGAAGCTTGTTCCAGATTCTACCAACCACATTGGAAAAGAGTGAATCTCCTGCTTTGTTATTTGATATATTGTTGGCAATGTGTAACTTGTTAGCTGAGCGTAGTGTTGTAAGGTTTTGTATGGGGAGATCAGATTAGAAAGGATAGGGGTGTTAGTAGGGTGGTGGAGAATTTTTTGAGCAATCAGAAGTTGATTATATTGTAGTTGGTTCTGTAGTTCTAACCAACTGAGTTGTTGCAGGTTGCAACAGTGGTGGGTTCTATAAGGGGAGCCAGTGGCAAATCTAGTGATGTTATTATAGCTCATTTCCAGCTTGGAAAGATTATGTTTAGATAGATTTGTATATATGGCAGATGCATAGAACAGGGAAGATGTAAGCTGAGTCTGGGCAATAGATTTCCTAGCTAATGGGGTAAGAAAGGGTTTAATTCTGTACAGAGAGCCTAGTTTTTTATTGATGGTTTTTATAGTATTGTTAACATGGTCATCGAAGGTGAGGTTATGGTCAATAGTTATTCCGAGGAGACGAGCGGTAGAGTCTGGGGAAATACAAGTCCCATTGTTAGAGGTAATGGTAAAGTGGATTTGTGGTGATTTTCGGGTGGGAGTAAATAGTAAAAGTTTTGTTTTTTTGGGGTTGAGGAGGAGGCAGCGTTGGGTAAACCATATTTCTACTTTATTAAATACAGTTTGGGTAAGGGTCTGGAGGGAGGAGGAAGATTTGGCAGTACAGATAAGTGTAGAGTCATCAGCATATTGTATACAGGAAGTTTGTGGAAAAGCAGTATGGAGATCATTAATGAAAATGGAAAAAAGAAGAGGTCCTAGGATAGAGCCTTGGGGTACACCAGTGTCCACTGGGAGGGGTGTGGATAGTTTATTGTCCCAGAGTACTGCCTGCTTTCTGTTTTCAAGATAGGATTTAAATCAAAGGATTGCTTGTTGGTCTAAATGTTGTGCTTTTAGTGTATTGATAAGTAGGTTATGATTAACCATGTCAAAGGCTTTAGATAGGTCGATAAATAGAGCAGATGAGAGAGAGTTGTTGTTTCGATTCTTGTTAATACAGTCAGTAAAAGTTAGTAGGGCAGATGTAGTACTATGAAAGGGTCTGAAACCGTGTTGGCAATTAGCAAGCAAGTTATTGTGGAGAAGGTGCTGAAGTAGTTGATGGTGGATACATTTTTCCATGATTTTAGCTAAAGGGGAGAGTAAAGCAATTGGACGGTAGTTGGAGGTTTCAGTGGATTTACCTCCTTTGTGTAAGGGGATTATATGGGAGATTTTCCATAGAGAAGGGATGTAACCTTCAGAGATAGTTCTGTTTATAAGGATGGAAACAGGGTATGCGATGGCTTTAGCAGCGATTTGAAGGTATTCTGCTGGGAGACAGTCAGCAGAAGGGGTGCAAGGTTTAAATTTTTGAAGGAGTTTGCAGATAAAGGTAGTTGGTACTGGTTGTAAATGTAGGGGGGGGAGAGCATTGTTGGTATGTTGTGTAGAAGTGGGTGTAATGGGTGTAAGTGTTCTAGTAAGGGTTTGAATAGCTTCAATGAAGTAGTTGTTAAAAGCATTAGCTATTTGCAGAGGGTTGTTATGGGGGATAGAGCTGGGAGAGGGAGTTCTAACCTGGCCTGGTTTGAGGAGTTTATTAATGCCAGACCAAAACTTTTGAGGATTATTAGAGGTTGAGTGTTGAAGATGGGAATAATAGTTTTTTTTGTCTAAGATTATATCTTTTTTGACGGTATTTCTTAACTGTTTAAAGTAGAGATGATCTGCTGGGCTTTTGGAGGTTCTCCATTTTGCCCAAATTTTGTTCCGTAGGAACATTTTCTCTTTGGTTTGTTTTGTAAGCCAAGGAGCTATTCTGGTCCTGACTCTAGAGGAGTGGATGGGAGCATGGCTGTTCAAGATTTGAAGGAATTTAGAATTAAAGAAGGAGACAGCATCATCCAGATTAAGTAGCTTTAGTAATGACCAGTTGCAGGCTTTTAGTTCATTAATAAAGGACTCGGATTGGAAGTATTTTTTTGACCGATAGCTGATAAATATGTTGTCTTTGGGGCTAGGTGTCTTTTGCTTGACTATGTAGGTTAGAATGTGGTCACTGATGTCATCTGGGAGTGATCCTGTCAAGTACGTTTCAGGGTGACTGTTAATTAGTATCCAGTCCAGAGTGGCTTGTTTAGTACTAGGTTTATGGTTTCTAGTGGGGGTGTTTATTATTTGAGTGAACCCAAATAGGTTTATGTGGGTCTTAGGGTTGGAAGAGTTACATAAGGTCCAGTCTATAATAAAATCTCCTAGTACTATTGTTTCTTGAGGTAGGTGAGTGGATAGGCTGCTAAGTATGTTTTCGAGGGTAGTGATATTATTACCTGGAGGGATATAAGAACAGATTATATATATAGATTTAGAGCTATTAAGTTGGAGTTTGACGGTAAGTGTCTCAGCATTGTTATTTGCGGGTAGTGCTACGATATAGGGAGAAACAAAGAGTTCAGATTTGAACAGGATTGCTACGCCGCCACCCTTTTTTGAAGTGCGGTCACATCTAAGGATATTGTAACCAGGTGGGATTATTTCTTGGTCCTGAGTATAGGGTTTTAGCCAAGTTTCTGTAAGACAGAGAATGTCAAATGCATGGGTGTGAAGGAGAGCATGCAGGTGGCTAGTTTTGTTATTAATGCTGTGAATATTAAGATGTGCTATTTTGAGGGAGTTATCTAATTTAGAAGAGGTGGAAGTGTCATTTTACCATTGTTTTTGTGGGTTGACCCTTAGTGGGGTTGGGCCAGGATTAGGATGAATGTCTCCACCTGTTAGAATATTTTTGGATTGTATTAAGGAAGTTTTTGAGAATTTATTAAGTTTGGGTGGGTATAGCCTATTGGGGAGGTAAGTAAGATGAGTATATCTATGGAACTTAGGATGCAAATAGGCTGAGTTAGAGGTAATGTTACAGTGAGAGAGACAATTGGGAAGTAAGGTTGGGAGAGTTTGTGAATGTGACACTTTATGAGCTGGTAAATACTGATCATAGGCAGTGAGGGTATAGGTAAAGTTTAGAAATATGAATAATGAACAGAAGAGAAAAATATGTTTGAGTAAAGGTTTATGAGAGTAGGCCATTAGGAATGATCAAGTAAAGGTGGTTTAGAATATAATTGAAGTGAAGGCTAAGTTAATTGTAAGGTTAGAAAGGATAGCTGGGGTAGGTAGTGGGGTTGGAAGAAAATAGTTATAGATGTAAGATAAGTGGTAAAGTTGCAGAGAAGGGATGGTGGAGATGATGGAGTGTGCAAGTGGAAGAATAAGAAGAGGAAGCTATGAGAGAATTTGTTAGTTTGGTATTAATAAGATATGGAGATAAGGGGAGGAGTTCAAACTATGTAGTTGTAGTGATTTGATGGGAGCTATGGTGGGTGTGGTTTGTGAAGTATAAGTGTAACAGCACAGGGGGTGGGTGGGAATTGGGGGTAGGGTATGGGGAGTGGAGTGAGCCCGTAGGGCGAACGGAGCGGGTTACAGCAAGTAGTGAAGGAGACAATCAGTGATCGGAGCAGCCCAGACAGAGAAGATAAAGCAGGTGAGTGGCTTCAAGCGAGGCAGGTATAGCTAGAGACCAAAGGAAAGAGAGAGGAAACAAAATAGCATACTAGTCTGCTAAGTGTAGATGGAGATAGGAGAAGAGGTTGGGGGCAGTGAAGGAGAGATATAAGGAGTGATTATACAAGAGGGCAAGGGAGGCAAAGGTGAAAAGAATAGTGTATAGAGGTGGAATAGTACAAGTAAAGGGGATGAGGGTAAAAGTCTTGGTAAGAATGCTACCTAGTGTTCAAGGTTGAAGTACAACAGGTGACAGAGGGCAGAAATTACTTGAAGGAAAGGCTAAGGTAAGCTGAGGGGAAGGAAAGAGAGACAGTATAGGACTTAGAGAGGACTCTGGCTGCTAGTGTTCCTGACTCAGGGGCCAAAATAATACAATACAATTGCAAGGACGTACTTTGTAAAATACTGGACTAGCAGTAGTAAGGTATTGGGACAGCAGAGTGAGTGGATCCAACTGGACACGGCTTGAAATGTTGAGGGTATCCTTAGTGGCCAAGTAGGTTCCTTAGTGCAGAGTAGAGGATGGAAAGCTGACAGATGATGACTTTGCTCGGGGAGCAGTATTAATGGGCACAAAACTTCAGGGTCTTTGGAACAAGGAAGGTAAACCAAAGCACATTAGCATAAAAAAGGTGTTAGCTCTTACAAGCCCTCTCAACTCTCTGAGTCATCTGTGGTCCGCATGACCTCTTCATGTTTTTTACAGACAACACCACAGTGATGTAGTACATAAACAAGCAATGAGGAACCAGATCTTATCCCAGTGCAGACTAGCCATGTTAACTTGGGATGTAGCTTTACAGTACAATCTCACTCAACAGGCATCTTACATCCTGTCAGAGCAATATTGTATGACAGACAAGCTGATCAGGACTAGGACAAATCCTCAGAAATGAAAACTGAATCGGGTGTCTTCCAAGATTTGATCCATCTGTGGGGAACACCTCAAGTAGATTTTTTCACCTCCTCTCTAAACTATCAATTGGCAAAATTCTATTCCAGGACTCCATGCAAGAAGGCCTGGAAGACAAATGACTTTTATTTTCCTTGAACAGGAATGTTCCTGAATACCTTTCCACCCTTGCTACTGATTTCCAGGGTGCTTTTAGAGATTTAGAAGGACTCCCTAGAGATTACTGTGGTGATTTCTTTCTGGCTCAGTGAAGGTTATCCCTTCTTTTGGAAATGTCCAGAGGCATTTACCACAAGCTTCCTTACAGACTAGATTTACTTACAAAAATTCAAGGGTGTTTGATACATCCTGTCCCCAAGCAATTGCAGTTGACTTTTTGACTGATAGAGTTTTAATACCTTTTAGGCACATTTTTTCTGAGGACGAGCGGCAAGTATTAATGGAGACAAGAAGGAATGCTACTAGAAAATTATATATTAACAAATTGAAAAGTTTTTTTTTTCTGGTTGGCGCCAACAAAAGAACCAGTATCCTTCCAAGTCTAGTGTTTCTTTGGTTTTATAGTATTTGTATGAATCATTTTCCTTTGGCCTATCTTACTCCTCAGTCAAGGTTCATTTGTTGGCCATTTCAGCATGTCTACCCATGGATCTCCCTCTTCAAATACACTCTCGTGAAAATGTTTTTGCAAGGGGTTTTGCATAAGAAGCCTCCTAGAAAATGGTGAGTCCTCTTTGAGATCTTAAATTTGTGTTAGAAAAACTAATGCTCTATTTAAACCATCTCATTTAGCTGACTTGAGGTTTTTGATCAGAACTGTGCAAAAAGAGTATCTGAGTTGCAAGCTCTTAAGCCAGATCAACCTTATCTTATTTTTTCACAAAGATAGGGTTCCTTTAAGAACAAATCCTTCTTTTATGCCTAAAGTGGCACCCAAGTTTACTTTAAACCAAACTGCCCATCACCTGTCTTCTTCCCATAACCTAGGAATGAAGGAGAAAAGTTTCTTTATTTCTTGAATGTCCACAGGTAACTCAGATTCTGTTTTGACAGAACAAAATCTTTCAAAATTTCTAATCAGCTGTTCATATAAGGTAAGAAACAAGGACATCCTGTGTCAAAACAGACTGTTTTCAAATTTTTGCCTCAGGCTATTATCTTTGCGTAGTCCCACCACAATAAATCTGTTCCAGACAGGGTCAATATTTACTCCACCAGGGCCTTGGCTTCATCATTGTTTTTTTGGAAAGTGTTGGATCCTAGAAGTATTCTAGAAGCAGTAAGTTGGTCCATTGTGCATAGCTTTAAAAAGCACTATAAACTACATTCCTTCTCCAGAAAGACTGCAGGCTTTTCTAGGAAATTCTCCAGGGAATCCTAGAACCTCTTCCTTCATCCTCCCAGTCCTTCTAAACTGTGTTAATCTACCCATATAGCTTAGTCAACTGCCACAGAGATGACAATGATGAACAGAGTATGGCTGTTTAAGTAAACTTATCACAACAGTTGATGTGCAGATGATCACTGCTGCAGTAGTTACACCCCCCCCCCATTTTTGTATATTTTTTGCCATGGTGTGGACATGTATTTTTCTTTTCCTAGCACTGTCCTCTTAGGGTTTAGCCTCCCTCTGTCTGTTGGCATGAAAGCCCTGAAGGTCTGGAGCTTTAGTTATCTCTGCTCGAACTGACTAATGGTTTGATTGTGTGGAATGTGCCCTGTAGCTTCAGAAGCTGCTTGCTGTTAAAGCCATAGCAGGATATAGCACATATAGCTTAGGGTACAGCAGCTGTGATAATTTGAACATAGACTGTTATGGAAAGTTTAATTACACAACTTCACTTTTTCCCTTCATTTTAATTTGAGCAAAGGCATTTCTCACAGACTGAGTTTACTTATACAAGACTGGGGCTGGGGGGGGGTTGATACACCCTAGTCTAGAAACTCTTCAGCTAACATCCTGGATGGTACAATTTTGATACCGTTTAGACACTTTTTTTCTGAGAATGTGCAGTAAGTACTGAAGGAGGTGGGAAAACCTGCTACTAGAAAACTCACATATGTACAAGTAGAAAAGATTAAAGATTTTCTAGTTGGTGCCAGTCAAAGAATCAGGTTCCTCTTCAGAGTCAGCTTCCCTTGATTCTTGATTATTTGTGTGAGTTAGGGTCCAGTGGCCTTTCATGTTTCTCTGTCAAGGAAGTTATTAATAGGCATTGGGGTATCTTGCATGTTGACAGTGATTTAAAACGGATCGTGGGTGAGACACCCACTTTCCTTTATAGGAATAAACATAATTTAAAAAGGATACTTTGTTACCCTAAAATTATAAAAAGTGATAATAAGGGTGGTTGTACGAAGCCATGTGGGCATTGTAATTTTTGCCCTTTTATTGACAGTAACACTCAGTATTTTCAACCAGACTTACAGAAAGTATTTATGATACAAGCAGATGCAAACTGTATGACATCAGATGTGGTTTATTTGGCTACTTGTCAATCCTGCCCGTCATTCTACGTAGGCAAGACTAATCGCCCCTTAAGAGATAGGATGAAGGAGTATATCTATCATATGAAGAGAGGTACATTGCACAATGCTCTAGCCAAACATTAAACAACAATGAACATTATTTTTTATTTAAGGTGCTAGAAGTTATTTCTGCTAATGTAAGGGGAGGTGATATCAGAACCTACACAGAAAGTAAGGAAATGCAATGGATTATTTCATTAAGGGCTGACAAAGTTTTTGGCCTGAATGAGAGAGCCTCTATAAGACCAAAACTAAAACAACATAGAAATGTCAAATTAATTGTTATACACTGATTATATACAGATGTATTTACTTTTTAATTTATACATAGTTTTGTGTTTCTTAATATAATTCAGTTAGTCACAATATTCTGATCAATATGTTTGTAATTTGATGCCTAGCCATTATTTATCTTTTAGCAATGCATTTTATGAAGCTTTTATATATTCATTTTTATCTATCATTTTAAACATCATCTATATCTTTAAAAATGATGGGCAGTACCTTGTTTGCTAATCAACCATGAGTATGAGTCATCATCTGCAGGTATATAAGCATGCAATTAACACTTGGATTTTTGTATGGATCTGATGAAGCTACTTGCGAAAGCGCTTATCCTGTCTTATATTTTTGTATTAAAAGTGGAGATTTTAATTAATTTTTGCATCGTTTGACTTCCTCACTGTCGCTCAGTTCCTGGCTTTATTTACATTTATTTATTTATTTCATATTTGTTAATTGGGTTAGTCCAACTGAGTTTGCAAACAAACCCATTTTCAGTGGAGACCTGAGGGGAAAAGCCCCAGCAAACATTTGTTGGCCATTTCTGCTTGTCTGTCCTTTGATACACCTTTCTAATAATGCTTAAATTATAAACAGTTTTTGAAAGGGCATTTTATACTTGTCCACTTAGGAAACAGGTGACTCACCTTTGGGATCTGAAATTCATGCTTGAGAAGCTTAATATAACAGGCTGAATTGAGGTTATTAACTTGGAAGACTGTTTTACTCATTACTTTGATATCCACTTAGAAAGTATTTGAGTGACCAGCTCTTACATTGAGTCAACCTTACCTTATTTTGCACAGGGACCGGGTTTCTTTGAGAACAAATACTACCTTTATGTCTAAAGTGGTCTCAAAGTTTACTTTAAGCCAAACTATTAAAATCCCAGTTTTTTTTCTTGAACTCAAGAACAAGGGAGAAGCGGTCCTTCACACTCTAGATGTCTCTAGTTATCTCAGATACTACCTAGACAAGACTCAGTCCTTCAGAAAAGTTGATAATCTGTCTCCTATGAAGGTTAGACAACAAGACAACTAGTGTCAAGACAGACCGTTTCCAGGTGGTTGTGTTATGCATTGCCTTTTGTTGTACTCCCTGTAATAAACCTCTTCCAGGCAGGGTTACCAGCCCATTCCACAAGTGCTTAAGCTTCTTTGGTGGTGTTCTGGAAATTGGTGGTCTCTTAAGTATTCCAGAGGCAGAAATATGGCTTACTGTACACACTTGTACAAAGCACTTCAAACTGGACTCCTTTTACAGGTCTAGAACAGGTTTTGCAAGGAGTATTCTGCAGGAGCTGCTGGAGTCTTAGTTTATTGGTCTCCTCCATTTTTTTCCTCCTCCTTCTTCTCTAAGCTTTGGTAATCTCCCCATGTAGCTTAGGCTAGTGCAACCATGATCTGTGTCTGATCATAGTTCATTTATAAAAGTGAGCTTGCCATAATAGTGGATGTTCTAGTAGATCACTGTTGCAGTAGCTTCCCCCCCCATGTTTTGCTTGTAACATTTTTGTTTTGGCAGGGTGTAGATTTGTTCCCCCCTCGCCTTTTTTTTTATATAAAGTCACTGTTTGACTTGTTTCCTAGCATTGTCTTCAGAGCTCTTGCCTCCCTCCTTGGAAAAAAAAGGCTCTTAAATTTTTTTCATTCTTATTGTTCTTTAATGGAGCTCTCAATAAGCCGCGGTGGTACAGTGGTAGCATTGTTGCCTCACAGCAAGAGGTTCTCCTGTTTGATTCTCGGCTGGAGTGCCTTCTGTGTGGAGTCTGCATGTCCTCCCCGCGGTCAAGTGGCCTCCGAAAGACATGCGTGAATGGGCGTGCCTTCGCTGAAGGTTGGGCGTCGGGCTGGCAACTCAACACCATAAAAATCTACTGCCAATCATTAGCGGACCGGAGTTCCGCTGTGGTGACCCCTAACCAGGAAAAGCCGAAAAGACGAACAAACAAGCTCATGACAGAGCATGTGGAAGGCACACTTGGCTTTGTGAAGTTGGACAGCTGAATTGGGGTAGAACCCGTACAGCTTAGTCTAGTGCAACAGTGATCTATTAGAACATCTACTGTTATGGTAATTTACTTACACAACTGTATTTTCTTGTGTGCAAATAGTTACGTTTTTAATGTATGAGCAAGTATTTTAAGTTTCTGACTTGAAAAGAGACTTGGGGGTGTGCTGACATGGGAGGTGATGTAACTAAGCCGGAAATTCTGATGAAGAAATGGTATATGAAGTGGACTGCAGTGATTTTTATAAAGGCAAGATCAATGAATAAAAGCAAAGATCTTTGCCTTTTTTCATTTTCACGGTTATTGATGGATAACTTAGGTTGCAGTCACCATCTTATAGCTGAAAGCCCATTGTGTTAAGTCTGGTGCATTGCATGTTTTTGGCTTTGTGGATTCATTGTTTTTTCATTGATTGCTTGATTTGTGCTGATACCTGGCCATGTATTTGTTTATGCTAAAACATCACATTTTTGAAAGTGCTCAAGGTGCAGGCACAAGCTTCCTCCACAGTACATACTCATGTTTTGTGATGTGGTATGTGCTTATATTTGGGGGGATCACTGACATACAAAATGTAATATATTGAAAAATTGAGTCACGTACCTTACAGAAAAGAAGAAATAAGCTGATTTTGAAGGGTTTATTACTCTCAGAAGCCACTAGATCTAAACCTAGAAAAGAAAAAGAAAAAAGAACTATGAGGATGACAGGGATCCTAAAGCATCAGGTAGGCCTTCGTTTTCTATGGCCAGAACTCCATGGGTGAAGGTTTGTCTTCCCTCTGGACATTTCACTATCTGCCTCTCAGGATCAGGCAGGAACCACTCACTGGGGGTCTTCCAAGTAGAGGTTTCTGTGGTTCCCAATCTTCCTGATAGAAAAAGGGTCAGCAGCTTTTCATCAGTAAAAAGAACTATTTCACTACCTGGAGATGAGATCTTCTTCAGTGCCAATATGTTCCTCCAGATGTCATCACAGTTTCTCTGTGTTTACTCGGAAAAGATACGAGCAATGGTGAAAGCACAGATCAAACTGGGTGTTATATCTTTCCTGTCCATTTCTAGGATGGCAAGATAAGGTCCCTTTCCTCCAACTTCTACTGCTTCTTCCCTGTACCCTGTTTTGGCACTAGGTACTTTAGAGCTGTTTGTACCACCACTGATCCTTTCACCTGTACTGATGTCATCCTTGAAGTCAGCACCAATGTACTGCTCTGCATTAGAAACCTCAGCTCTGAGATTTTTTATGCTGAAGGTTACTAGGGCCATGTCTTCAGCTGTTATCGGTATTGACTAGGTCAGAATCCAACACCTCAGTACTGAGGCCTTCTTCAGAGCCACAGTCTGTGTTAGTGCTACTGGGTGCTGGGATAGCACCTTCAAATTTGACTACTTCAGCACCAGTGTCAAGGGGTTTGCCAGCTTCTTTGGTACTGAGTGTCTTGGTGCTGCTGGTGCACGATCAGGAAATGATACAGAGGCAACCCCAGAGCTTGAATGACATCTTTTTGGATTCAGTACTATCTTTAGTTCCACCCTTGGATGCAGTTCATTCTAGTGTTTTAGCTTCATATGATTCCTCTTTAGAGACAGGGGTGTGGAAAGCTACCACCAGGACAGATCAGAGTTCTGCCCTTGGGTTTCTACTTTCTCAAACACAGACCAGTTCTTCTTGAGTGTTCTCAGGAAGAGGATTTGTAAAGGGCAATACCTGTACTACCTCACAGAGCTCCCCCATGAATACTGACTTAGAAGTTGAGGCTTCCCCAGTATCCCCCCCACTGAACCCACATTTTGGGAAATTTTAGAATTGATGAGACAGTGGGGGTTATAGGCAACTGATCCAGTATTCTTAGATATACAAGCTCTCGTGGCGGCTTTAATCTCCACCCCACTGACGTCCTGGGTGGTTTACTCTGCAGATCACATTGTTTCACTTGTCATGCAGAGGGCCTAGCAGGAGCTAGATGTGGTTGTGCTTGTCCCTAGGAGACCACGGAAGGTCCTGTGTCCCCCCCATCCCAAAGGATTGGGATTATTTGAATAAGGACCCTTAGCTGACTCAGTTCTAGTGGCTGTCTCCCTCAAAAAAGCATTCCAGGGAGACCTTTGCAGTACATCCCCTGACAAGGAGTCTAGGGCAGTGGACCACTGTAGAAGATGCATGCTTTTATCTTCTGTATTACGACTTTAAATTACCAACTGTACATTGCTAGGTTTTAGTCCAATCTAGCAGACAAAATACTATACAAGTTACCCTATGGGAACTTGCAGAGAAATTTTGTTTTCCAGGTGGCTGTTTTATCCAGTGTGAACAGCCTCTTCATGAGGCTACTGCATAATGCAATGGATGGAGCAGCCACAGAAGCTACATCAGCCATCCCCGTATATTGCTACATTTGGTTCGCACAATGTAATTTTGTAGTGAGCTTTTAAGCATAATTCCTCGAAATTTCATATGATGGCTTACCCTTCTTTGGGCCTCAAATGAAGGAAAAGTTTCTGCAAAAAAAAGCAAGTAGGAGGGCAGAACGCTTGCTATTGTCTGATTGAAGTGTTTCTTTTTTCAAAGAACAGTTTCATGTAACCAAAACAGTGAACTTTATATCACTCCACTATTACTCATTTAAAATAGTCATTGGTGAAAGAGTCTTCTCATGAACAGGCCCAACTGTCTGAACAAACTACCAAATGAAACAAGGCAGCAAGATACTCTTACCAAGTTTAAGAAGTCTGTTTCTGAGCATTATCTTCAAGGAAGTTGCTTGTAAATGCTTTAGGGATAATGGATAAACTCTTTAAAAGGCTTAAAAGAGCAGGCTTTTCTATAACTATTCTCTGGGGCTCCTGAACTGTGATCCTTCTTTGTCTTACCTTTCTTTAAAAGCTCTGGTATGTATCTCATATAGCACAGACTACTGCAACAGTGGTCTAATAAAGAACATTGTACAGTTGCTTAAGTAATCTTACCTTAACAAAATATATTTGAATAGATCACTGTTGCATTAGAAATAACTTCCATCCTTTCCCCTTCTTTTATTGTTTTGTACCAGGGTGTGGATATTTTTGTCTTTCCCTTCTTCCTAGCACATACTTAGCTGGCAGAGCTCTAGCCTTTCTTATGAAGAAAGAAAACTCTGAAAGTTTGGTGCTGTAATCACTAACTGTATTCTGTTCTACTCAAGCTGTTTAGTGGTTAGAGGATGTGGTAGGTGTTGTTAAGCTTTGGAAGCTGGTGAGTAGTCATATCCGTGGCAGGATAAAACCTCCATAGCTTGGGCTACGGCAACAGTGATCTATTCAAAGACCTATTGTCATGGTGTGTTTGCTTATAGAAATGCACCTTTTCACCAGGGGAGCAATGACATTATGGAAATGTATTCTTATAACAAACATAGACACACTGAGGCCCTGGAGCTAGCCCTGTATTTTTACCTCACAGCAGCTGGCAGTCAAGCTGCTGTTAATATCAGATTCTTCTACTAGGCAGAGCAGTTTCAAAAGAAAACAGCTCGTTCAAACTGTCAAAATAGGTTAGTTGATAACATTGGGAAAGAAGCATTAGATTTCAATAGGGAAACATTGAAATTATGGAAATGCATTTTATTGTAAGGAAAACGAAATGCACTATGGTTCCAGAGCTAGCCACGTATTTTTACCTCACAGCAACTAACAAATAAGTGGCTGCTACTACCAATCAGCCCTCTAGCCTCTTCTAATACAAAGAGGAGTTTTAAAAGGAATCTGCAGTACTTCTGTCCCTGCACCCATTCTGCTATAATTCTGATTCCCTCTACCTTCTCTTGAGAGCAAGACCCAAGGATACTTAAACTCCATCACATGAGGTAGTAGTTCACGCCTCATCCTCAAGAGAGTAAAATACTATTTTCTGCAAGAGAGGGGGTTCCTGATTTTCTTCCTCCTTTTCATACTCTGCAAGTACATTTGTTTTGCTTTCATTAGAAACTTTCTCCCACCATACAGGCCTTTAAGAACACCTCTGACTTTTCCAATTACTATATGTAAAACAGTACTGTATAGTCACATACAGAAGTCATGGCTATCACAGTTCTTTTGCCTGTCTCCAATTTAAGATTCATCACACCCAGATTTTTGTTTCATTCCATACCATACTGTATGGTTCTTGGCACAATAAGCTTCCTCAGTTGTTTCCATTTCAGTTTTTGTCAAACCTTCTGTGTGCTTTCACTGTTATTTGCAAGTTTCATTCTACGGACCTGATTCCAAGACTTGCTGTTGGTGTAAGTGACTTATTCTGGTGTAAATCTGCCCCGATTCCAAAAGACTTGCTCTTGTAAGACTGGTATAAGTGACTTACTCCCATGTAAGCCTTCTTTATAACTAGGGCTTAGACCAGAGTACGTCACTTACACTTAGAGCGTCTTTTGGAATCTGGCCATATGTCTTCTGTTCGACATCTTGAATTTGCAACTTACTTTTTCTGCCACCTTTACATTTGCACACTGTATCAGTGTGACCCTTTTTGAATCAACAATTAAATGTAAGCTTTTTAAGTTGAAAGTTTCTTTCTGCGTAGAGGAACTGGTGCTGAGAATGTCAAAGACAAAATCATGAAAATGTTGAAGGCACTCAGACCTACGTATATATCACAGTTAAAGTATTAGCTTGCAGTGGTAACTTATTACTGTACATACATAATGAATCTTTCATGTGTCTTGAATCCCTTAAATTTGTCACAAAATGAGCTGCTGTAGAAGTGAGTGGTAACTTATTACTGTACATACATAATGAATCTTTCATGAGTCTTGAATCCCTTAAATTTGTCACAAAATGGACTGCTGTAGAAGTGAGTGGAGGACTTAGAATCAGCCTTCATAGCACTAAAGAAAATTATCACATTAGAGGAAGTGCTTACCAGCTTTCATCGTACTGTTTTATTCCATAAGTCCACACGATTTCAAGGAAAGATCAGTTGCATTTGATTTACATTCATTGCTGAAAACTAAATGAAATCATGCCAGACAAAGCAACCATTAACCTGGGAAGAAGAAAAGTTTAATTAATGCCTGTATAGGAAGAAATGTACTTTATTTATGGATCACGAGATGTTGCTGTTCATTTTAGCCTGTAATGACTGCTGCTTCCCTGTAACATTGGGTCCTGTTCTCTGGAGTTCATTCATTAAGACAGGAAAGAAAACATTTTTAATCAGTGCCCTTGTATAATAAAATTGACTTTGTTTTTGCAGTACCAGGCATTGCTGTCCACTTTAATTCGTAATGACTGCTGCTCACGTGTAAGACTGGGAGGACCCTGTTCTTAGGAGCCCATTTGTATGATAGCAAGTGCAGAAGAACTTAACACCACTGAAATGCTGAAGAGTTGTTCCATTTATCTGACAAGGAAATCAGAATAAAGGCGCATGCTGGATATTTTCACTAAACCCAGTGGAGCAGATGATAGTGACAATTTCTACTCTGTAGATAAAAAGACGAGGAATGACCCATTGGCTTTACAAATATATGATTTAGTTGTAAAACAATAGTGTTGCATCCAATTTCTGCAGCAACAAAAGAGAAATTACCAGTCTATCAAAGAATGCAGTTATGTGGATTTACAGTAGTGATGCTGCAAACATATATATTCTAGAGTGTTGGACATTGTCCATGATGGACACCTTGGCATAGTAACTGAAAATTTACTGAAAGCTGCATAGGTTGCCAGATGGTTTGCAGTGCACCACTGGAAGCAACATAGCTCCCCTGAGAAAAGCCTTCAGCACTATGGCAGTATACTCATGTATGTCAGCTTTGCAGACCACTTAATTTATATTGTATATCAAATTGCAATGGATGCTTATTCTAAATGATCAAAGTTTACCTACCTGGATTGTACCACCTCCAAAGGGCAGCTTCAGTATTAAGGCCAGTGTTTGGACTAAATGGATTGCCTGGGCAAATCTTAAGTGATTATCAGTCTCAGCCTCAGTTTACATCAGACGAGTTTTACACTTTCACCAAGCAAAACAGTATCAAGCAGTTAATGTCAGCAGCCCACAACTGAGCCACCAGTAGGCTGCAGAATGATTTGTGCAAATGTTCAAGAACACTATGATATCAATAAACCCACACAACAAACTATTGCAGCATGAGGCTGACAGTCTAAATTTCTCTACAGAAGTGCAAATCATGCAACTGCAAAAGCCACATATTTTACGTTGCCCCTTATCTAGAAGTTTAAGATCAGAACTAGTTGGAAGATGACTGCATATACCACTGAAAAAAATTTACCACAAGCAAGCATGTTATCAAGACGCTATAAAACTGAAAATAAAATGGCTACTTGATACATAATATTGCTGTTGGACATGGACTGTAGAAATGAAACATAAACCACATAAGAAGTACCAATCAGCCTGATGGTATTAAGCATGTTGCCAGACATTTGATTTTTGAATAACTGGATGACAGCTAACTTCTCATCCTAAGAGAACCACCAGATTCCTGCCTTCTGAATAACAAGACAAATAACTGATACCAGACATCTTAACAGGGTCACTGGAGACTGGAAGCCCATCTCAGCACTTCTTAATGGGTAAAAGTCAGAGAAAAAAATGTTCATAGGTTCATAGGTTAAGTACTAGGCTAACTGCCCTTGCGAGCCATTGTAAGTCTAGCCAATTATCCCTTGTGAGAATCAAACCCTGCACCTTGTGTTTTTAAGGCAAACACCTTACCCATTAGGCCTTCCTCCCAACCCTTGGAAATGATGTTAGACAGAGGATGCACACACACACACACACACACACACACACACACACACACACACACACACACACACACACACACACACACACACACACACACACACACACACACACACACACACACACACACACACACACACACACACACACACACACACACACTCATGGCAGCAAACATACACACATCATCTGGCATGCCTTTGGGATGTGAGAGAACATCTATAAAAATTCATATGTACACAGGGAGGACATGCAGACTGCACAGTAGATAGTTGAGCCCAGAACAATACCTTTCCCAGTGATGCATACTTTCAGCAATACTCATTAAGTAGAAATGTGTTAACCATTAGTTTTGTCATTTATTTTATATACATTATCATTGTTTTATGCCCGGCAAATATATATTTGTAATCATGTGATCTCAGGTTTTTCTGAGTTGTCTCCTCTATCTTGCATTAGTAGTGGAAAAAGTCCCAGAATATTTATTTTGTTGTAGATATTTTTCCTATCTGTGCTGCAAGATGACTGTGTTGTTTGATTTGGTTTTGCAGATCCCAAGAAGAATGATCTTGTGGAAATGATATTAGAAGTCAGTCTAAATATTGTGACTGAAGAGCAGAAACAGACCTTGGTGCAACAACTGGCAGTGTTACTTAATGTTCTCGAGTCTGACATCAAGGTTCAGGCCATGCATGCACACTCTGATTTAAGGTATGCCAACCCTGCGAAATGAGCAGGAGTATATTTTCATTATGCAGAGAATCTGCATTATGTGAAGAGTTGGTTATATTATAAAATAAAATCACAGCTGATGAGATAATGTTAGCTGCATGCAATACTGCAGAAGAAAATGTAAACCGATTCATTTGTGTGACAAAAGCACTTAATTAACTGAGTAATGAACATATACATAAGCTGCATAATGTTTGTTTAAAAAAGTTTAAATAATTCAATTAACTTGAAAATCACCATGTATTGTGTAGTACCAGTATGATACTATTTTAAATTGTTAATTATTTTCTTAAAAAAAAGTGATGTAAATTTTGTGTTTAGTAGAGGTGGGCCTATTTGAACCAAGTTCAGGTTTTGCACCTTTTTCAACTTGGCCTCCATATATCATCATTAACCAGTGTCACACCGTGGTACTTATGGTGAAAGTAAGCATTTTCTGCAGCTAAATCTGTTAGTGCAGAAACAAAATTACATAAATTATGCATAATGTTGTAATACAATAATATGCAATAACCACGTTGGCTTTTGTTTTGATTTTTAGACTCAGGATCTGACAATGAGGGCTTTCCTTGATAACTTCTTGTTTGAGTTAATCTTATCCAGTAAGCAATATTTGGAAAAATATGGAAGATCCAGCAGACAGGATATCAAGTCACCCATTCACAATGTAATATTACATGACTGTTACATATGCATGCATTCCCTGAGCTTGACAGGTCACTTTTTACTACTCATAAAATTTGGCTCATGATTCCTGCTGTCATAACTGAAGTCTTGCTTTTGCATACCTATGCATTATCACACTAAGTGTTCATATGACAGTAGGACTACAAGCCAAGACCCAACATTGCATTGCTTTTGTTATCTCAGAAAGGAGCACAATGTGAAAAATTGCCACAATTGTCAGCAGTTTTATCTTGCCACTTGAAGACTACATAGGGAAGGTGCTTTTGGCCTACTTTGTGATCAAAATGATAGCAGCATTAAACAACTCCTTGTACTTGGATTTGCAGGAATGTCTTCCACACAGTTCCAGGTATAAGCCAGTACACCACAAAGGAAGAGATGCTGTGGCTTATACCAGAGCATCATTACAAGCAGAAGGAGCTTCCAGGCATTAGGTTGAGACCTAATCCTGTGTTCAACTGTCCCATCTGTTCCTGCAGGTGCTAAGCACATCCTTGACTATTGAGGGCTTGAGCTTATCTCTAGCAAGGCAGAGAGTAAGAGCACTGGAGGAAGAGAATTTCCAGCTTCTCTCCCGGGAAGTGGTTTCCAGGGTTGTTACAATACCTAGCCCCTGGCTGATCTGCTGTACCATGAAGCCAATCAGTCTGATTCCAGGGAGCAGTCCCTTGAGTCATTCAGTCACAAGTCAGAAGTAATCTGGGATAAGGACGTCTTCCTGATGTGGAACCCTCCTCAAGACCCAGTCTGGCCATCAAGCTACAGTTGTGGATGATGAGGTGGGCCATTTCATGCAAAGGTCACATGCCAGAGTCTAGACATTGTGCAGATGTTTGATGTCTGGTGGGGGCTTAAGTTGCTGGTGCAGGATTACACCCTTATGGAGTACTGTCTAGCCATCACCAGAACCAGTCTAGGTTTATTTCCACTGTGCACTATCTTTGTTTAAGCTGACACATGATCATCCACAAGTTATAAGTCCCTAACAGTCAGTCACTTACTTACCTGCTCATGATACTATGCATGCATTTGCCCCTATAGGTAGTATGAGTAGTGCGCAGATGGTGCAGTGATACAGCAGTAACACTGTTGCCTCACAGCAAGACATTCTCTGGTTTGATTATCGACTGGAGTGCCTTCTATGCTGAGTCTGCCTGCCCTCTCTGCGTTCGTGTGAGCTTTCTCCGGGTATTCCGTTTTCCTCCCACGTTACAAAGACATACCTCTGGAGCATTTCTTCCCAGGCCTGTGCTGAAAATTGCCTTTGTTCCAAGTCGGACTTTCCCAGTAAACAAATGTTAAATAAATAAATAAAAATAGTGGGAATTCTTCATATTCCAGCTCCTATGAATACTCAAAAGACACCCTGAGGCTGTTGTCTATAAGACAGACAAGGACAGAAAGATAATGAATCTACCCACTCCCATTTGATCTCCCACTGCTTTGGAGAGACCATCAAACTCATATGAAACAGCTTGGATTGGCTTCAAGTCCCTGTGGCATCCCCAGAAATTTATTGTGTTTTTTCTGGAGAAGAGGCCTTAGGCTATCAACTGTGTAGCACCAGCTGTTAAGAGTATTGTATGAACATTCATTCATACAGTCATTCCCCTACATAAGGGAGGACCTTCTGCAGACCCAAACAATTACAGACCCATAAGTCAGACCAACCTCATATGCAAAGCCATGGAAAGACTTACCTTGGGACTTATCAGTCAGAACATAGGAAACCACCAAATACTGGACCTGTTTCAGTTTGGATTTGTCAAAGCCATGTCATCCTTACACAACCTGGTAGATTTTTTTATTTGAAACGTTCACCAAAGCAATGGATGAAGGCAAAACAGTACATACACATCTCAACCACATAATTCCCGCTCAGGTATAGTAGAAAAGCTAAGTAAATTGGGAATAAAAAACAGTGTCACCCAATGGATTGCCGCCTGGCTCACAGATAGTACTCAAGAAATCAGAATAGGAGACATTACCTCTGCAAATAGATCAGTCACCAGTGGAGTCCCTCAGGGTTCTGTGCTGAGACCCTTCCTGCTTGGTATCTACTTTTCTGAAGAAAAAGCCAATATGAAAGGGCTCTGGCTGACTAAGTTTGTAGATGACTGCAAGCTAGGAGCAGTCATTGAATCCTCAAATGACTTGGCCATCCTGCAGTAAGGCTTATCTCAAATAAATTATTGGTGCTAAAATCATGGACTGAAACTAAATGCCAAAAATGCATTATCGTATCCTTTGGGAAGTTATCTACCCCAGGGAACTGACACATTGACAACATGCCATAAGAGTTGACCCAGTTGTTAGGGATTTGGGAATTACCAACATTTGTCCATTGTTATAACAAAGTCCTTTTATATTGTACATGTTATAAACAGAGGGAATGTGTCTAGATCTAGAGATATCATTGTCCCCATTTACTGAGCCATCATTAGGCCAGTTATTGAGTATAATGCCCCCTCCCCCGGCGTGTATCTGTCCAGACATATGCATGTATTTACCAGGCTGTGGAATGGTGATTCATCACTGAGACAAAGCAGAAATTCCTTAAGATTCCAAGAGCAGAATAAGTTATTTCTTAACATTTATTTCATTGAATTACACTTATTTAACACTTATAATTGTGCTATACAGATAATCTACTACATTTTGCACTGTTACAAAGCTTTTTTACTGTTTCACTGCATTTGTATACTGTTTTATACTGTTTTAACTGTATTTTTCATAGCTAGATGCTGTTTCATTACTCTAATTAAATTTTTACTGAATTACTTAATTGCAAACTGCTTTATCATACTGAGATTTGTATTTTATGTTTGTGAATGCTCTAGCTGTGCTATTTTGTGCATTTTTTGCAGTTAAAAGCTTTTTTTAGAGTCTCCTTGCTCCTTTATCTGTTTAAAACTTTCAGTTAGTGGCTAGAGCTAGTAGCTGTAATAGTGTGCATTACTGTAATTGCATTTTTAATGAATTACTAAACTGTAAACTGCTTTTTCATACTGAGACTTGTATTTTCTGTTTTTGAGTCCTCTATCTGTGCTTTTCTGTGCATTTATTGTGAGGTTTCTGTGTTCTATTCAGGTAGCATAATCTAGATAGAGGCCTGCCGTTATTCAGACCTGGTTGTTTTGTTTGTTGAGTTTCCTGTGTTTCTGGCAGCCATCTTCTGCTGAGAGTGTCTTGTCTTCTTTGTTATTGAGAATAACAGGGTTTCCTGACCTTCTCTAGCACGAGTGACTGGTGTAAGAGCAGGGGTTAGCAGGACTGGGTAGTAATTTGAGCTTTTACATTCTTCCATTCTTTCTTAGTGCTGTTTTAGCTGCTTTTCTGTAAAAAAAAAAATTCTAAGCTTGTTTCCTGCCTTTCCTGTAACTAGTCTAGTTTAGATACAGATTTGCTGTATCCAGGACAATTTGTAAGATTCTGAGCCCCCCCAAGCCTTTCTGTGTTGGAGGGAAGCCTTCTAGCTTATCATTGGGAGCGATAAGTACTAGGTAGCCTATCTACCACAAAAGGAGTGGTTTCTGACCCAGAAATTGTAGTTATTGGCTTGTTTGGCCAGTTTTTCCATCTCTCTCAACTTTTCTGGTTTAAAAGCCCGCATTTGAGCTTGTTTCCCACTTTTCCTGTAACTAGTCTAGTCCAGATACAGATTTGCTTTATCCAGGACTGTATGTAAGCTTCTGAGCCTCCCAAGCCTTTCTGTGTTGGAGGGAAGCCTTCTAGCTTATCAGTGGGAGTGGTAAGCACTAGGTAGCCTATCTACCACAAAAGGAATGGTTTCTGGCCCAGAAATTGCAGTTTATTGGCCGTTTGATCAGTTTTTTTCCATCTCTTTCAACTTTCTGATTTAAAAGCCCACATTTGCGCTTCTTTCCCCCCTTTCCTGTAACTAGTCTAGTCCAGATACAGATTTGCTTTATCCAGGACTTTTTGTAAGCTTCTGAGACCCCCAAGCCTTTCTGTGTTGGAGGGAAGCCTTCTAGCTTATCAGTGGGAGTGGTAAACACTAAGTAGCCTGTCTACCACAAGAGAATTGGTTTCTGGCCCAGAAATTGTAGTTATTTGCCGTTAGGGCAGTTTTTCCATCTCTTTCAACTTTTCTGGTTTAAAAGCCCGCATTTGTATTTTTCCCACCTTTCTTGTAACTAGTGTAGTCCAGATAAGATTTGCTGTATCCAGGAATGTATGTAAACTTCTGAGCCACCAAGCCTTTCTGTATTGGAGGGAAGCCTTCTAGCTTATCATTGTGAGTGGTAAGCACTAGGTAGCCTATCTACCACAAGAGGAGTGGTTTCTGGCCCAGAAATTGTAGTTTATTTGCCATTTGGGTAGTTTTTCCATCTCTCTCAACTTTCTGGTTTAAAAGTCCGCATTTGCGGATGTTAAGTTGTCATTATCGCCTTCATTCTTGCTGAATGTGTTCGGAGCCGAATCTCGGCTCCGACTCGGCCTATACTATAGCTCGAGAGCTATTTTTACCGGCTCGAGGCAGTCCTATATCCCACAATACCATGCGCTAACTCCCCAGATCTCGTTTGCCGCTTCGCTACGAGGTTGTCTATTTTACCAGCTCAGGTCAGTAAGGAGTTTTTTTATTTAATCAAACTAGTTTTTCAGTAGTTTTTTCACAGTAGCTATCCCTTTTTAGATCCCTATTCTGAATCCTTCTCTTGTAGCTCTTTTTTCTCTCCTTTAGTTAATTTTTTATCTTGGGCCTACGGGCTTTACCTCAGTTCCCCACCCCTTCCCATCTGTGTGTGTGGGTTTAGTCAGTTCCCTCAACTAATTTTAATTTTAAATTGTTTGTGTGTGTGTGGGCTGACTGTGTTTTTTCTCTCAGTGGTCAGGACTATGTCCAAAGACCCTAAGGTCTTGGGATTCAAGAAGTGTGACTCGTGCTGTCAGAAAATGTCTCTGACAGACGGTCACACTTCTTGTGTCTATTGCTTGGGGCCTTTACACCTGCAGGACTCTTGTTCCGTTTGTCACGGATTTAGTTCAAGAGTCCTGCAGGAGAGGCATAACAAGCTAATTCTAAGGGGCTTGTTAAAGCCTGATGACTCCCCGTCCAAGTCTGGTTCGGGGAAGTCATCAAAAACCGCCAAACCCTCGGCTCCAGCTTCTGAGTCGAGGGCTGGAGTTATAGAGATGGCTCCAACCTCGGTTCCAGCTGGCTCTGAGGCGAGCAAAGTGGTTTCCGCTCCGAAACCATCATCGCAGCCGACCCCAGCGCGCAAGCGCTCTAGGTCCCCCTCCCTAGAGTCCGTTAGATCGGCTCCGAGATCCCCTCTCTTATCGGAGCGGAGTCATAGGACTCATTCATCGAGGTCGTCTAGGCTTTTGGACCATGACATTGAGAGGGT
Source organism: Protopterus annectens (assembly GCF_019279795.1). NCBI lineage: Eukaryota > Metazoa > Chordata > Ceratodontiformes > Protopteridae > Protopterus > Protopterus annectens. Next base: position 1,713,692,730 of record NC_056731.1, on the reverse strand, counting down.
GGTCAGTAGACTCATAAAATCTCAGGCACTGGCCCAAATGCTCCAAAGCCCATCTCAACAGACTGTGGCTCCTTCATTACAATTATCTATTCCTCCTCCGACTCATCACTTGAGCTCGGAGCCGGAGTTCCTCGGAACCATGACCTTGCCTACGTCGGAGCCGATAATTCCTCCTTCGGCTCCGGTGTCGTCGGCTCCGACCCCTTCATTGGTTCCGTCCGTGAAGGGGTCCGGGCGCCGGGACTCCATTGTTGGCTCCGAGGGGGCAAGTGGCATCGGACCCTTGTCTGACCCCGCTGTCCCTCTCGGAGCTTCGGCTCTGGTTAGTTCGGCCCCAACATCATTCTCGGAGCCTTCTCTGTCAGCTCCAGGGGTGGTTCCGGTCTCTTCGGAGCCGGTGCTGCCCTTGGTGTCTGATAGGGGAGCCTTCGAGGTGATGAGGAGTGTACTGGACCCAGTGTCCACTCCAAGGTTAAGTTCTGCGGCTCCTTCCTCCATAGTGCCTGTTACTGTCTCTGGCCATTTTCTTGCACCTGTCAGCAGAGATCCAAAGCGTGGGGTACCCACTTTGGGTGTCTCCTCCTCTTCAGAGGGCTCCCCTGAAGTTTCAGGGGAACCCCCTAGGAAAAGAAAGTGCAAGAGGAAGCACATAGACTCCCCCGAGTCTGTCACGTCGGACACTGACTTGGATGAGTCGGAAGGTTCCCCCAGATCCCCCTCTGAGGATGTCTCCTTTTCAGACATCCTGGAAATCCTTAGACAGAGGGGAAATTGGTCCACTCTCAAACCTTCCGAGGACGAGTCGGTTTACCTTGACGCTTTTGGATCTTGCCCTTCCACCTCCTGGGTGTCTCCCCCTTTCGACCCTCTAATGGAGGTAGTGGCTAGAAAGGCGTGGGCAGCTCCTGATTCAATGGAACCTACCCCTAGGAGGCCTTCTAAATTTATTTCTGCACCAGATGATAAATCCTTTCTTACTAAAGGTGTGTCAGTTGATGCTATGGTGGTAGCAGCAGCCACTAAGAAGGAGTTGGCTGATCCTTCTGTATCTGTTCATCCTCCTAACAAAGAGTCCAGGACCATGGACAGGTACGGCAAGCGGACCTTTGCTTCAGTGACCTTTTCCATGAGATCACTGAACTATTTGTGTCATTTCACCCGCCTTCAAAGAGACTTACTCAAAGAGCTGGGTGAAACGGTACAGGATCCTTCTGCTGCGGGGTTTAAGGACAAAATAAACTCTCAGCTGGCTACCCTGAACTCCATTGTTAACTCCTCCATGCGGCTAATTTCTTAAGCAGCCGATGGAGCGAGCAGAGCCGCTGGGACAGGCGTTGCGTTAAGACGTCACGCTTGGATGCGGCTCTGTAACTTTGCAGATCCCTTCAAGGCGTCCTTCACTAACACTCCCTTTGATGGTTCGGAATTGTTCGGACCTCAAGTGAAGAATACCCTCACCAGATGCGAGCAAGATGGTAAAACTCTCTCTGCCGTGGGAGTCCATTTTTCCACCCCTTCTAGACCTTATCCTAAGGAACAGAAGGGAGGGAAGATGTGGTTCCGCAAACCCCAGGGAGTCGCACCTGCCGCACGTGGTGGTTTTCCCCCTAGAGGCAGAGGGGGAAATAACAACAGACGCTACCCTAGGGGCAGAGGGGGTCCTCAGAATCAGGGTTCTAGGGAATCTTTTCCTGATCAACCCTTTCAGCATCCCTGAGAAGCTGCCCGACTGTCCGCCTTCGGAGGCAGTCGGGGGAAGATTATCTCTGTACCCGGAAGCCTGGCAATCCCTCTCCCGAGACACATGGGTACAGAAGATCATATCCGTGGGATATAAAATCCCTTTTACCACCCCCCCCCGGTACAAACGCCAAGACCCCTACCAGATGTACCACCCGCACAAAGGGGTCAGGCTCAGCTAGAAATAGAAAAGCTATTAGCAAAAAGAGTTATCCAGGCAGTCCCAGCAGATCAGCTAGGGTCCGGAATTTACTCCAGGTTCTTTTTAGTACCAAAAAAGACAGGAGACTGGAGACCTATTTTGGATATCAGCAGGTTAAACAAATCTGTGCTAAAGACAAAATTTCGGATGGTAACACTGCAGTCCATTCTACCCTTTTTGGGCAGAGACAACTGGATGTGCTCGTTAGACCTCCAGGACGCGTACTACCACATAAAGATACACAGACGCTCCAGGAGGTTTCTCCGCTTCCGGCTGGGAGTCAGTCATTTTCAATTCAGAGCCCTGCCCTTTGGTCTCACCACAGCCCCCCGGGTGTGCACCAAATGTCTGGCAGTGGTCACAGCTCACCTGAAACAGAAAGGATTCCAAGTGTTTCCATACTTAGACGACTGGCTCATTTCCGCTACCACCAAACAGGATCTCATAATGGCCAGGGATTACACTATTCAGCTTTGCAACATTCTGGGTATTTCTATAAATTTTGCAAAGTCCTCCTTGTTGCCTTGTCAATGTATCAACTTTATAGGCGCCGTATTAAACACCACAGAAATGTCTGCAACACTACCACCACAGAGAGTGGCAGACATCAGGCGGAATGTTCAGACCCTGTTTCAGCCCAACAAAGTCCAGGTCAACCGAGTGTTGAAAGTGTTGGGCTTCATGGCGGCGGCAATTCTTCTACTTCCATTAGCCCGCTTCCACATGAGACTCCTTCAGTGGATGCTCTTTTCTCAGTGGTCTTTTCAACAGCTACCAATGACCCACAACATTTGGATAACCCCATCTTGCAAGAAACATCTCTCCTGGTGGATGGTTTCCCCTCAGCTTTTTCAGGGCAGACCCTTTGTTCTCCCCCTTCCAGTTGCCACTGTCACAACGGACGCCTCCCTGATCGGGTGGGGGGGGGCATTATCAGGGCAGGACGGTCCAGGGCATTTGGCAACAATCAGAATGCCACCTGCACATAAATGTTCTGGAGATGAGGACGGTGCTTTTGACGTTGCAAGCCCTTCAGAGCTCTCTTCCCCAAGGGACTATAGCAATTCAGACGGACAATATGTCTGTGGTGTGGTATATAAACAAGCAGGGTGGAACAAAGTCCTATCCCCTCTGTCGAGAAGCACTCAGACTTTGGCAATGGGCGATTTCATCTCAACGGTTTCTGATAGCAAGGCACATCCCCGGGAGGTCCAACGTCATAGCAGACAGATTGAGCAGAACTATCTTCATGCCTCACGAGTGGTCTCTAAATCAAGTGGTAGCAGACAGAATCTTTCGGAAGTGGGGCCAGCCTTGCTGCAACCTTTTCGCAACTCCCCAAAATAACAAGTGCCTCGACTTCTTCACACTTTTTCCTCTGCCAGGCCAACCCCTCAGAGACGCTCTTGTTCACGTTTGGCCCCAGGGTCTTCTTTATGCCTTTCCTCCTTTTCCTTTGATTCCGCAATTAATTCAGAAAGCAATTGCGTTGAGATCCAAAATTATCCTCATTGCCCCATTTTGGCCTCGACAAGTTTGGTTTCCGTTCCTGCACAAATACCTACTGGAACAGCCTTGGCATCTGGAACCCCTTCCGGATCTATTGCCCCACCTCATGGGCAAGCTGCATCAGTCTCTACATTCCCTCAACCTCACAGCTTGGTTGCTCCACTTCCAGCCATAGCCAGGCTTCCCCTTATTTCTCCTCCTGTTCGTGATATCATTCTGGCCTCCCATAAGTCCAATACTAGGAAGACTTATGCTAGTAAATGGAAGCGTTTTTCATTCTGGGCGCAAAACAGGTCCTTAGATCCATTTCATGCACCCATTCATGAGGTCCTGGATTTTCTGGCGGAACTTTTTCATTCTGGATCATCATCGGCCACTATCAGAGTACAATTAGCGGCCATTGCTAATTTTCATGTTGGACTCTCAGAATCAAATATTATGTCCCACAAACTCTGTAAAGCCTTCCTCAAGGGTATCCTTTTACTCAGACCTCCAGTAAAAGATCCACCTCCACAATGGGACTTGAATTTAGTTCTGACCTCACTAATTCTGCCCCCTTTTGAACCTGCAGCTTCTTGTCCCCTCAAACTACTTTCTTGGAAAACGCTGTTTTTAGTAGCTATAACATCCTCCAGAAGGGTCTCGGAACTCCAAGCCTTGTCTGTCCGTCCTCCTTATTTGGTTTTTCATAAAGACAGGGTAACTCTCAGAACAAACCCTTCTTTCCTTCCAAAAGTCCTATCGGAAGCAAATTTGAATCATTATATTGACTTACCTGTCTTTTTCCCAGACTATACCAACAGAGCTGAACAAAAATTACATTCATTAGATGTTCATCGCCAATTACGTTATTACCTAGACAGGACAAAACAATTCAGAAAGTCAGATCAGCTCTTTCTCTCTTATGCGGCAGGTAAGAAAGGGCTTCCAGTTTCGAAAGTTACCCTTTCCAGATGGCTGACATCTATTATTCAGCATACAAGGCACGCACGCAAGACAGTTGGTGCTCGGTCCAAACCACAACAATGAAACAAAAGAAGGGACCAGCACTCGAAGACAGCAGTTAAAATATATATGTAATTAGATTGTAACAACAACCTAATGTGAAATGACATCTATTATTACCTTGGTCTATGAGTTGAGACACAAGCAACTCCCCTCTAGGCCTAAGGCTCATTCAACCAGGGCTTTATCAACTTCAACGGCGTTTCAAGCAAGGTTACTACTAGACGCCATTTGTGCAGCTGCTACATGGGCTTCCAAACATACTTTTATTGCTCATTACAAGCTTGACTTAGCCTCCAGAAATAGAGCTGATTTTGGTTCCACTGTACTCAGGAGTCTGTTTCGTTGAGCCACCCAGGACTAAGGTGCTAGGGACGCTGTCCCATCCAGCAAGAATGAAGGCGAGAATGACAACTTAACATTAAGAAGTTATGTCTTACCATAACGTTCCATGTTAGTTGTCTTCTTCTCGCCTTCTTTCTTGCTTCCCTCCCTCCTTCCCCCTAGCCTGGACAGACTCGAGATTGAGTCCTTCCTTTTTGGAGACACAACATGTTGCGTCTTTTCCTGGTATCCTTAGTGTTGCAAACAGGTAATCTTCTAATAAAGAGGGTTATAATATTTTTATTATAAGATTGTTGTTTATACTATGTCTTAGCTTCCAAACGAGATCTGGGGAGTTAGCGCATGGTATTGTGGGATATAGGACTGCCTTGAGCCGGAAAAAATAGCTCTCGAGCTATAGTATAGGCCGAATCGGAGCCGAGATTCGGCTCCGAACCCATCCAGCAAGAAAGAAGGCGAGAAGAAGACAACTAACATGGAACGTTATGGTAAGACATAACTTCTTATTGTTTCCCGCCTTTCCTGTAACTAGTGTAGTCCAGATACAGACTTGCTGTATCCAGGACTGTGTGTAAGCTTCTGAGCAGTGCCAAAGTCTGCTCTTCAATTTTTCCCTTAGATCTGCTAGTTCTCTCCTCTCTTACACTTTTACTAGCTTATTAGTCTAGCACTTTACCAGACTTCTTGTAGCAATTATTGTAGCACACAAAAGTGCTACCAGCACGAAATGTTCTACAAGGAAACAGATCCAGTATATATTATTAATACCCCCCCAGGCATGTCTAAAGGTCAGTTCCCTGTGTTTTCTCCTATTAACCTGGTGAACTTGGGCATCCTGAGGCAATGTAGCAACTGCCTCATGTACACCGACAACCCTCTCCTCTTACCTCCCAACACTCAGACTTGCGAATTATGCACTTATATATTCAAATTGGAAGCCACACACTCTGCAGCCAAGACCGGAATAGCTGGTCAAGAGGAGAAGGTCAACACTTGCACCACATCACGTGAAACACATAGCCCTCTGGAACTCACACCAGCACTGTCTTCACATAAAAACACAAACCACACACCCACCTTCATGGAGGCTCTCAATAAAAATCTACCCAAACAGCAGAGACCTACAAGGCAGAAACACACTCGACCACCACAACACAACACTAATCACGAGACGCATAATTCTCCTAAACAGTGTGCCATTCAACCAAAGCCCCTAAGGCAAAACTGCATGCCCAACACACTAGTCATAGGTGACTCGATAGTGACGCACACTGATGTCCCACTCAGTAGATTGAATAAGGCGAAAGTAACAGTCAGCTGCCTTTCAGGTGCCAGGACTCACCACATAACAAACGCACTCAGGTCCCTCAACAACGGGTACAAATATGATTCTGTCATTGTACATGTGGGTGTGAATGACCTGAGATGTACCTCCCTGGACTACATGAAAAGAGACACGTAGGAGCTCTCTGATTATGTAGCCCAAGTGGGTATGACCCTAGCCCTGAGCAGCATCCTACCATCACCCAGAACGATACCATGGTACAAGCAGAAAATGACTGATTTTAACAATTGGCTAAGTTTCTGGTGTCATTCTAAGGGGATCCAGTACCCGCTTCTCTGGGATGACATGATTGACAGACCTCGATGCTTTGCCAGAGATGGCCTCCATCTGTCACCCCTGGGCTTCTGGATACTGGCCAAGGCTCTTGCCACCCCTATAGTGCCATTTTTAGGCAGTGTTCCAAAGACCATATTACCACCGTAACAACTACAAACAAATGCAATCTGAGGGTCATGCTGTTCAATGCTAGAAGTCTAAATCTCAAAATGCACTCGCTCGAAGCACTCCTTAAAATGGAGAACATTGACATTTTTGCTGTAACAGAGACCTGGTTCAAAGCAGCAGAAAGCACCCCCTGCACTACCAGGGTATAACTCATTGCAAACCTTTCATCCCCAGAACTTGGACCGAAGCTCCAAAGGCGGTGGTGTTTCCATATTCATAAAGGATGTGCACACTTCCAGACTGGTAGCCCAACATAACGCATCAGAGATACTTAAGGTTCAGCTAATATTGGGTAAGACAGCGATTCAGGTCGTAGCCTGCTATAGGTCCCCAACCATGTCCCAAGACTCACACTCCACGCTCCTAAGCACCCTGGAGAATATTAAGGTCCAACCTAACACTCTCATACTAGGCAACTTCGACTACCGCTCCATTTACTGGGAAAACTACTCATGTACCAATACACTTGCCCAACATTTCCTGGAATTCATTAATTCCAATGTCCTGGACCAGCTCGTTCCTACCCCCACTAGAGATAGCAACATCCTTGACCTGGTCATTACTAACATGGGTGACGGTTGCTCTACACCAATTGTCAACTCCTCCCTAGTTAGGTCGACCATGAACTAATCACCTTGGAAATCCACGTCCCCCCCCCAGGCAAAGTTAACTACCATGAAAAACTTCTCCAAGCTAACTTTGGGCTCCCAAAAACAGAGGTGGCTAACTTCACAGCACCCATGCAAATGGAGAATAGTTGTATGACCGCAGAATCATACACCAATGCACTGTACAAACACGTAGACAAATGCACGGATCTCGCCATACCCAATAGAACCAAGATGCTCTCCTCCAAAAAAGGAAGCCAATCTGGTGATCCCCTGCCATAAACAAACTCTACAACAGAGGGAGGAAACTGATGCAGAATAAGGTGAAGTCTCAATACTGGAAAAGTTGAGATCCCTCATCAAATCCTCTAAAGCTAGCTATGAAAACAGAATTGTAGAAGATAGTAAAGACAACCCCAAGGCTTTCTATAGTTATGTAAAGAATCTCCATGGCAATACCCAGATTTGCCCTCAGCTACTGCACAATGGTACCTCCTATACCGAGCCAACAGCTATTGCCAATATACTGGCCGACAGATTCAGTGCCAACTTTATCTGCCCCCCCCCCCCAAAGGACCAATCACAATACCAGTATATTGCCAGGCACCCAGTATTACTGCTGCACAGGTTAAAACAGCACTGTCCAAGGCCAAGAATACAGCTTCTATGGGACCTGACAATATCCCTGACTGTGTTCTACATGAACTACAGAGTGAATTGGCACCCCACCTGTGTGCCCTGTTCAATCAAATCCTCACCTCAGGCTTTGTCCCTACCGAATGGTGCACTGCTACAGTCATCCCTCTCCACAAAGGAGGAGCGACTACAGACCCTGGGAACTATTGCCCCATTTGCCTGACGAGTCTGATATGCAAAGCTATGGGACACATCATCATGGACTTAATCAACAAGGATATAGGGGATCTCCAAACTTTAGATCCAACACAGTTTGGTTTTTGTGAAGGGTAGATCATGCCTGCTCAACTTGGTCGACTTCTTTGAGTCAGTCAGCAGAGTTGTGGATGAAGGCAAGGTGGTTCATACAGCCCACCTTAATCTGGCCAAGGCCTTTGATACCATCCCCCACTCAGGAATCATAGAAAAACTCACTAAGCTAGGCATCAACCCCAATATCACTAGGTGTGTTGCAAACTGGCTCACAGATAGAACCCACAGTCTGAAAGTAGCTGACTCCAAGTCCCACAGGGTTCGGTCCTGGGTCCTCTCCTGTTTGATATCTACTTCTCTGAAGTCCAGGCCAACATGAAGGGACACTGGCTGACAAAGTTCGCAGACGATTGCAAGTTGGGAGCTATTATTAACTCCCCAAGTGATGTTGGCATCCTACAGAATGGTCTCACTGAGACCAACGACTGGTTTCAGAACCATGGACTTAAGCTCAATGCCAAAAAATGTGTCGTTATCCCCTTTGGGAAAAACTAGGTTTCCATGAATTACCACATTGATGGTAGTCCACTGAACACAGAAGGCATTATAAGAGATCTGGGAACACAGGTTGACAGCAGCCTCTCTTTTGATCAACACATTGCCACTGTGGTCAGAAAGTCTCATTACTAAGGGTTTTGCATCCAGGAAGAAAGAGGTCACTGTCTCCCTCTAGTCTTCCCTCATTAGGCCAATCATCGAGTACAACGCCCCATTTGGTATGTACCTCACTAGGCTCCTGCAACAACTGGAGAGGCCGCAAAAGTACCTCACAAAGAGGATCCTAGGCCTTAAACACTTGTCCTATATGGACAGACTCAGAAAACTCCAACTATTCTCTGTCTCATATCGCCTACTTAGAGGCAATCTCTGCTTGACTTACAAAGCCATGCCTGACCCAGCTCTGTTAGAAATGCTACATCTAAAGAAATCCCAATCCCTCCACACACTCTAGAGACCTCAACCTCATTACCACAATCAACAGAACGTACTGGAGGGACAGGTTCATAACCCAGAGACTGCTCATGCTATGGAATAGACTTCCTATACATGTCAAGTAGAGCACCTCGCTGACCCTCTTCAGAGAAATCTTGATGAGTGGATGGGAAATAGAAAATTCACCCTGGGGATAACTCCAGTGGCTCTACTCGACAGAAGCACTGTGAACTAAGGTTGGGTGGCACGATGCCAGGTAATCCTATGGCTAGGCTTGTAAAGGCCCCAGGGCCATTAGCCTAGTACACACCTATGATCAACTAGAATTCACACAGAGATACTGTACTAAAAGGATACAAGGCCTAAATAACATATGCTGCATGGACTGACTTAAAGCCTTGCCACTGTACTCTGTATACTACAGACTGCTAAGAGATTACCTGTTTCTGACATACAAGCATCCTACAACGTGATATTGATGGATTTACTGCACATTAGCAAGTCAAATGGCATCAGAAATATTTTGTATAGGAATCTAAACCTCTTCTGCAACATCAGCTGAAAGGTTTGGGAGGTTTGGGGGGAGGTGTTCATCCCTGTCCATATTCAAGTGCAACTTAGATCTGTGGATGGGAAACAGAAATTATCACTGTAACAGCAACCTTACAGCTGACCAGCTTCCAAAGCTTCAGGGCACCTTCCATGTTCCCAGATTGTCAGGCAACACTAGCTGAGCTGACCAGAATCAGTCTGGGCATGATGCCTTTCAGAGATGTACTGCTGCTGAAGAATATGCTCCTCTGAGGCCTTTCAAGGATCAATGGTCACCTTGTGCTTTACTTTGCTGGGCAAATAAGTTCCCTTTGGGGAAGAAAACTTCCATTTTCTTAATTGTGTTGATGTTTTATTACTTTACTCTTCAGGAAAGTTATTTTAAAGCAGGAAGTTTTGTGTTCAACAGCTACCTCAAGACTGCAACTTACTTTTAAATGGAGCATTCATTGTTTCTGTTAGTTTAAAAGTGTTGTAAAGTAACTGAAAATTTATTTCCTGTGGAGAAGTTGTGTTTATTTTACAGTTGTGAGGCTGGCATAGTGTTTAAAGTGCTTTTTACAGTGTTTTTCTATCAAAAAAGTAACTTTTATGGACTGGTATTGTTTACTAACAATTGCAGTTTGCCTTCCCCAGAGGCACCATTTTGTATTGACCATGGAACAGGTTACCGTTCCCATAGTCAGTCCTTCCTCCAGCCACAAAAAGAAAAAAATTAAGCAAACAACCTTTGTCATCTTAACAGGCTAGCTATTTGCCACAGCTGCAGGTGGATGACTCTGCTGTGGCCATTTGTTTTACCTCAAACTACTCATCTTGCACCCCAGATCTCTCTGGGGTCTATATTAGAAGACCGAAAGTTTAAAATCACAAATGCTCTTCTTCTTCTTTTGGCTTTTCCCAGTTAGGGGTTGCTACAGCAGATCACCTGTCCACTCATGATTGGCAGTGGAGTTTTACGGTGTCAAGTTGCCAGCCCGGTGCCCAACCTTCCACGAAAGGCACACACACACGCACTCACACCTAGGGCCAATTTAGAGTATCCAAATCACCTACAGCATGTCTTTGGGATGTGGGAGGAAACCGGAGCACCCGGAGGAAACCCACGCGACCACAGGGAGGACATGCAGACTCTGCACAGAAGGCACCCCAGCCGAGGATCGAACCGGAGAACCTCTTGCTGTGAGGCGGCAACGCTAACCGATGCACCATCGCGACCACCCAAAATCACAAATGCTCTAAAGAGTGAAAATGCCAGACCTCAAAGTGCTTTTTTTGAGATCGCAGTACAGTGAAGATCGGAATATTTGCCCTTTCCTCACTGCAGTGCGATCTCGGAGTTGGACTATCTATTTAGCTGGAGGAGTGTGGGGGTGCAGCCCCCCACAATAATGATTTTGAGGTCTGGCATTTTCACTCTTTAGAGCGTTCGCGGTTTTAAACTTTTGGTCTTCTAATATAGACGCATCTCTCTGGTGTAACACCTACAGCCAGTATGGACTGTGGGTTAGCCATGTCCTCTGCTGCTGTTGGGGTCCCCTCAGTAGGCAAGTAAGAGCCACTCTTACTCTTGTCAGCCCTGGAAGAGGGAACAGGAAAGGTTTCCCTGTTGTTTCAGAATGCTGTGCCCATCCTTGGCAAGCTGCTGCCATTAATAACATGGTTGTCCCTTTTCCTGTTGAAAAGTAACAAAAAACAAGCATGTATTTACTCCTTAATTTCCTTTGGATAGGAGTACTTTACTGGGTCTGGTTCAGGGTTTAATTTAGGCTGTTGATCCTTCTTGTAAAGTAATTTATGGTAAAAAAAACAGAGATTCCTCTTTTCCTGAAGCGATTCAAGATTTTGAATCTGAAGAGGAAGATGTAGGGATGGATGCCATTTTTTTCCTTAGATTGCTGATTCAGACTCATAGGAGAGCTCAGTTTTTGATTCTTCCTGTGGGGATTTCTTTTTCTTTGAGACTATTGCTAGAATGTGCCACTGTTTTCAGTAGGAGAACACAAAAGTTTCTTAGTCCCTCAGAAAATACTATGAGTTGTTACAGAAGGATTTCCAGATCCTACATCCATTCTTCCTGTTCTGTCTGATTTAGAGGATGTGGGCATTACTGCCTGCAATTTTTCTGATAGCCAGCTGTCCACATTATTCCCTAAACGGACCCAGGAGCTAAAGCTGTAATTGATCTCACTGCTGCTGAACACCTAGTCAATTCCAATCCTACTCTGTCCAATAAGAATGGGAATAATATTGATAGGTATGGGGAAAAAGTGTATACTTCTTTAACTTTGATTTGCAGAATTTTATATTGTCAGGCTCAGAAATTAAAGATTGTTCTGACAAATTGTGAAAATATGAGGAATGTTTCATCTGCAGTTTCTTTTTGTGAGGAAAAATCGGATTTAAATAACATAGTTTATTCTATTGCACAGATCACTACTCTTTCTTTACAGCTTGTGTATGACTCTTCTTATACTTCTTCCAGGGCTATGGCCTCTAATAGTGTTTTGAGGAAATTTGCATGGCTGTATTCTCAGAACCTCCTAGATGATGTTAAAAATGAGATTTTAAATTCTCCCTTTGATAAATTTTATTGTTTAGCCCCTCTGCTATAGAGGTGATCAAAAGATGTGATGGAAGGGACAGTCTGATTCAGGGAATCTCTAACATTTTTTTCAGCCCTCCTTTTTTATATTTTTCAAGGGCTTTTCTGTCTGTTTATCCAGTTTTAGCAAAAAGCAGCATAAACAGTCTCAGCAAAATACAGGAAAACAGATGTAAGAAGAAATGGCAAGGGGTTTCAAAAAGAAGTTTCAAACCTCCCAAAACCAAGGACAGTCCAGCATGGCAAGGGATAGGTAGCAGTGGAACATTATTTTTAATGTGGGCAGTAGATTCCTGTATACATGCCTCCTGTTTCCATGCCTCATCACAAAGTTCTTGGAAGAAAGACCACAACTTATTCCTTTTGTCCCTTGATGGCTAAGAAGAGTGTAATTTCAGGCTGTGAGATCCTGGTGATACAGGAAGCTTTCCTGATTCAAGTCAAGGATGCTGCCATAACTGGGAAAACAGCCAGCTCTACTTCAGTGCTTGACTTCTGATGCAAACCCTTTGATCATAGGAATCATAGGAAAATTCAAGGTAACTGAGCTGCGCCACCATTACACCTTCACAATACCCAGCCTTAAACTGCAATCCCCCCTTCAAGGAGGGCTAAACCAGTTAAGCACAGGGTTAATTTATGAATACCCATACAATCATGCAGATCCCTTTTGAGGGAAGATAGTGTACCACATTGCTTGATCCACAAGAGGAGTTTGTTCCAGAGGTGAGGGAGGCGCTAAGTAATGAAACTATCTCTCAACTATTTTAGTAATCTGCTGAAGAAAATTTAGATTCCTGGTTCTGATGTTTGACTTGTGTGGATTCAAGAGATACAGGCAGTGGTGTAGCTGGCGGGGGGGGGGGGGTGAGATGGGCTCTCCACCTCTGGCAGCACTTTTCACTTTTGGGACTGTCGCATTTAATAGTTTAAATTAAAAAACACTGTTTTCTAAGGGCGTTCCTGTAGCTGGTCCGGTCACATCACGTTTGTGCGTGTGCATGTGTTGTTGCACAGATAAATACAGGTTTAAATACAACCAAATAAGGCATGGGGAATTAATGGAATACAGTGTTTTGCTGCTTCACAAAGTAAGGGAATGGAAATTGCTGCTGCTTGAATTCAGGTAAGGAAGTTTGATCTTTACTGTTGCTGCTTCAAGTAAGAGAATGGAAATTGCTGCTTTAAGTAAGGAAGTTTGATTTTTTTTTTTTTTTTTTTTTTTTTACAGTTGCTGCTTCAGCAAGTAAGGGAATAGGGTGGGTGTAATTGTAATTGCTACTGCTTCAAGTAAGGGAAGTAGTTTGATTTTACTGTGCGTTTCTGCCAATGCAAGTAAGGGAATGGTGTGGGTGTAACTGCTGCTTCAAATAAGGAAGTTTGATTTTTTTTTTGTTTTACAGTTGCTACTTCAGCAAGTAAGGGAATAGGGTGGGTGTAATTGTTGCTGCTTCAAGTAAGGGAAGTAGTTTGATTTGTGTGTGTGGCTTGAAGTAAGGGAAGTAGTGTGTGTGTGTGTGTGTGTGTGTGTGTGTGTGTGTGTGTGTGTGTGTGTGTGTGTGTGTGTGTAAGATTCCCCAGTTAGGTATACCTGCTGGTTAGTGTTATTCAGGCTCAAACCCTGTACCTCAGGTACAGGTAACAAGAGTCTGAATTCTCTACCCTTAACAATACTTGTGATTCAAGGAGTTGAGTCCATAGCTCTCAACTGTCCAGATTTTCACAGAATGTTTGGCATGTTTGGCTCATACTTTTGGTCTGTTAAATTTGTGGTTTTCTGGCAAATCAGTGAGAACTGAATTCACTAAATAATGATGGCCGTTTAAGTTTCAGTATTCCTATATTTCAGGAAACACAAAATGTTTTATCCTAGTAGCATTCTAGGATTATACATGTAATGTTTAAAATGTGTCCCTGGTTTTGGGCCTTTGTCCTTCCCCAATAATTTTTGGCTTTTTCCAGATTTCATGTGCTGCAAAGTTGAGAGATATAGTTGAGTGTCAAGTGGATTTTCCAAGGAGCTGAAAGCTTCAGGGGAAGACGTTTAGTGCTGCTTATGCCAAGTTTGTTTGCATAGTTAGTAGCACAACAGGTAGTATACTTGCTTTTGATGCTGACGGCTGTGGGTTCTACTTCCACAGTATGTAGATGGATTGCTGATACTGCACTGTGTTGTACTTTAAAGGTGGCGGATGCTGCAGTCCTGAGAATGTCCTCCTTTGGAGGAGATATCTAGTAACTGTGAACCTGTTATTAGTTTGCCATCCATTCCCTATTGCAATATTACTAGCTTATCATTTTTGTAATGTAATATCAGCAATTTATTCTTCAAGGCAACATGTACTTTATTTGTAGATGAAACAATGAAATGTAAAGTTGTTTGCTAGCAGCAACCTCTTCATTAGTTATAGATCTCTTTAATGTGGAATTATTTAGATGACTTTTACTTCTGCAGAGATTGTGCATATTTACTAATATTGGTGGATTGTAATGACAGAAGTTTGAGTAGACTTTTATGATGAAATGTTCTGAATTGGGCAGTTTTGTCATTATTGGGTCATCTATTTTTGTTTCATTGCTTACTGGCAAAATGTTCAAAACACATTTAAAACATGCTCTAACAAGTGTGTTGTATTATACAGGGAATACAATTTAATACAATCAGGAAGGTGAATCAAAGAACACATGTATGTTTGCATGGTCCTAAATATGTGTGCAAGGGGTCTATGATTTGAAAACAGCCCAAAGTTATATTTTATCCACAACTAGCCTAATGCCTTTTCTTCGAATGTGGGTTTCAATGCTGTTTTAGTGAATGTGAGTTTCAAGAGCAGAGAAGTTTTAATAAAGTCTGTTTTCATCATGAGACTGTTTTGCTTTGTTTACAGATGTCTATCAGTGTGTGTGCTATAAAATTTAAAATAAAAGATTTAAATGAAATCCAAATAATCATTGTAGAAGTAAAGCATAAAGCAGTATGCACATTACAGTGTTTATGGTAAATGGGGAGAAATAGGCAAGTAATGGGACACTGTAATGGCTGCTGAGGGTGAGAGCTGTGTTTGGGGGGCCTCATTTGACCATGATTTTGTGAGGGGGAGGTGCAGCAAACTGAAAGCCCCGTGCGGCACAAACGCTAGCTACACCACAGGATACAGGACCCCTGGTTCCCTAATGGCATGGAAGAAAAGGTGTAGATCTCCTCTTAGGAGACTAAATGTTATTGAATAAAGGGACAGTAGCTTATGGGTTTTTAAGCCAGTGATGGTCTTAGTTATGAATCTCACTGGTCTTTCTAATTGCTTAATATGTCTAGTGAGCCACATCCCAAAGGGAATGGGTGTTGCATTTAGTAACTCGCCTATTCAGTGTTGAGTATAAGGGGAGAATGACCTCTTTAGACCTGGATGATATTCCTTTGGCAATTAGCTGCACTAAGCAGAAGAATTTTCTAACCACTTATTACACGGTGATCAAAGGATAGGAGATTGTCTACCGAGTTCCAAAGTCCCTAACAACATTCTCATTTGAAGTGGGGTATTATCTATGCTGTATGTTGGGGGGGAAGCGTTGTCTAGCAAATGTGACAAAGTTGCCTTTTTTAGCATTTAATTTAAGCCTATTTACAGTTCACTAGGTAGCTGAATGTAGATTTTTGTTGGATATCCTTGACATCAAATGAAGATTTGATAATGACTCCCAGTTTGCAGTAGTCAGCAAATGTGGGTAGACACAGATATTGGTTCTTGGTCTGGAGATCAGAAGAGTAAATACCATGTAAAAGTGATCCCAGCACTGAGTCATGCGGCAGGCCACCTGATGCTGTCTTACTTTTTGCTGCAGTATCTCTGTGAAGACAGGTGAAGGCTCCCAGCCTAGCCAGATAGAATTTTGTAGATAATTCTGTCATTTGTAAATATTAATGTAAGCCACAGGCTTGTTCTCTTAAATGAGAAAACACTGCATTGGATATTGAACTGCAAAAATTTAACAACAGTGCACTCTGCTGTAAGAAAGCAAAATCAAGCATTTTATGACTGTCCTTGATGTTAAAATTCAGAGCCGATATGACTAGAGGGAGGCATCCTGCCTATTGTTTTAAGACCAGAGTTAGTGGCTAGAATTTGCATGTATAAATGTCCTTTACTGCTCTGGATTATGAGCAGGTGTAAAGAATGTAAATGTAGTTTCTGTTAGCCTGGGAACACCAGAGAAGTGTGAAGAATGATGTCTTGTGAAGCAGCTCTGTATTATCAGTTTAAAGATAGAGAATCAGAGAGCTTAGAGTATTTTGTCTTGAGAGCATCCAACATCACCACCCGTACTTTGCTCTATATGCAAGTTATTTAGAACTGTGTTTTCTCTTAGAAATAGCTAGGAATTAGGAATATTAGACTAAGTGTCTTTCTGTGATGTCAAAACTTTTCTATGGTATTATTTTAAGTATTTCTCTGTGATCTCTGGACTCTTGACTATCACTGCGTAGTAAGAAGTGTGGTCTTGTGTTTTTATTATTTAATAAATATTTTGAAACCTTTCAACTGTGGCTGTTTTATGTAGAGTTAATTTAAGCTCTAAATTACATTGCATGTATATAGTGATACTGTACCAAGTCACTCTAATAAGCCTTGACTGTTCAGTAACACTTACCATTTGGATAATAATATTGCACAGTAATAATTGGACACCCGTTCAGAAGGGCCTTTGAGTAGCTGATATTAGTGGGTGGTGCCAGCTGGTACTACCTTTTAGACTGAGCAGAAAAGGGACACAGCTGGAGAACCTGTGCCAGCCTTCCCCAGGAGTGTCTGTGTGGTTGTATAAACTCATATCTCAAAGTGTGTGTGTGTCAGCTACTTGGGCAGGGACACAAAGCACTGGTTGGACAGAGAGGGTGCTGGAGGTTTTAGCTTGCCCACTAGGCTGAGATCTGGAGCCTATAGCTGTGCCAGTGGGGAGTCTTATTGGGGACCTGGAGAGAAAGGGGAGAAACCAGGCCCAGACTGACTGTGATCTCTGTGTGATCTTAAGGGAAATTGTACTTTACTGTGTGTATATTTATTATCCTTTTCCCTATATGGATGCCCCTTACTGGTGTTAGTGGTGAGGACTGAGGCTCCTTGATTGCTGGGCCAGTGCATGGGCATCACACTGCCATCCACACCATCTGGATTCTGTCTTTTATCCAGTTGGCTATGCATCTTACCATGTAGGGATCAGGTCAGTTATAATATGTTTCATGGCCTTGTATATGAGACTCATCAGACTGATATGTTTATAATTTCCAGAGTCTGTAATGGGACCAACCTTATTATAGGATCATAGTTATGTACGAGGCTAATGACCAGTGGGGCCTTTTTAAGCCTAGCCATGCATTTCAAATCTCTGACAAGTTCTGGTATCCTTGTTAGTGTAAACAGGGGCTTGGGAGATAAAACATTTACAAGCAAGGCCTGGGAGATGAACCATTTACTAGTTGCTTGTGTCAGTTAGAGGCACAGGTGCCAAGCCAGGAGTGAATTTTTTGTTCCTCATCTGGTTGTCCAAGCTAGACTTGAATTGGGTTAGGGAGAAACTCTGTTTCATGTGGATGGGGAGCCTGTTTCAGAGAAGGGTTTGTGTCTGGGGTGCATATCTGTCTGTCTCTTTGTAGAGGTAGACTCTCCAGTTCCAACTTTCTGGGTCCTGTCTCTGAGCCAGCTGATTATCCAATGGGTGACATAAGGGTTTATACCTAACCACCTGAGTTTGTCAACAGTGCCCAGGTGGGGTGTTGTGTCAAGTGCCTTGGCCAGATAAAGATAGATAGCTTTCTCCTCATTCATTGCTTTGGTGACCTTCTCAAAAAGTCCATCAGGTTGAGCAGGCATGGCCTGCCTTTGAAACTAAACTTTGTTGGGTCCATTGTCTGGAGGTTTCCTATGTAATTAGTGATAATTTCCATGATAATTCTTTCCATGGCTTTACATATAGGACTAGTGAGACTTAAAGATCTGTAGTTTTCAGGGTCCCTACATAGTCTACCTTTGTGCAGAAGGATGACAGTTGTCATTCTCCATTCATGATGCAGATAGCCTGTTTGGAGGCTATGGTTAAATAGTAATTCCAGAGGGCCTGATAGGCCGTGTGTCATTCTGTTTAGAAGGTAGTCTGGGATATTGTCAGGTGCAGGGCTCATTGATGCAGTATTCTTGGCTTTACACAGATGGCGTGAATGACTTGTTCTGTAGACAGTTGAGGGAGTTGTATTAGATGGTATTTCCTGGGGGAGGGATGTTGTGAGAGGGATAAAGTTAAAGCTGAATTTGTCTGCCAGTAGATTTCCTATATCTTTTGGCTTGGTGTAGGTGGCTCTGTTAACAATGAGCTCTGCACACAATTGTGTATTGTCTTTGGAGATGCAGACACAGCCTGTGGTTGTCCTTGGCCTAGGATACCAGATTTACCTCAAATTTGGCTCTGGAAGATTTTATTTATTTATTTATTTATATGTAGCTTGATGAGAGCACATTTATCCTGCTTGGTGCCACACTTCCTAATTTTTGCCATGATTTTCTTCTTTCTGTTATATAGCCACTTGATGTTGCGATTCCACCAGGGTGGCTTGTTTTTGAGTTATTTCTGTACTTATTCCTGGTGAGTACAGTTGCCTCCATGCAGCTATTAATATGCTTGTATAAGGCTTTTGTGAACTGTCCTGCATTTGCAGCAGTGTTCTCATGGTTTTGAGGGGGGGGCTTGAAATTTTGCCAGGTCATCACTTAATAGTAGGAGGTTAGCGTTAGAGTAGTTCCTGAACATTCCAAGGGTTAATTGCAGTTCTGTGTTTTATTTTTACTTCAAAGGAGACTGTTTTGTGGTCTGCCTTTACCAAAAAGGGGGTATGCAGAACTCAAATATTAGAGAGGACCAAATCCAGTATGTTTGCAGTCCTGGTTGGCATATTGGCAGTGTTGTCCTGGATGTTTGTATTCAGAAAATCCAGGAATCTCTGTGTCTGCATGGTTGGTGGCATAGATGATTCCCATTTATTACTAGGGTAATTAAAGTCACCCATACGTGGTATTGGGTTGGATGGTGAGTTTCTTCAGTAAGCTTAAATACATGTTATTGGTTTCCTGGGTCATACAGGGGGACCTATAGCTTGCAAGGAAGTGTTATGGGATTTTGCCTTTGGTGATTTGAAAGTAGAGCAGCACATCCTGTTTCACCAAGCTTGAGGCATATTTATTGTTCATGTAAATCTAGACACCTCCAGTAAAAAATAAAAAAAACAGAACCTCGGAGGGTCCACAATAAAGCTTACGAACAGCTATTACTTCCAGTTATTTATTATAAGTTTTCACTCCACAGTATAACACAGTACAGCACATAAGCACATTCGTATAAATCTTCGTAAATTCCTTTTAATTTGGGTTCCGTCTTTCCCGTATAGAATGCTTGACAGCACATACATTTTGCTAAATACACTATACCTGTATCTTCACAGTTACTGTATATTTTGCCCTCTAATAACATTTTTCTACATTCCAAGTATATGGTTTCTTTGTTAAAAATATATGAACATTGAGCACAGTGCCCTCATTTAAATGTTCCTTTTCTTCTCATATTATTACTTCCTATTCTTGTCGTGACATTCCTTTCCAATAAATTCTTTAAACTACTGGAGTTTTTGTAAACCACCTTTAACTTTTCCTTAGCTATTCTATCTAAGTCTGTAATGGAAGTGAACCTGTCCCATTCCTTTTCTATTATACTTTTAACTAAGGTAGAGCTTGCATTAAATTCTGTCACCAGGGCTCTGTTGAAACCCTCATCCATTTTTAGTTGTTGCTCAGTACTTTCTTCATTGCTACCTAAAATGGGGTGAAATTTTCCCTCTCTTCCTTCTCCACTTTCTCAGTTAAAGTGCTTGGATAGTTTCTTTTCTTAAACATTTGAATAAAAATTTTCATTTCTTCCATGAAATCTTCATTATTACATGTCATTCTGGATGATCTAATGTATTGTCCTCTAACCAAATTTCTTTTCTGGTGTGCGGGGTGTGCACTATTGTAGTGCAAATAAGAATTTGAGTAAGTAGTTTTCCTATACACTTTTGAATTAAATTTATTGTCCTTCTTGTATATCTCTATATCTAAATAATTTAATTTTTCATCATCTATTTTATGTGTAAACTCCAAAAAACCCGTACTTTTACTCAAAAACTCTATAAAATTACCAATTTTTTCCTTTGGTGCCTTCCAGAAAATACAAATATCATCCAGAAATCTCTTGTATAATGACCATTGTGAACTAAATATAGAACCAAGCACCCATTTTTCTTCCCATTTCGCTAGAATCAAATTTGCGTATGTTGGGGTGCAAGCTGCGCCCATAGCCACCCCCTTGATTTGGTGAAAATACTCCCCTTTAAAATAAAAGAAATCATACTTTAAACTAAATCCATCAACTGTATGATCACCATGCACTCATCACGTGTTAAACTACCATCCTCAAAAATGAATTCCTCTAACATTACCTTTCCTTCCTTCAGTGGAATGCAGGAAAATAGGTCCACAATAACAATAGTAAGATAATACATATTGTCCGTGTATAAATCCTGATCTGATATTGTTAATCCTCGTTCATTCCTTACGTATGGGTATCGGTTCTGACCTCAGAACCGAGCCGGTCATCTTCCAAGCTCGCAACAGCTACAAACTCTCGAGCTAAAACTCTTACCCAGAATTCACCTCTCCCTGTTACCCCAGATTTAGTTTGCCGCGTCATCATTCGGTCGTGTCAAGCTACTTCTCTTGAGCTAAGTATAATATTTTGTGTCATACTAGTCTAAAACAACTTTTTCTCTCAGAAAAGTTTCTAAATAGTTTTCTCTTACCTTATCGCATTTAGTGACTATCCCTTCTTGAAATTTTTCAGTCTTTTTTACCACAAGGTATTTCTTCTTTACCATCGCTGGTAGACCCCTTTTCTTCATTACCTTCAGGTATTTTTTGTACCATTGCTGGTATTCTTTCTGATTTCCTTCTTTCCTATCATGGCAGTAAAAAAGGTAGTCCAGGATTTAAGAGATGTTCAGGTTGTGGCCATAAATTACCTACTTCAGATGCACATTCTCTGTGTGTCTATTGCTTGGGTGTGCCTCATTTATCAGTTGATCCGCCCTGTGGAATTTGTAAGAAATTCTCTAACAGGACGTTGATTGAGAGGAAAATAAATTGTTACTGAAGAGGCTACTCAAATCTCCTTTTCAGAGGCTATTTCTGGGTCGGAGGCTTCAACCCCTCCAAGATCCCATAAGAAAAAGACTGATGATCATTCAAAGGCCAAATCTCTTCCTTCGTCCCCGGCTGGGGACTCCCACCAACTGAGACCCAAGAAGGCTAAGCTTTCTACTTCGGATCTGACTCTTTCGACTCCAGTGCTTTCAGTGCCTATACCTTCGGCACCGAGGCCATCAGCGCGATGTGTGATTTTGGCACCGACTAGCATGCCCTTTACCGTATCGGTACTGAGAGGCTCCTCAGTTCAGACCTCTCTACCGGCACCGACTATCCAGTTGGTGCAGACTGTAACCTCATCGGCTCTGACACCTTACCCAGAACCGACAACTCAGTTATTGACACAGATTTTTTCGGTCCCAGCCTCGGGACTGACAACCACTTCAGCACCGATCTTATTGTCGGTGCAGACCATGACTTCAGCACTGATGATTTCCTCGGTGCAGACACCTGTAGTTCAGACTCTTATGGCCCCGTTGTTTTCAGTGCAGACTGGTGAGGTGGGCACCGAGCTTGTCCCATCTGTGGATAGACCTAACTCTCCCTCAGCCGTGTCCATGAAATCCACTAGAAGCCTCTTTGAACACGACGTGTTGTTGCGTCTTGTGGATCAAGTGCTTTTGGCCAGAGGTATTTTGTCCCCCCAGAACCTATCCTTCCTTGGGAGGTGATCACCCTTTGCCAAAGACCCCTACTTATTTTCCTCCTTCATTGCCTTTGAAGCCCCTTGATATAGCACAGTCTTCCCCCTCTACGGTTCTCTTTATGGACCTCACTAAGGAACCACAGTTGCCTTTGTGGCAGGAGAGTTTTGCTATGACCCAGGATGTCAGCTGTGGCGTACGTAATTTGGCATTTCACAGCCATCCAGGGACTCTGAGTCGGCAGGCTGAGACACTTAGGGGAGAGGTGACCTCTGTCCTGGACACTCACCCCTCTTCAGGTGGACCGGCCTTCCAACTAATGGAGAAGGGTTTGGCGTCTACTGGTGATACTGTGCTGTCAATCTCCCCGCCCTCCTCTGGACTGCAATATACACAAGTCACTCCTAGCGGACACCAGGGGCAAGGGCCTCAGGATGTACTCCCACAGGAAACCCCTTTTGTGTTGTCTTCCCCAGCTTCTCCCTCTAAGGAAGTTCATCGAAAAAGCTCATGCAAGAGGAAGCACATGGACTCCACAGAGGAGTTCTTTACTGAAGACACAGACTTTGATGACGGGGAATAGTCCCCTCACTCTCCCTCTGAGGTATCCTTTGATGATATCCTTGAAATCCTTAAACAGAGA
Organism: Protopterus annectens; assembly: GCF_019279795.1. Taxonomy (NCBI): domain Eukaryota; kingdom Metazoa; phylum Chordata; order Ceratodontiformes; family Protopteridae; genus Protopterus; species Protopterus annectens. The sequence goes on along the minus strand of NC_056731.1, from coordinate 1,713,669,923 downwards.
GGTGACTGGCAGCCCTCTAACCTGAACTCTGAAGAGTCTGTGTTCCTGCAGGCCTTTCGCGCCCGGCCCCCTACCTCCTGGGTTACTCCACCTGCCAACGAAGTGGTCCGGCTCATCGTGCAGCGTGCGTGGAAGGCTCGTGACACTGTTGAGGCCATTCCCCGGAGGCCAGATAAAATTTTGTCCCCTCCTGCTACTGAACCCCATTGGTCCAGAGGTCTTCCTGTAGATGCTCTGGTGGTGGCGGCCGCAACCAAGAAGGACCTGGCAGAAGAAGAAAGCCAGACTGTCCATCTGCCCAACAAAGAGTCACGGGCTCTGGACAGAATAGGGAAACGTAGTTTTGCATCAGGGACCTTTGCAATCAGGTCCCTGAATTATATGGCACACTTTACCAGGCTTCAAAGGGATTTAGTTTCTGAGCTCTCTGAACCTTTGGCTGGTGCCATGTCTGATGAGGTCCGTGACAAAGTGGCTTTTCAGCTGTCTACCATTGAATCTATATCAAACTCCTCCATGCGCCTGATATCTCATGCATCAGAAGGAGCAGCTAGAGCGGCAAGTTCAGGCGTTTTTTTGAGACGAGATGCCTGGATGCACTTATGCAGTTTCGTGGAACCCTTCAAGGCTTCCTTTCTCAACGCTCCCATCGAAGCCTCTTCATTGTTTGGACCCAAGGTTAAAAGCACACTAGCCAGATGTGAACAGGATGGTAAGACCCTTTCTGCCATTGGTGTCCGTTATTCTTCCCCCTCAACGTGCTTTTTCCAGAAACCAGAAGAGTGGGAAGATATAGTACAAAAAGTCTCAGGGTCCTTTCCGTGACACACAGGCCGAGTTCTTCCCTAGAGGCAGAGGGGGAGACTCACAGGGAAGACACCCTTTTTGGGGCAGAGGGGTTCCAGGGATTCTTTTTCTGGTCAATCCTACCAGCGCTCCTGAATAGCGGCCCAACTCCTTTCCTCTGGAGGTGGTTGGGGGTCGTTTCTCCTTGTACCCTTCTGCCTGTCTAACCATCACCACCAACTCTTGGGTACAAAGGATAATAACCAGAGGTTACCATATTCCCTTCGATCTTTGTCCTGCCCCCCCCCAACAAACTTACCCGACGTTCCACCCAAAGGGAGGAAGCAGCACTAGAGATAGCAAAGCTGCTAAGAAAAAGAGTCATTCAAATAGTCCCTCCAGACCAGATAGGATCTGGATTCTACTCAAGACTATTTTTGGTGCCAAAGAAAACCGGGGACTGGAGACCAATTTTGGATCTCAGTGTATTGAACAAGTTTGTAAGAGTAGAAAAATTCCGGATGGTCACAATACAGTCTATCCTTCCGCTTTTGGAAAAAGACAATTGGATGTGCTCGATAGATCTTCAAGATGTGTACTACCACATAAAAGTGGACAGGCCATCAAGAAGATTCCTTCGCTTCTATGCATGAGCCAGTCACTACCAGTTCAGAGTACTGCCCCTTGGACTCTCTACAGCCCCCAGAGTGTTCACAAAGTGCATGGCAGTCATCACAGCTCATTTGCGACTACAAGGATTCCAGGTGTTTCCATACCTAGACGACTAGGTCATCTCCGCCCCCACCAGACATCTATTGGAGGAAGCCCTGGCATACTCTCTCCTCGCTGCAGAAAGGCTAGGCATAACCATAAACTGGCAAAAATCCAATCTTACCCCATCTCAGGCCACAGAATTCATAGGGGTCATATTAGATACAAAGAATAGCAGAGCATCCATTCCAGAGCACAGAATTCTAAGGATAAAGCAACAACTGATCCCAATTCTTTCAAGGGAGAAATCCACAGCTCACTCTGTCCTTCAGCTGTTGGGTTCCATGGCAGCCTCCATCACCATTGTCCCCCTGGCCAGGTTTCACATGAGACTTCTACAATGGCTATTGCCCACCCAATGGTATCCTTTTCAGTATCCTCTTTCAGCCAAGATTCAAGTAACTCACAGGTGCAAACAGGATTTAAATTGGTGGATGACCCACAACCCGTCACAATGGTCTCGCCCCTTCTCCCCCCAGCAGCCCAAGGCTACAGTGACCACGGATGCCTCCCTAATGGGGGGGCTATGTCAGGGGCAGACAGTCCAAGGTACTTGGTCCGTATTTGAGGCCCAACTGCATATACATTTTCTAGTGCTGAGGGCGGTGCTTCTGGCATTGCAAGAATTCCATCCCCTACTGCCATCTGGGACTATTGCGATACAATCAGACAACATGGCGGTGGTCTGATACATCAACAAACAGGGCGGAACCAAATCTTACCCCCTTTGTCGAGAGGCCATGAGGATATGGCAATGGGCGATGGCTACCAACCATTTTCTTCTAGCAACGCACATTCCCGGAAGTTCCAACGTGATAGCAGACAGACTCAGCAGGTGCATTCTACAACCTCACGAGTGGTCCCTGAATCCCTTGATAGCGGCGGATATCTTGCACCGCTGGGGCCATCCTTGCTGCGACCTCTTTGCATCCCCGACCAACTACAAATGCAGCAACTACTTCGCCCTGATTCCCCCTCCGGGACAGTCACCCAGGGATGCTCTAGTCCACGATTGGCCCTCGGGTCTTCTTTATGCATTTCCACCTCTTTCCCACATTCCCTAGTTTCTGAAGAAAGCCCATTGGTTGAAGAGCAAGGTGATCCTCATAGCACCATATTGGCCTCGTCAGATTTGGTTTCCTTTCCTTTGGCCTCACCTGCTAGATCAACCATGGATTCACCATCCAACTCCAGGGTTGATCTCCCATCCGCAGAATTTGATTCATCCCAACTTGGACAGCCTGAAGCTCACAGCTTGGCTCCTCCAATTCCCTTGATTGCCAGGCAGAATGATCTTTCTTTGCCAGTATGGGACATACTTATTGCATCTCATAAGTCTTCCACTAGAATTACTTATCTAAGCAAGTGGAAAAGATTTACGTGTTGGCTGAAAGAAAAGCAAGTAGATCCTTTTTCAGCACCAGTATCAATAGTATTAGAGTATCTAGCTGATCTATTCCAATCGGGTCTATCGCGATCTACTCCAATCGGGTCTATCGCGATCTATTCCAATCAGGTCTATCGGCTTCTACCATTAGAGTTCATTTGGCTGCAATATCTAATTTCCATGAGGGTGTCCAAGACTCCTCTCTTATGTCACACAAATTATGCAAGACCTTCATAAAAGGTGTGAATCATCTGAAGCCCCCTTTTAGAGAACCTATTCAACCATGGGACCTGTCATTAGTTTTACAAGCTCTATCAATGCCACCTTTTGAACCAGCTTCTTCATGTGACCTCAAATATTTGTCATGGAAAACCTTGTTTTTGGTCACCATTACTTCTGCCTGACTTATCTCTGAGCTTCAAGCCTTATGCATCAAGAGTCCATACTTGATTTTTCATAGAGATAGAGTGTCTTTGAGAACTAAGCCTTCCTTTCTGCCAAAAGTGATCTCTGAAATGCCCATTAATCAAACCATTGAATTGCCAGTTTTCTTCTCCATTCATTCAAACAAAGGAGAGTATTGCCTACATACCCTAGATATTCACAGGCAAATTTGCTTCTACTTGAACAGGACTAAGGCCTCTCATAAATCAGACCAGTTATTTTTGGCCTATTCTGGACCTAGATTAAGATGTGCTGTTGCTAAGGTCACATTGGCTAGATGGTTGAAAGACCTTAATATTCCATTGCCGACTACCATAAAGGCTCATTCGACAAGGTCGGTGGCAACTTCTGCTGCCTTCTATGCCAGAGCGTCTTTACATGACATCTGTGCAGCTGCAACTTGGGCTACGCCTCATACCTTCATCAATCATTACAAATTGGATTTGGCCTCCAGGGGAAGAGCATATTTTGGTTCTATGGTGCTCAGGAATGTCCTTCCATGAGAGCCTCCCAGGAATAGAGGTAGCTGGGGACTCTGTCCCATACGTAAGGAATGAACAAGAATTAACAATATCAGATAAAGAATTTATGTCTTACCATAACATTCCATCTGTATTGTTGATCCTCGTTCAGTCATTACGACCCTCCCTCCTTCCCCTCCTGTGGTTTGTAGTGGATTTCACCATCCAATTCTATTAGGTCATTTGACCAAAGGTAGCCTCTACCTTCTTTTGACTTGCAAACTCAATCTGAGGTAACAGGGAGAGGGGAATTCTGGGTAAGAGTTTTAGCTTGAGAGTTTGTAGTTGACGCGAGCTTGGAAGATGGCCGGCTCAGTTCCGAAGTCAGAACCGATACCCATACATAATGACTGAACAAGGATCAACAATACAGATGGAACATTATGGTAAGACATAACTTCTTTTTTCACACTCCTGAAAAAATCTGAAGAATCTCTAAGGATATTATTACGTTTTAACCATATATTTTTCACCTTATAGTCGATATGTTTTGCAAGGGGTAAGGTTTTTGTCCCTTCTCCTGAAACAATTGGTCTCAAAATAGTGGATCCATCCCATTCTTGTGTACTTTAGGGATCCCAAATATAGTGGGTATTCTTGGTTTTTCCTCTTTCAGATACCTCAATATTTTATTGTCAATGAGATCTTCTGTATATAAATCCTCAAGGACTGTATCTATCCTTGCCTAAGCTATGTTAATTTCATTCTTAGAACTACTAGTGTACCTGTTGGGGTCTCTGAGAATTTCATTCATTTTCCCTTCATATATAAGAGCATCCATTAAAACCATCCCACCCCCTTTGTCTGGTTTCATTATTCGTATGTTTGTGTCTTTCCTTAGTTCCACTAAAAGTTTGTATTCTCGTTCATCTAAGTTTTTTTTAAATCTAACTTTATTAAAATTATTTCTAATTTCATTTTCAACCAGACTCTCAAAATTTTTTATATGAGGATGTAAAGGGGGTTGTATGTGTTCATTTTCACTAAATTACTGGGCCTTGTAACCATATCACTGTTAAAAAGAAGATGAAAATTAATCTTCCTTAAAAATACCTTAAAATCTAATAAAATCTTTGTAAGCTCTCCTTTACTAAGGGGTATGAATTTCATACCTCTGGATAACAAACTAAGCTATTCATCATTCAATTTAATAGAACTAAAATTGTATATACTAAAATCACCCTTAGTGAACCTAAAGGGATTAGAGGTGTCCTGAATGATATCTTCATTTTCCAAATTAGGGCTGGTGGTACCTGTGCTTGTTAGCTTGTTGTCTTACCTGGAAGATTTTAACGATTATCCCCCTTTAAGGAGATCTGAAAGACTCCGGAATAAAGGTGATTTCCAACAAAAGCAGTATTATTCAAATTTTTTGGGGGGGTAGCAAGAAGAGGAGGTGGAGATCTCCATTGCTTTTTTTAAAGCTGTCTCGCTATGTTAAACCCATTTAAAATAGCGAGACAGTTTTGAAAAAAGCAACGGAAAAAGCAAGATCTCCGTTGCTTTTTACACACTGTCTCGCTATGTTAAAGGAGTTTAACATAGCGAGACAGCTTTAAAAAAAGCAATGGAGATTCTCCCCATTTAACATAGCAAGACACCTTTAAAAAAAGCAACGGAGATAGGAAGATCTCCATTACTTTTTTTAAAGCTGTCTCATAGCGAGACAGTGTGTAAAAAGCAACGGAGATCTTGCGTTCTCCGTTGCTGTAAAAAAAAGAGTTATACTAATGGAAAAACTCCGGGCGACCGGACCTTTTTCCATTACTATAACTCTGATTTACAACGTGCACGCTGACCAATCAGGGTGCACGTTTTGGAATATTAATGGGGGGTCGCTGTATAATAAGAAGTAATCAACGCTGCACTGAGATTGTACAAAATGGCATCATCTACTCTGACTCAGTGACAACCAATAAACAAGCGAGCAGATTACATGTGGTTTTGCTTCAGAGTCGACTATGCAACCCCCTCTTGTCTCTGAATCTCTCAAACTCCCCATCATCATAAAACAGCAAATACTATGAAAAGACCAAACACACAACTTCTATGGGACCTAATAATAAAACTTTGGCACATAGCAGTGATGATGCACTCAACAGTGGAACGAGACTGCTAACCACCAAAAAAGCCTGTGGCCTGCTTCTCATCTTAGGATTATTGCTACTGTCTATTTTGCTTCTCGTAATAGAAGATGCAAAGTGACACTGAATCCCAGCAGTCTGAAGCCATGGCGAGACCAAAACTAGTAGCAACCAGGTAGTAGCCAATTAGGTAAATCCACACTATTCATCATTGTCGACAAATCTTATTCTTTTTTTTTTCAGTGAGTACTGCTTGTTTAGCTACTATTGAATGTAACCTCAGAGCATCTCCATAAATCTTCATGGATCGTATTATTACTAACCCCATTAGAAGATATAATATTCTTGACAAAGTACTTACAAATACAGCATCATTGTGCACAAATCCCCTGGAATCTCTTTCTCCAGTTAAGAAAGCCAATAATTTAATAGTTTCCCTCAAGTGAGGTTTCTCACCAATTAAATTCAGGGCATTCAACACATGACCTACATGACTGCATTACATACATGGAAAGACTAAAGGCCCTGTCACTGTACTCTGTATCTTATAGGCTGCTGAGTGGTGACGTGCTTGGCCTACAGAGCAGTCTCAGTCCCTGCCCTAATGGTGATGCTGCACACCTGCAAGTCAAATGGGACAAGATTCACTTGCTCTAGGGATCTTAACCTAGCCTGTGACATTAAAACAGAACATGTTGGAGAGACAGATATGTCTCCCAGAGATTGCCACTCCTCTGGAACAAACTCCCATTTCACATAATAAAGAACTCCTCAATAACCTTACTTAAGTGTAACTAAAACAACTGGATGGAAAAAACATAGATAACAGCAATCGGTGCTGATCACAGACTTGTGCTGCAAATATAAACTATACAACTTGGTCAGTAAGGGAACAAGAGTATAACATGGCTAGACTTAAAATGGCCCTAGGGCCAATAGCGTAGTAACCTCCTATGAAGCTATGAACTTATAATTTCACCAAGGCCTTGCTGCACACAGGACAACTAGTCTTGTGCAGTGACAAGCACTACACCCAGATTTGTGAACCAGATACTCTTGACTGTATTCTCACAACAACCATCTAATCAACAAAGTAAGGGCCTGTTGCCATGGATATAAATTTTCCCGCTATCTCCAGTGCTGGTTTGGTGGATATGGGCATTTTGAGGCAACTCGGAGATTGCCTCATGTTCACTGACAACCAGTTAATTCTTAAACAAATTAGTAAGGCACGTGAGAGATGTATTTACACAATGTCGGTGGAAGGAAAGCTCTCACGTAAAAGCACTCCTAATGTCAATCAGGCTGTCAGTAATGCACATACTGCAGCCATCACACACAGCATAAACCAGACACACAGACCCACATATGCTGAGGAAGTTAAATGTAACTTTCTTAAACCTCAAAGACCTCACAGATGATGATGAAGCATAAATAACAAATGATCTTGGCAACCTCAAATGTACTTTTTCAAAACAGCAACCACATCAACACATATTAGCTACATCTCATGAAGCCTCTACTTGCAAGCCCATAAGCTAAGCCATCACACAACCCAACATTCTGGTCATTGGCAACTCCATTGTGTGACACATTGATGTCCCTCTCACCCAGCTGAGGAAAGAGAAAGTCACAGTCAGAGTTGCTTATCAAAGCCCAGAATCTGCAGGATTACACATGTTCTCAGGTCACTGGACCAAGAGTGCCCTTATGACTCTGTCATACTCCATGTGGGTGTAAATAACCTGAGACATACTTCCCTGGACTATATGGGGGAGTCATGATGGAGCTCTTAGAATATGCATCCAGGCTGGTATGAGCCTAGCACTGAGCAGCATTCTACCTTCTCCAGTGATGATGCGATAACATGAACAGAAGACAACTGACAAGTAATTGGATTAGTTTGTGGTGTCATTCTAAGGGGGTGCAAAATCTATGAGCATGGAAGGAGACAGTCAACAAACCATGCTACTTTGCCAAGTATGGTCTGCAACTCTCCTCTCTAAGCTTTTGAATATTAGCTAAAACGTTGCTCTCCCTCATAGTGCCTTTTTTGGGAATGCCAACTTGATAATCCTTCCGAATTAGCAAATCAAAACTAAGAAATAATAAGGGTGTTACTGCTCAGTGTCAGGTGTCTAAACAAGATACTCCACCCCATAGAAGCTCTCCTTACCTTAGAGAATGCTGACATCTGTGCAGTCACCGAAACATGATTTAAAGCCACAGAGACTACTCTGACAGTGCAAAGCTATAATACATTCCACACATTTAGACCAGCTAGTACACAGGCAGGATCTAAAGGTGGAGGTGTCTAGATAAATCCACAAGTAAGCCAAAAGGTCCGCAAAACACTGATAACCAGTAAAAGATAAAAAACAGAACCTCGGAGGGTCCACAATAAAGCTTACGAACAGCTATTACTTCCAGTTATTTATTATAAGTTTTCACTCCACAGTATAACACAGTACATTCGTATAAAATGCTTGTAAATTCTTCTTTTTAATTTGCGTTCCGTCTTTCCCAGATAGAATGCTTGACCGCACATGCATTTTGCTAAATACAGTATCCCTGTATCTTCACAGTTACTGTATGTTTTGCCCTCTAATAACATTTTTCTACATTCCAAGTATATGGTTTCTTTGTTAAAAATATATGAACACCACCACCACCAACCCCCCCATGTACAGCCAGCATGCCTTATTCATATTTGCTTGTTGAAAGGATCCTAAGGGCCCTTGAGACACCAGAGGTCTTGGTACCTAAAGTACACCTCACTGTCAGCCTATCTTTGTCCAGCCTGGTGAGTGGAGTATTAGTTTGACTAACTGTAGAGTCACTGATCACTAATATTTTTTTTTTTTGTTTGAGGAGTGGTCAGGCTGACTGGATTTGAGACCGTTAGGCTCTTGGTGACTCTTTAGTGAATGCGTTTTCAGATTTTATATGATCTCTGTGAACTAATCCTTATGGGTGTAGGAGGCTTTGGTAGGGATTTTTATAATTTCGGCATATGCCATTACTGTGTGGGTCATTGCAAAGTGTAATGTATTCCTCAGAGTATGACATTACTGTAGACTGGGTTAGTGCAGAGTGTAGCAAATTCCAAAGTGTTTGACATTATTGTGTGGGTCTGTGTAGAGAGTGGTGTATGTGTATGTATAGTTCATAATCTGTGTTTTGGTGAGAATGAAGTCTCTATATTTGTTAAATATTTGCATCTCTCACAAAAGAGTAACTTGTTCTGAGTAAGAACTTATTATCTGTGAGCACCAGGCAGTTACTACACTGCATAAGGATACCAAATGCTAAGAGGCTGGCAACAGAAGGGAAGCAATTAGACTAACTTTCTGTATGTGTCAAGAGAGTTGTAAAATTTAACTGAATGCACAGAATACTATATTTCAGATAGGTACTAGCTGTGAGGTACATTACGTTTGTTGATAAATGTCTGTTTGAGTAACTTCAAAGATGGTTGCACACTGATCAACAGCTTAATTTCATCTCTCTCATTATGAAAAAAGAAACTGACAAATAAGAGCTAGTAATTCTGCCAGCTAGAATACAGTTCAGTTAATGGCTAGTAAGTGCACTGCCTGGATGCCAGCAAAGAAGAGATTTAGAGAATCCAAAAGAAAATCAACTAGAAAAGGTAAAGAGAAAACACTGACTGGGACGAATCCTGCAGCTGTTCAGCAAAAAGCAGTTCATGCTCCAGCTTTAGTATGAGAGAGTATGAGAGATGGATGCCAGTAATTTGCAGGAAAAGTAAATCAAATATGCTCAGAGCTGATTAAAATAAGTGAAACATTGAAGAAGTATATCAACTCAAATAACAAAAGGTTGGAAAAATAGAATAAGCTTTAACTAGCTAATCAGATGAACTGATAAAACTGCAAAAATCAGAGGCTGAAATAAAAGAAAGGCTGGCTGAGTATGAGACCTCTCAAGAAGAGCTGTTTCAAATAATGGTAGAGTTGGAAGAAAAAAACATGCAAAGAAAACCTGAGATTTTCCACTGTACAGGAGAGACTATAAGGAACAGACTGTCTTAATTTTGTGAAAGCACAAATAAGCAAATGGACTGGTATTCCACAGAAGTTAATTGAAAGGGCAGAGCAAGTGCATGCTCCAAATCTGGTCATGAGAAAGCAGCCAAGACATGTGTTAGTAAAGATACAGTCATACCAGTAAAAAAAGTTGATCCTAATAAACTTTGGAAGAAGGTTAAAATATTAAAATTTAGAGATATCAGAGTGTTTGTAGAAAATTATTATTCACTGTGCACCAGGCCCAAGTGAAACACATTTATCTCAGCAATCACGGAATGTAGAGAGGCAAGTATGAGATTCAAGCTGTTGTATGTCTTCAAAATATTTTTTTTCTGGAGCATTAAAGACAATTTGTATGCAGAGGTTAAGGAGGAAATACAAAAGTTTATCCAACAAACAATGAGCCATCAAACAGAAGGGGACTCTGCTTCTCATTCTTCTGACAATGAAATTCATAAAGACTTTGCCAGTGAAACCTTTTCCATTGTTCCAAAGGAGAACACTTGAGAGGAAAAGAAAAAAAGTACAAGAGTTGACTATAAGAATTGGAAGTACCTTTAACTCGAGCCAGAGTCTGGTATTGGGAGAGGGAGATGAACAGGAAGAAGACCAGCAACACTGAAATTAGTGAACAAATATGAGATTATAAAGCATGAATCACATTTGTGAAATATGGCTTGCAAGAAAAAGTCTGAGAAAGATTGGATTTTTGTTGACTTCGTTAAGCATGTGGTTCGTTAAGCATGTGGTGGACCAGAAAGCATTTAGCACTTTATGTCATTATTGTTTAGAAGGACAATAAAGGGGGAAAAGTAACTGTATGTAAAACATTTTTGTTCTTAATAGTGTTTGTGTAAAATATGTCATGATAGAAACTGCTTGTTATATAGTAAAGCAGATTTGTGTAGTATGTATTAGGGGTATTGTAAATGTGAGGATGGTGGTGAGTCTTTTCAGAGATTGTCGTATGAGATAAAGATAAAGATATTAAAGTAAACCAGCCCAGTTTTTGTTAGCTTTAATAAATATAGGGCCAGATTCAGGAAGGCTTACACGGAGTTCAAGAGTAGTGTAAGCCTCCGTGTAAGCCTCCTGATTCAGCAACAGCCCAAATCTCCGTGTAAGAGACAGCTAACACGTCTCTTACACGGAGTGGGCGTGGAAATGCTCAATACCTCATTTGCAGCTCCAAGATATGCAAATGAGGTATGTGAGCGATCCACGGCAAACCAGTCCGTGTAACGGACGTGTTGCAGAAATGTACTCAGCTGACAACTGAGTACATTTCTGCAAAATTAAAAACGGAGCTATGTCAGCTCCAAATAAAGGGTGCATTTGTTACATTAAGCATGCCAATGGCCAAATATGTGGCCATTGGCATGAAAAAGTGTTGCAAAAAAAGTTATATAACTTTTTTTTTTTCACGGGATTTATGTGTTTAACTGTAGCGCACACCCGCGCAAATGGGGTGCGCTACCTAAAACTGAAAACCGAAGCTTATAAGCCCACAATTGTGGGATTTATGTATTACATGAAATGTCAATGGAGGGACTTGCAGAGCAAAAACAATATGGCCTCCGTTTAGTGGTTGTCAAGGAGGGGAAGCTCCGTGTAAGATATGTAACTAAGCATTACTAGGCAATCCTATGTAAATGAGGCTTACAATACTGAATCACACTGCCACATAAGTAATGAG